>NW_008236965.1:4669152-4697461 GCF_000691975.1 Corvus brachyrhynchos | reverse complement strand
GGGAGGTAGTGGGAGAAGTAAGTATGTTTGCCTTTTCACTTATGCTTGTGAAGGTTTGAAGCTGTTGTTTCACAAAGCTGCTTGACAGGACTTCACTATTCCTTAGTGGGCAGGATTGGGAGGTTGCTTTGCCTTGTGATGTGTATATGGTTGACCCCAGGGAGCATGAAGTTAGGGGAATGACTATTTCAATGAATCAAATTAACATAATACCTTTTATGTCGAATCTAATTGGTCTAAAAACAAAGCAAAAAAGAGAATTTCCATGGCTCTTGATTTTGTGGGGTTCTGTCTTCTTCTCTGCCATGTGATGTATTTCTGTGAACTTCAGAAACTGATTGGAGGTACAAAAAGCAGTTAAAATGGTTACACTTCTCTGTTTCATATATATAGTCCTTCCCCAAAATCACTCCTGTTCTATAATATCAGTTATCACACACATAAATTACAGATCTTTATTTAAAGACTATGTTAGGGATTTTGTTTTAACTGATGGTAGCACTGAAGATTAAATAAAATTATCTATGAGTCCTTTGGTCTATTTTCTGCTTTCAGCATTACAAAGACATAAACAACAAGTGAGCAATTTTAGGATAAGGAAGTGATATAGCCTAGCTGTGATGCTGAAAGGATTTAAATGTATCAAGGAAGGAGGATCTAAAGCCTAATCTTAAAACTGCACATATTAGGTGCAAAGTTGAGAGCTTGATTTGTGAAAAATGGACAGCCTCCCATAAAAATTTGTGCCTGACCAATAAATCTGTATCTTACAAAAGAGTCCTTGGTGTAGATACACCTATCTAGCGTTCTAATAGGATAACTACTTATTAATATTCTCTTGTCAGAAAGTAGCATATAGGTGTGGGTACCATGAGCACCGTGTTTGCTGAATGTTAACTGAACCAATATGTAAAAGAAATCTCTTAGATATGTAATCATTCAATAAGGAGGTTTAGTCTATCCAGCTGTGATTTTACATAAGTTGTCAAATACTAAATACAACACCCAGGGTAAGATTTCCTCTTGACTGTAGTAGTTTCTTCATAAAAAAAGAAATATGTAGTATCTTCCTTACTGAAAGTCCAGGAAGGATATTAAAATAGTAATAATAACAACAACTGTGTATCTGTGGTTAAATTCTAAGCCTCAACTCACCAATGGAATATGCATTTCACTACTTGTATCATTACTGATGACAAGTGATGTTTATGTTCACCATGTTATTTGGCACTGCTGAATTCCATGTTGCAGGCTGTCCTGCTTGCAAACACACAGCCATGTCCTGTCAGACTGTATTCCAGCTCAGCGTCCCTATTGCATTTACGTTCCAAAATCGGGTAGAGGTGGAAGGCAATTTGTTAGGTATTGAGGCCAAAAGAAATGAGAAATCCTTGATACTGCTTTCTTTAAAAAAATTCCATGTTACTTACGTGAAGAATGGATGATTATACGTAGCAGCAGGATGAGCGTTCTGTTCTATCGGGTGGTCAGCCCTTCAATACTTTACCTTCTGCAAATGTTCTCGTGCAACACTCATTCTGTGGAATTGAGAGCCTTCATTATTACCTGTTGCAGTAAAAAGTGAACAGAGCACAAACTGAAATGCAAGAAATGCCATTTAAACATAAGAAAAAGATATTTTGTAGTGAGTCATTGAACACTGAAGCAGGTTACCCAGAGAGCTTGTGGAGTCTCTACCCTTGGAGATGTTCAGAAGAAGTTCAGATACGGTCCTGATACAGCCCCTGCTCTGACCAAGAGTTTGGACTGGACTATCTCCAGAGGTCCCCTCCAGCCTCATCTGGTCTATCACACTGTGGGAAGAAGTTCTGCTAACACTCTGCTTTCCCTTAGAATAAAATACACTTTTGGCCAAGCAAAGGACAATGATCCTCAAATTGTAAAAAACCTGAGGGTGATGAAAGGCTCACATACCCAAGAGCCCAAAAGCCTACGGTGCTAATCAACATTGTGGGAAACTACAAGGAAGGGTTGCCAAGAAAAGCAATTCTGAAGAGAGCACCTGGAAAGGACAATTAAACCTTTCAATTCTCTTTTAATGGTACTCGATCTCTTTAAATTGTACTGAAATTTATATTTCCATTAAATAAGCATTTTAAAGGAGTTGTAACTTGTCCATAAAAAGTAAGTCTGTGTGGATCTTGGCAGGCAAATTCTCATTCTGGGAACGTTTCACATTTTTACTTTTCTTTTTTTAAAACTTATTTTACAAAAAAAGCTCTGTTAACTTCTGAAAATTGACACTGACTCTAATGGTTCCACATTAAATGCTCTTGTTAGTAAGACTTTTATCGTAGCATGAATGGTTAAAGTAAAGCCAAGGAGATTACTATACCCCAGTTGATTTCTATGTCTGTGTAACTGGTAAAGCAACAGAGAAGGATCCTTTTTTATCATGGAACTCTTTTCCAGTGTATGGTCTGCAGTGTATATCTTTCACGTACTAGGGAAAAGATTTTAGCTTTCATGCCAAGTCCTTTCACTCCTGACAACACTTTTTTTTTCTTCTTTTCCTAAGAGGAAAACTTGTGTTCATAGTTGTCCTTTCTTAACTCTGTTCTTGGCTTTGCTGTATCTTTTAAGCAAAGTGTGCATATCTCAGCTGCAAAATAAGAGATGGATGGTGCAAAGGCAGAATAAATTGTAAGATGCCATCATGTTTTGAGAAAGGCAATCTGCTTTTGGTGTGTCAAAGGAGAGGAGATTTCCTTCCCCAGTTTAACTCTATAATTTACTCCTTTGTTTTGCAATGTTGATCTCTGCCCACTTTACTGGGAGTGACTGAATCGGGGAGTGTGGGGAGACCCTTGGAAACTGTTGCAGTACTTCTTGAAGACTGTTCTGCTGAAGTTTCAGCTTCCTTTTCAACCTTGTCCATTTTCAATTTTTTGCTAGTTTGGAAGAGAGGAAAGTTGTTCTTAAGAGGTCAACTAATCCACACTGCCTTTGATTTTACGCCAGCATAGATCCATTTCACAAAGTTTCTTTTTAATCATACTAAAACACTTGGGAGGAAAAACAGAGTTTGAAAAATTTTTTCAGAAGAAACATTTCTCCCTGGCTCTGCCAGGGATGCAGGAGTATATACACATGGAAGTCACAAACCTGACTGTTAATACTGGTGTTCTGCAGAGGATTAAGACACAAGAGACATCAAATTTTCCAAACACTTCAGTGTATGTAGACTTTGCAATAAATGATTTCTGCATTGAAGACTGGAATTTCAAATACTATTAAGTGGCAGCTTCTGGGACAAGCTATGGGCAGCTAGACAACCTACTACAGGCTGACTATGCTTCAACAAGTCTTGTATGTGGTTGCAGGCAGATACTCTGCATGGTAAGAGCCATCACATATCATATGGCTTGTTATCTTCACCTAGGATGCATTGAAAACACTAGTGGCATGTCTGATGGAAAGGGACAATAAAATGGTAGACAGCAATTAGATTGTTCATCTATAGAATAGAGATAATATTCAACCTTTTACTGTATATATCTGTTGTTTGATACTAAACATCTTTTTATTTAGTTTTTTAAAATGTTAACAGTGATGCTAATGTGGTGGTGCCAGAAATCTCTTTGTCTAAGTGTACCACAGGAGTTTTAATAAACCTCAGCACTGCCATTAGTTGTATTTGACTGAATTCTGAATGCTCTGTGCAGAAAATGCACTTCTAGCTAGGTCATGTAATTATCAATATTAAATATTAAACAAACTATAATACTGATGATTAAGGTAAGAAAAGAAGAGCATAAAGCCTCAAGTGCCAGGAAATTAATGTTTCTTTTACTCTTCTATGCCTGTCTCAGCAAATAGTTTGGAATGTATTTTTAAAAGTTGTCTTTCACAAAACTTGTTTTTATTTTTAAAAAATAGATTTTCCGACTGGAATTACTCAATAGAAGAAAACATGTTTTCGTAATAGAAGTATTACATTTTGTGTCATTGGGTAACCTTGTTCTGCCAGGGTTACCTTTCTGTAGTCCCTAAACTTGTCTGGGATGTTTATTTTGGGGGGGAAGTTGTTTCCTCAGTGTTTTGGTTTTTTTTCTTGTGAATTACCTTTTATCACTTTCAAACTTAGGCAGGCTCTGCCACAAGTTTGGATGCTACATAACTTTCTGAAATAAATTACCTCCAATATTAAATTAAAATTTATCAAGGTCCTGAATGTTTACATTTTTCAGGGTAAACAAATCCCAAATAATAGCATCTGTATTTCAAGTATAGTTCATTCCTGTTCAAAAGGTTAGGAGAAAGTCTACACATAGTTTGCGGAGTTAAATGTTTTGAGGATTTAGGTATTATTTGAGTGATTAATAGGTTTTGTGCAAGTCTTCTGAACATAGGTGAAATTCATTCTTTGTCTTTTGGATGTCAGATTGGACCTAGTCCTGTCTCTTGGAAAGACCGTGACTTTATTTTTAAGATCTTTTCTGTGTGATAAATTATTTTCTCTTAATTATTGCATCCTTAGGTTACTGTACTGATTATAGGTTAATTTTTGCAAAGACACAAAATGCCAATTCTTAATGTTGACAGAAATTTGTTCTGCCTTTCAGTAAAGGCCATATGGTGGTCCCTTGTACCTTCAGGAAAGTACTGAGCAGGAACTTCTTAATTCCAATTTTTATTAATCTATTTGCCAAAGAATCACTAAGGTCTTAAGAGAAGTTTTATTTAGTCCTCTTTATTCAGAAAGTCTATTCGAATGGAAATGGATTGGAAATGTAGCTGATTATACTGTGTTCTTGGGTCAGAAAATGCTTATAGCCATGGCCACAAAAGCAAGTAAACAAACAAAAAGGACAAAAGACAACTGTGTTACTTGTCTGAAAATAGTATTGCCAAACAAAGTCAATGACCAGCTGAGATCATCATGTCAGCTGATACCTGGAACTTGCTTCAGTAAGATGCAGTTTTGCTGAGCTTGGCGTAAGGAAAGTTGCTTGAAGCAGACCAGGATGGATCTAACAATGGTCCTCAGTTCTCCAAGAATACTTCGGAATAAAAGGATAGTATAGTGAAAAAATAAGCAAGAATATGGATGTCTGTGTTCATACAGTAGAATCTAATTATTTTTCTCAGTAGTTGTGTTTGGCCTTACATTCCCAATTATTATTAAATTCATTACACACTGAGATTCATATACGATCTTTGGGGACCACATATGACATTTCATGAAGTCTGGTCTTGGCAGAAGTTTTCCACAGGTAATATAAGGGCTAACCTTATATCTTCCAGTAACTTCAGGAAAATTGTATTTGCAAAGTCTTTGGGCAATACAGTCTTGGGTACCTTGCCTGTTTTTTATCTTCTAAACTTTTACTTAGCCACTTATTAGCTGTGGTTTCTTTGTTTGCTTATATGTACATTTTTCATTTTATTCAATGGTTTAGTGCATTAAAATATTAACCCACAGAAATATTTCCATTTCAAAATAATTAGTCACATTAAATTAATGACTGGTTCTTTAAAATAATAATTCAGCTTTATCATATCTTCAAAGTGTTGTCTTCAAGGTTTGTCTTTCACAATATTAAAATATTTTAATCTGAATAATTTGATTGCAAATGTATGACATCTGTGAGGTAACTTCTGGGATCTCTTGGTTCCAGAGATTGTATCAGGTGTAGGAAGTGCAAGAATGATTAAAGTCACTAAGGACAAGATAAACCAGAAGTCACAAAGAGCATCTGGCATGTGTTTTTCTCTGCCGTATCTGCATAGTTCTCAAGTTCCATATTTTGCCATACTGTGGAATGAGAACATTGTCTGAGCTGCACTAAAAACATTTAAGAAGTGGCAGTATATTGTAAAAGAAAACAGATATTGTTGCTTATAAAATGGAACAGAAACTATCCTAGAGCACATGGTGGGTTGGCCTCCTCCAGCTGCCAGGCATCCACCGAGCTGCTCTCTCATTCCCCCTCCACAGCAGGACATGAAGAGAAAATACCATGGAAAAGCTCATGGTCAAGATAAAGGCAAAGACATCAGTTACCAATTACCATCACAGGCAAAACAGACTCAGCTCGAGTCAGGAAAATGCGTTTTATTGCCAAGTAACTTCAAGTTGGATGGTGACAAACAAAGGAAAAAACTGAAATATCTTCTTCCCATCCCCCATTTTTCCCAGGCTCAAATTTACTTCTTCATTCCTGACTCCTCTCCGTTTTTCCCCCAGGTGGTGCTGGGAATGGGGCATGGGGCTCATGGGCAGTTCAGGACAGTTCTTCTTCACTGCCGCATCCTCCTCACACTTCCCTGCTGCAGTGTGGGTCCTCTCCTTGGGCTACAGTCCTTCAGGATAAACCTTCTCCAACATGGGTCCACCAAAGGATGCAGTTCCCATCAGAACCCGCTCCACTGTGGGCTTTCCATAGACTGCCATGGATGTACCTGCCTCTACAGGATATCTGCTCGACCATCACATTCTCCGTGGGCTGCAGGGGCACGCTGCCTCACCATGGTCCTCACCATGGGCTGCAGGGTAATCTCAGCTTCAGCCCCTGGAGCACCTCCTCTCCTCCTTTTTCACAGTCCTTTGCAGTCTGCAGGGCTGTTTGTCTCACTGGTTTTCCTCATTCCTCACACTACTGTGTGGCATTTTGCCCTTTCTTGCACACTTTTCCCCAGAGGTGCCACCACGTTGGCTGTGAGGCTCCACCTTGTCCTGTGGTGGGTTGGTCGGAGCCGTCTGGAGCTGTCGGTGCCTGGCGCGAGGCAGCTCCAGCTGCTCCTCACATGGGCCATCCACAGTCCCCCTTGCCACTAAAACCTCTCCACCAACACCCAAGTCATCGCATTAAACTCAGCATTGCTTTTCAGACGGTGGTAAATCAGGGTTTTCTGAGCCCTGTGGAGTTGTGTCAGTCCTGGCACAGGGCAGCTCCAGCTGCTCCTCACATGGGCCATCCACAGTCCCCCTTGCCACTAAAACCTCTCCACCAACACCCAAGTCATCGCATTAAACTCAGCATTGCTTTTCAGACGGTGGTAAATCAGGGTTTTCTGAGCCCTGTGGAGTTGTGTCAGTTTGAGAACAGCTTTGAATGAGGACAGACCCCCAGAAGTCCTCTAGTGAGTAGCTGACACTTTGGAGTACAGATTGTCCCCCAATGCCATAAGATGTTGCTGAGATAACAGATATATTTATGGTTCATGGGGCAGTTGCACACTTCACTGGTAATAAAGTTCCACCATTGACTGGTGAAGTATTTTCACAAATTACCTAAGTTAAAAAAACATGATTTGCACATCCTAGCTTGATCATTTTGCCAGGAAAATATGTCAAATTCCAGTAATTTTGCATGAAAGAAAATGGCCTTTTGTTTTACACGAAGCCAGAAAAAATTGGCCATTTAGCTACAAAGCTGATAAAAATATATTTCTCTCAATTTAGTGAGCTATCTCTAATTCCATTTACTTTAAATATGCTGACACTTCAAATTTCTTTTATGTGTACTGGTTCTCCTATTAAAGATATAATTGTGGCTTAAAAGATGCAGTTATTGAAATATAAAGATGTTATAAGAATACAGATAATGTAGATTCTTTAGGCCCTCGTAACTCATCTAATCATTGTAGCAGATGTTTCAGTTCTGTCTTCAAGCTATTGTGATGTTCCTCGTGGGACAAAAGCAGACTTCAAGCCTTTCTGTATTACTGGAATTTATTTTCACAGTTGATAGTTGGAAACCAAAAAATCTTGGAAGTGCTTATCTGAAGATACAAATAACATAATGACAGAAAAGTAATTTGCTGGGAAAAATAGAATTTGCCACCTGGATTCTTTTACTGACTTGTTTTACAATATTCTAGCTCTTGACTTGTAAATATCTCTCCACATGTAATGTATATTTATCTAATATGTAGTATATAATACATAATATATGAAAATATGATAATATAGCAAAATGTCTCTATCAGTCTGCAGAATCCGCTCTTAATGCCTGATTCTCTTCTCAGTTTGCTTTTGTAAAAATGTGAATTTATCCTGAGTTGCAACCATAAAACCTATCACTCCTTGTACATCCTTGGGATAGGTACAGTATTTAATATCTATACAAATTTTTGTTTTAATAGTATTTAATATCTATACAAATTACATGTTTTAGACATGTAAATAATAAATTATAATCATCAATGTGATTAAAAATCTGTTTTGGCTTGAATTATTTAGCACCATAAGACCAGAAATTCATCAACTTTTTCAGAAATGTAAAAACAAAGTTAGTTTGATTACGTTTGTAGCCAACAGTGTATTCACCAAACTTGAATTGAGAAGTACCCTTGAGTGATTGTTCTCAGCAAGTAATTTATCTGAAAACATTTACTTTGGTACAAAAAGTACTTTTTAATTTGCTTTTGAATTCTTTTCAATTATTAAGTCACTATGATTCAAAAGAAGTAAAAGAGAGTGCCTGATTGTTGAGTAATGGCATTCAGTTTGTTTGGACAAATCCATTGTCCTTGCAGCAGTTTTAAGTATTGCTGGTGAAAGAAGGAAGCAAATTCCTCTGTCTGTTATCAGTGTGTGGGCTGAATGTCCAGGTCTTCACTGGCTGAGATCCACTTAACTCTCATATCTGCACTGACTTCATCGTCAGTGTAAACTGGATTACCATGCCAAATACTTACATGTGTGATACTTTCAGGTACACTATTAACAGAGAGCTTAAGGGTCAGAGCAAGAAAATGAAAATTAAAGCCTGTCTTACATATCTCAGTAAAATATTTAACTGTTCTTGGTTCATTTTGTTTTCAGGTAAAACAGGTATATGATACTCAGCCCTTTGTTGAGCAAATCAGGGCCTAATTCTTTTCAGATACTGAAGCAATCTGGCATGACACTTGACTAGACGTTATGCTCACCCCTCTTCATCCTCTTCCACTGAAAAACAAGCTAAAGCTTCGGAATTTGCTATCAGACATGATTGAGTGAAAGCTTTTTCACAGCTGTAGTTCTTGCAGGCTCTAGATATTTTCCAATAGTGTTCTAGTGAAGGAAAAGGCAATGGCTACTCTCTGCAGTCCATAACAGATTATAGCATGGGTACAGTCAATGATTTTATCAGCATTATTAGGAACTACCGTGCTCAAACAGTTTTAATCTGAAAGATGCTCACATTTCCTTGTAATTTACAACCCCAGTGTATTTTACTCTTTCCTTGAAACATGAAAAATATTCCCTTGCTGTTTGCATACACATTGATAACCAACTACCATCTGAGCTTAATCTGCTCTGCACCTTAGTCAGACCCCACGTTTTTTGACTAACTGTAGTTTGAAGAAGAGGATGAAGCATTTCCTGGAGTTGCCTAAATACCCCTTTGACACACATAGTTTTGAGAAATTTTTTTGGACATTGAATTACAGTAGTTTGGATTGCAAGCAACATGGGTGGAGCTGGGATAGGAATAAATGACCTGCTTTCTTTCTAGTGATCTGCTAATGGTAGATTAATGTATCTTGGCATCATTCAAAGTGTAGGAGAGAAAATCTCTTTTTGGTTCTGGCAGGTTCAGACAAGATCTTGTAGCAGAGGCACAAGAGAGCAAAAATCTGAATGAGAAACTGCCCAAGATACTCCCTGGACATAAAGAGATGTGGGCAACACAGTACTTACAGGTCTTGTTGCCGTGAACTTATTTCAGTTTGGGAGGAGAAAAGGGCATGAAATATGTCCCAATGTCAAATCATCAGAGCAAACAGGAAAAGGATGATTCTCACTCTGCAGACAATAAGCTACACGGAAGCAGGATTTACAGAAAATTCACAAGGGAAACAGAGGGATCATTCATCCCTCCTGTCCCCCAGCTGTGTGTTTGGGTGCAAGAGAATTATTCTTCATTTATGCATTTCTGAGTGAACAAACTATTTTCCTACCAAAAAAAAAAAAAAAAGTACTTATTTGCTCTTTGTTCATTAAAAATCTGCTGCTATCCTATGCCAAAATTTGTCATATATTGAGTCAGAAGCTTGGCAGCTGTCTCTGATCTGTCCCCCTGAATATTCTCCCCATTGTTAAATTATTTGAGCAGCAATGAAATAGAGAGCTGGTAGCTAATACTGCTGCTTTCAACTACACTTTGAATGAGAATCAGAGCTAATGGCATTTTTACAGATGAATGAATAAATGAGGATTAATAGAGACATAGCTGTGAGGATTAAATAATCAAGAATCTCAACTGGATGGAGAAAACTCATAAAATGTGCTAGGATAATGTAATAAGCATTTTAAATAATGATTGTCACAGATAAAGCATGTTTTAACCACAGAGCCTGGAAATTCATCCAGGTTTATTAATATGAGTTATTCCGTATACCCACCTTAGATACTGTGGTCTCCCACAAGAACAGTAGGTAACTGTAAAGGGTGAAGGTCCTCACAAAGTTTTCTGCAGGGAAAAGTAAGCAATGAGAAGCCATTACCACTGAGGACTGTTTAGAAAGTCTCTGGGGGTAAGTTCATTAAGAAGGGCAGGTGTAAATTCCCAGGCATAGCCGCTCCCTATTCATGGATATTCAGGCTGATCATACTGTAGAGTCCTCTGTCAATGGATGCTAACCAAAAACTACATGATTTTCAGATGCAAAATTGCATTTTGAATGGTACTAATGTTATTGCTCCATAATAAATAACTGTGAAAGTGCCAAATACACCTGAACTTCCTCAGCAATAAATAGAAATATCTGATTATAAAGAAGTCAATTATAAAGCAATTCAGTCCCTGTGCATGTGTGAAGCAGAAGCCAATGTTTGCTGCTGCAGTTTCCCGTGATGAAATAGACAGGCTAAAGCAAGTGTATCACATCCTCCACTTTTCTCCATGGTTCCTCCTCCTCTTTTCAGGTCATGTCCTGCTTTGTACCAGCACAGCTATTCGTGTGTCCACCCAGTCAGCTGGGGTTGTTTGCAAGGGTAGCTCTCACCCAGGTTTGTGCCTCAGCCCAGGGGATGAGGGACCACAAAGGATACTCCTGTGTGAAGAGTGGAGGATAGCTCTGGGGCAGGAGCAGGGGGCAGCAGGGATGAGGGTGTTGCAGGGCCACTCCTTTCAGTGGCAGTCTCAGCCTGACGTGCTCATGAGACTGCTGTGTCGGTTAATGCAATCATTTCCTGCTCTAAATTTAGTGAAAGGGGTGATGCCAGATATTGCTGTGTGGTAACTGCTAGCAAATAATTAACACCAAATGTCAACCAGTTAGGTGTTTGTTGTTATATATTCAAATTCTGCTGAGGGCTCAGTCACAGAAACGGACATTCTTAGCAAGCTAATGGCCCTTATTTTCATTTTGATTTTGGTGATGAAACTGCATTATGTCTTTCTCAGGACCTGATGTTTATGTCTCAATATTTAGAATACAGACTTTTCGTATGGAGATTCAGTTTAGAGGCCACAAGATATCCCATCACAAAAGGTGTGCAAATACTACCATTCAGTTATTGTATGAATGAGTGATTGAAAGGTGACAAAATTCCCCCTCTCATCTGTGTGCCATGCATATACATCCCAAAGAAGCAGTGCCAAATTTCAAACCCTGTAAATCACTACTGAGTGCTTAGAAACTTTATCATCTCCATGGAAGAAGAAGTCAGGAAGGACCTGATGCCTGAGTAGAACAAGTTTACTAATATCGGAAAAACAGAAGTACATTTTCTCCTGTAAGACACAGTGGTCTAGATCATGGGTGGTTAAAAAGAAGATGCTTACAATATCACAGTTTTTACCACATCTCTTTCCACTTAGCATGGTTCTTTTTCTGTGAAAAGGTGGGATTTGAGAGGGTTTTCATTCATTTGACTTCAGTAAACTAAAAGTGGAAGGAGAAAATACATGTTGTTCAGGTTTCCTGTCTAAAGATATCTGGGTCTTTATTTGATTGCTTAAGTCAGTGGTTCCCAAAGTAAGGTTACAAATCAGTAACAACTTACCACATAATAATAAGAGGCTGGAACTGTATATTGCTAGGTTAATAGGTAGAATAGACAGAATTTTAGATTATTTGTGACAAAAGGATGGGAAGATTAAAGACAGTCTGAGCTTGTCTTTCAGTTTGTGGATGCGGTCATAAGAAAAATGTTCATGGGAAACAATAGTTTCTTAGGGATCTATTGAAAATACTTTAATTAGTTCACAGTAAAGTCACTTCAAATCACATGTATATAGACTATACGTCAGGGTCTTCTCCTCTCCTCTCCTCTCCTCTCCTCTCCCCTCCCCTCCTCTCCTCTCCTCTCCCCTCCCCTCCTCTCCTCTCCTCTCCCCTCCCCTCCTCTCCTCTCCTCTCCCCTCCCCTCCTCTCCTCTCCTCTCCCCTCCCCTCCTCTCCTCTCCTCTCCCCTCCCCTCCTCTCCTCTCCTCTCCCCTCCCCTCCTCTCCTCTCCTCTCCCCTCCCCTCCTCTCCTCTCCTCTTCTCTTCTCTTCTCTTCTCTTCTCTTCTCTCACATTTCTCATCCTTTACAAGATAAAGACTGTTTCCAGGAGCTCATTGTATGGGTTGGTGACCTGAATCCTGGTACTTCTGGTCTGTACCCATAGAACTCTACCCCACTGTATTACGGTAGATTGTAATTCTGTGTTGATTCCGGTTTTTGCTAAAGTGGGACACTTCGTTGGGAAACTTCCGTGAAGCCTATTTTTATAATATCTGAATCATCACATGTACCTGGGAAGGTAAAGAGCAACGTTAGTAATATATTTTCTCATGCACAGCCCTGCCCATGCAGTATGTACACAAGAAATCAAAAGCAGAAAGGATTAAAGACAAGGAGCCACTGGGATAAGAAAAACAGGTTGGGGCAAATCGGAGGCAAGGAGGCTACTGGAGATAAGGAGGTTCTGGAATAAAGTTCCCCTTTACTTCCATGTTTGTAGTCCTCAAAGTACTGAATGTTGTGAGGGGAGAGGAGCTACTGCAACCTACTGGTTTTTTCCCATGGGCATCTGTTAGGCAGAAGCACAGCACTGGGAAGCCAGTCAGTCCCCTCTGAGAAGAGGTACACCTCCCAGACGAGGTTGTCAGCGTATGGATTGATGCCAAGTTGCAGAGACAGTAAGATCTTACCTACATGGTTTAAGACCATGGTCAAGGGTGGCAGGCCTGGACACTGTAGTCCAAAGAGTGCCTAGTGAGGGAAGCTTTACTGTGGGACTGGAACTGTTGCCAAAGTTTCACAAAACTCATATCAAACTTCACCATAAGGCCATGTAAAAACCTAGAATTCTTACACAAAAGGTCTACAGTCAGTATAAACTCAGCTGGTTTTTTCTTAAATAATGGGATCTTTATGTTTTGATGACTTCCTTGTCCTCTAAATTAAAGTTTTTAAGAAGTGCAATTTGCAAACTTTTTTTCAATAACTGATGACTGTTCCAAAAGGTATTGTGAAACTAACTGGGATCTGCACAAAATACCAGTTAGTTTATTTCCAATGTATTCCAATTATGACATCTTCTTGGCGTAGTGATATCTAATGATGCCAAGATAACTGCTAACATTTTTTGAATAACTGGATGATTTCACAGTAGTATCTAAAGTCATCTGATTTTTCTTGGACAACAGCCCAAGATTTTTCAAGTGACAGAATAATGACCTATCTGCAGATGTAATGTATGTTGCCTGCTTATAGACTGTATTCAAAAACCTTACTAAACCCCACTATCTTGAATTACTTATAGTTTTTAGGAGACTGGGGAAATTGTTTTACATACAGGATAAGTTCTACTCCCTCAGTAGAATTCATTTCTGAGAAAGCAGTAAGTCCCCAGGTATTTCTATGATTACTTGTGCATATTAGTCAAGGAAAAGGACTATTAACCTGATCCACACATGAAGCAGAACTGGTTTTCAGTGGAAGAGCTGTGAGAATGTTGAAGAAGTCAACAAGTTGGACAAGTCTTTTGGCATTTGCACCTGGTAGACCAGACGGTCATCTAAAATAAAACGGTCAAGATAAGCACCATGGCAATTCTAACAGAGGCAAATAATATACTCTGCTGAACAGTGATCTGACTTTTCAGCTCTGTGTGCCTAATCTAAACAAAGGTGGATCTTTGAAATGGCGAATGCTCACTCTTGCCATTGACCTTCTCCCATGCAAAAAACCAGGCTATTTGACTTAGACATCAAAATCCACACGTGATTCCTTAAGTCTATTCTGTTTTAGGAATATGACTTCGGAAACTAATTCTGAAAATGGAAATTTTTTTTCTTACTTTTAGGATTTTCAGGATTTTAGGAGTTAAAATCCTGAGAGGACTTAAAATGTCCAGCCCAAAGAAGGACATTACAGTTCCATCAGCTCATCAGATACACATGAAAGGGAGATAACAAGTCACATGAGCTACCTGGATGTTATTAAAGCCTGCGATAAATAATGGTGAAACCATTAGATATTTTTAAAGGCCTCTCTTTTATGTGGCATTGAAAAGAAAGCTTTATGAAAAAATGAGAAACTTCTTTTTTTACCTCTTCGATCAATAAAAAAGTAAAGGATGGTAAGATTGGACCTATGGTTCCTGTAAGATGTGGTGCTCTGAAATAATTGTTTCAGTTACCTAACTACATGTACACATTGTTTAATAAATCAATCATTTAAAATTAAAATAATATTTTTGTAATATTTTAATTTAGTTTACTATTTTAGAAAATCACTTGATCATAATATTTAAAATTTTTTTTAGGCATGTTAATTGTATTTCAATGTTTATCTAAATGCACCTTGACGTAATTCACCATTAATGAAAATAGCAGAAGAAACGTCACAGAAGATTTGTGGTACTTTCTCTTCTGAGCACCACCAGAAGATCCAGCTGCAGAGGGGGCTACTAAAGATGGGGGTGGTTCAGAACAGGGGATTATTTTACAGAGCTTTAAATTATATCTTTGCTTTCTGTAATGTAGGGATAATAACCATAATTTTACGTAATTGACATTTTGGTGAAATAAGAAGATCATATAATTCCTTTTGGAAATATTAAATGTGCTGTGTCTTTCTTGACCTCTGCAAAAGTTCCCAAAAACATAAAAGTGGGAGAAGTGTTTCATGGCCTATTATGATCACACTGGTGAAGTATTAAAGAAAGTGATTGTCTGATCTGGAAATTTTAAAATATGTATAATTTAACCTACATCTTAGCATGCCAGAATGTCTGAATTCTAAGTGCTGCAGCTTTCTACTACTATAAATAAAATAGGAGTTGCTAAAATGCAGTTTATTTCCTAGTGAGTTACCAGCAGCATCCCTTATGAACAGTAAAAGTTTATTAAAAGACCTTTCCATTTCTGAAACTAAGCAAATTGTGTTTGAAATCTGATTAGGTTAAAGTAAAGCATCCCATAATTACCAAACGAAAATATTTTCAGAGACTTTGCAGTGTTTTCTGGTTACATCAGAATATGTAAATAAAAGCTGTGAGCCAACATAAAAATATTGATACAAAAATGTTGCAATAAGAAGGAAAAACTATTACATGAGATCACAGACACTATAATTATCAAATCATATTTACAACTCAAATGTGTCAACTTCGGTTCTTGTTTCTCTAAAGCTGTTAAAACTTCCGCATCACAAACACAGCTGCAAAACTCCAGCCTTTCAATGATTTTAGGAGAGTGAGACTTCAGCTGCTCTGTGAAACTGGATCTCTGACTCCAGAACTTTGGAAATTAAATATATAGTCAGTGTTCAACTTCAATGATCTTGATGAGACCATTTCATTTGGAAAGAGAAGTAGTATAAGAGCAGAGCCCCTGGAATTTTTAGCATCGGTGTATCAGTCTTTCCACTATAAACTTTGAGGTGTTTTTTTAGTATACTATAACATTTGGAAAAGAAACTTTTAGGGCAGGGGAGATTTTTTTTTTCATAAAAAAGTATAAAACTAATTTGTCTGTTCTATATTACAGGACACAGTAAATGAAATGAAGTCTGTGCCCAAGCTGATTGCCTTAAAAAGAGTCGTGTTTTCAACATGTTATAAATCTCTGTCATATGGGCTAAGATATTTAATGTTTGTAGACAATGAAAAAGGATAAATGACGAGACCAAAAGAGAACTACATTTGTAATAAGCAGCTATTTCCTGTATTTGAAATGAATAAATGAATTAATTTATTCAACATGTATCCATGATTTGAAGTGAATCAACATTTGATAAGGGCCCAGAGTCAGTGTATCATATCTGAGTTAGGAACATGTTTTCCAAAGCCTGGGGAGCTGCAGCAATCTCTGGGATGCATTAAGGAGTGGCAGAGCAGAGCTTGCCACTGGACATAGCAGCTGCATCTTATTCCATTTCCCTTGGACGGCGCAGCTGCTGCCTTTGCAAAAGCAGCCCCAGGGTGTGGTGTCCCAGACCCTGGAAACTCTGGCCAGCCCATGCACTCCCCCAAACAAACGAGGCCCTTTCAACACCTACTTAGCATCAGCCAGAGCCCTCCCTGGTGGCCTCGTGGCCGGAATCCCACACACTCATCACTGGGCTTCGCTTCTTCTTGGGGATGGTTCACAAAGATGCTCTAGGCAGTGTCCAGCGACAGGGAGAGATGCACCAGCTCATGAACAACGCTGAAACTGAGCTCATAAAACACTACACAGATGTAGAGTGGCACCCAGAGGAGTGGCTTGAAGCCAGTTGACCACTTGCTGCATGATTGTTGCAGCCAACACTGGCATTATGGTAGGAAACTGTAGCCAGGGCAACGGGAAAGGAAGGGACCATCCCCATCAACCACAGCATGGCCACAGGTCAGCTGGATGAATGGGAAGACTTAGCCTGGGGGGCTTCTCATCCCGCCTTTCCTGACAGCCTGAGGAAAGAAACTGAGTGTACTTTTGTTTGCATTAACTGCAAAAAAACTTCGCTGAAATGAGAATGTAAAAATCATCAATGGTATTTGTCTGGTTGAAGAAATTCAAATACTATATTTTTATGCTTTTAAACCTTTAAATTGTTATGCTAACTTATTATGTGACATAGAATTGTTATCAGCTTGGCGTAAACGTATAAACATTGAGATATCCTGTGGCTAAGTAGATAGCAACAATAAATTACTGCAATAAAAAACTACTTGTAATAAAGATGTTAAAGCCCAAACTCACCATGATCCAAGAAGTTTCAAATGCATTATGGATCAGAAACTGAGTGTTGAGAAAACTGTTCAAAAGTGAGCAATCTGTGCCAAGGTCTGAGGGACTGTCCTTTCTACAGATTTATTTTTTCTCTTTACCTGATTGGCCAAAAATGGAAGAAGCTGGCCCTCAAAAATGTTGTATAAACAAATTTTTCCAGTGTTTCTTCAAGAACATACATAAATGTGACATTTCAGGGGGAAATATTGTAAGAAACCCAATACTCCAGCCTAAAATACCCAAGTTTACAACACTTTTATTCCATTAAGATGCACTTTCAGCTAACAATTTGAAAGAAAATAATCACCTCTATGTTTTTAGGCCAACACAAGGAAATGAAAAACTAACATGGTGTAATGGAGTTGGGAATATGGGAAATTAAATACCAGTCTGGTTCCAAGAAAACCCAAACACCATTCCAGCTTAGTACTGGCAGATTTATTTTAAAATTCTCTCTGGAAAGGTGGTGAGAAATCTTTTCACCTTGGGCAGGCCACCCAATAACTGGCTTTGTGCTATCACTGGTGTTATCACGTGACCTTAACCTGTATCTTTCTGGTCTTTCTTTGCCAGTTTTGCTTACCTTTCATGCTTTTGTATCTAAAGTTACAGCTCAAGTGTTTCTCTGGCACCGTTCTCATTCACCAGGCAGTATCTCTTACTAAGCACTAGTTAAACTGAAGGTAGGTGGGCATCAGGTGATGCTTGAACCTGGGGATGATGTTTAATCCAATTTCAGGCAGGTCAGCTGCACTCATGGTCAGATCAGGATGCAGCTCTTTGCCCAGCTGGGATGGCTCACACTCCCACTGAGCTAAGCCAAGTGAATTGAGATAACTGCTGAACACACAGGATACTGCTCTTACTGTCTGGGAGGTTCTCACCCTTACAAGACTTATGAAGCCAGGTTTCTGGCAAAAAAATCTTCTACCTACCTGTGAATAATTCACACAGGTAAAAAGGTACTTGTGAATAATTCACAGGTTCACCATGATCACTGTAAACATATTTTGCTGTCCTTAATCTTGTGCCAGAGAGCTTAGGAAATAAATTTCAGGTTGGCCTTTTTTTTTTTTTTCCAAAGTGTATCTCATGTGACTATTGGCTCTTCACTGTTAATGGTGATTAATGATTAGTCACATACGTCTAACAACTTTTTCAGTTCTGCCCAGATGTCTGAGAGCTTTAAAGCAGGAGAAAAAAAATATATATATATTTATATATATATACAGTAGAATATATCTAAAGTTACATTCTACTGTAAAAGAAATTTAAGTTACAGCTGAAGTTACTTAAAAGAGTATTTTCAGCATTTCACTCTACGTAAAAATTGCATTGTGTGTGTTTTATAACACACCAATACCCGTGCTCTTTGTCTTTCCATCTGAGTGTGCACAGCCTATTTGGGTGTTCCCAATTTTGACTAAATGGCTTGCTCATGTTGATTATATAATGACACATATTTCCAAGGCTGTGGTTGGGTGCAGGTGCTAAGGTCAACTTCTTGTGTTTTGATTCTCAGGAGGATCTTCAGAAAATGAAGCATCTGTGGTTACATTTATAATTATAAATCATGCAATGAGATCACTGTAGACCTCTTTGTTTTCATAACCACAGCATGTAACATTTTAAAGCACACAGATTGTATACTGAAAACAACGTTTAACAGGAAACATCCAAAGGTGAAGCGCCCAGAAAATTTCTCAGGCACTTATTTTTATACACTTGGAGTTAGTTCTAAAGTCCTCACTTCTTTTTTAAGGCAAGTCCTTCACAGATTTTTTCCAACAGTTTTCAAAAGAAGTATACAAACTGTACTGCAAACAAAGGCAATACCTAAACTATGCAGTAGTAGAAGAGTCCTTATGTGATAAGTGAAGCTAAAGCATGAAAAATATGCAACCTATTCTGTAATAAAAGTCACCTTCTGTTGGCATTACTACCTTTTCCCCTTATTAAGGAAGTGGCAGTTGCTACACAGTACAGTTTGCTCTACACGATACGAATGGAAATAATAAGCTAGTGGCTAAATATTTACTTATTACATTCTTCTCCTATATGCTATTCACCAAGTCATGCGACTTACAGTTTTGCATAGGAAGATGATCAATGATTAACCACAGGTTACAACAAATTCCCTGGACAATCTCATAGAGATTTCTGCAAAATGGCTACTGTTTATTAAGGTGGATACACACACAAAGATTATGTCCTCTTTTTTAGGTGAATTTATTTGTGTCCAAATTAATGGGGTTTTTTTTCAAATTTTTTTCTGTTCTGCATTATTTGGTCGATACTGGGAGAGAAACTTGGTAGTCCATGTGTCAGAGCATCAAAAATATTCACAAAATCATTTAAAAAGTAGAAATACTTTTTCATTATCCCCAAATATTTTCAGCCAAAACAAGTAATTGTTTAGGCTTGCAGTATTCTGAAAAATTTCTGATTTTCTTGAGCAAATATTTCCCACAAAATACTTTGTTCATCTGTACTATTTTGTATGGAAAATAGACAAACAGACAACAGTTTTAATTCATATTTCATGCCCTAGAGGGTAGGAACAGCTGATAAAGGACAAGGTGTGACTCTGCAGCGTGACTCACGTTGCAGGGACTCCTGTGTGCCAGGCAGTGGACACCTCAATTGAATTTCTGTAGGCAAGGACTGTTGTGCCACAAACTGTGCCTCTGGGAGGCATGTCAGTGGTGAGAGCAAAGGGGAAAGGACAGAAACATGTCTTAAGATAATTTGGAGAGGAATGGGAGTCCAGCACAGGCAGGTGATAGTGTTGCAGAGAACAGAGACAGAATTTAGTCCTCTGCACTCTATGCATTCTAGCTGGCTTCACTGTGCCACTCAGTCTGGGGAAAAAAGATGAATGTGCTCTGCATCATCAGGCAGGGAAAAGGTCTCTGCTGAGCCAGAAAGGAATAGAATAGGAGAATCATAGAATATCCTGAGCTGGAAGGGACACACAAGGTTCATCAAGTCTGGCTCCTGGCTCTGCACAGGACACCACCAGAAATGACACTGTGTGTCTGAATATACAAATTTAGTCACACCAAAAAATGTCAGCTCTGCAGAGTTTGTTGAGAAGCTTGGCACATCTTTCCCTGAGTACCCTGTCTGGGACTTCATTTGCCATTAAGGATGTGCAGGCCAAAAACTTGTCACCGTGAATTTCCCAGCTACTTGAGCGCAGTACCATGATCCGCAGATCACTTTCCCTCGGTGCATCTAGGAGTAAATCATCATCATCTTTTTCATGGAGTGATCCATTGGAAAGCTGAAACTTTTATTTGCTTCATGTCGGCATGCATGCTTCACTCACTTCACTGATGCCTCTGTAACTCTTTATATATGACTGTACTGTACCATGAATACTACAGAACATTCCTTCTGAAACCAAACTAACCCCTTAGTTTCTTAATTTTGCCTTCACTTAAAAGTCAAGGCAAAATGCAGGAACATGATTGCAGACTTTTTCATATGAAAATGAAACACCTTTCATCTCCTTCTGTACATGCACCCACATTTTAATATACCACACCAAACCACCACTGATCTTACTTCTAAAGAGGTTGTTCCATGTCTACTCTCATCACAGCAGTCTCTGTGCCACAACTGCAAATCAACTAGTGATGGCAAAGGCGATTCTGAAATTAGTATTTTGCTTCCTCTGTGATTTCTACATTACGTACTTGTCATATCACTCTTGGGAGAAAAAGGATGCTAAAAATACCTAGAGTTAAAAAATAATTATTTTAAGAGGCTACAGGAAGAAAGCAAGAAGCAACTGACTGTTACGTAGAGTTCTAGACATTTATCTGATTCACTGAGCCAGAGAGTTAATGGACTTACAAGAAAGCTCATCATTTCAGCATCACTGCTAGTGTGAAACTATTTTTATACTACTTTCTCCAGTGCTTAAATCCACTCCTATATTAGTATTTTCTATTTATACTTATTTTCCTTAAGTACATTGATTTTTGCATTTCAGCACACCACAAAGACCCCTATCATCATTATGGTACAAACTAAGCATGCAAAAAATCCTACAGAGTCCCAAATTTAGAGGTTACAAAGTAAAGCCTCAAAATGCCATGTAGAATTGTAGATAATTATCTGAGAGATCCACTGAGTCACAGACTTATTAATGTGTTAAGTCGCCCTGTGTATAATGAGAATGCTCATCTTGGTTCTAGAAGGTGCTGGTGTTTAAAATACTGCTTTATTTTCTTTGATTCTGAAATCACAGAGAACATCCTCCTTCTGGCAATCAGTACCTACACTCCCCTGCAAAATTATCTGCATTTTCATATTATGAAACTGCTGCCATGAATTTTCTAGTAAGTTCTAACTCTAACAACTGAATTTCTCTTATCGGTAGTTTTCTTCCACGATGTTTCCAGTTTAGTTACCAAGAATAATAAGGATAAGCAGTCTGTGTGTTTTTTCTAATGTTTTCATTGGATGATTCCTAAAACGGCTTACAAATTACTTAGCACCAACTGAAATGTTAGGCCCTAAGAATGACTCAGTTTGCAATCACAACTCATTAGTAAGATTCCAGGGAGACAAACTATCATAGGAAAATAAATGTGTTTCCATGTGAAGTTTTCCACTTGGAAAATCTTGAATTTTAACAGTGTTTTCCAGAATAGCTCCTAAGGGTTTCTGTTGACAGCTCCAGCTCTCAACAAGGTGTGTTATGCACTCATTGTGCTATTCTAATTAGAAGCCATCATAGTTTGCAAAGAATAAATTTTTCATTTTCATTCAAATTAAGTCTGTATTTTTTTCTTTTTTTAATAAAAACATTAGGTTCATAATGTCATAGTGACTAGCTAAACATCTGAGCTGATTTTCTGCAACACTTAGTATAATTATACAACTTATTTGAAGCTGATGTACAGTACACCAGATTTAGTCAGTGAAAAATAGGATTGGCACTTGCTGGAGTTCTGTTTGTCTATAATTTCCACTGGTGTTTTCCTCAAGAATAAAATTAGATTATCCTTAATTTTTCCATATCTGTGCAAAGAATTAAACCCCACAGAAATCACTGAAGTAATTAATTTCTTCCTGTAATGGTCAAGAGGTTCAGTCTATCAGAAAGGTGACTTTCACTTCATCATTTGTTTTGTAACTACCCAGAGAAGAGGCACAAGGCTGAAGGACAAACACACAGTGTGCTTATCTGGGGAATAACAACACCTTGAATGACCTCCTCTCCAGCTAAACCTTGTGCTTGGAAGCATTCTGCCATCTTCTTATGATGTGCAAGTGTCCCTGGCATGTGCATCTGTTGTACAAGAGGTGTGCATTTCTGCTGAAAACATTTAAGTGTGGAATGCAGCGGAGGAACACCAGTCAGGAGGTAAACTCAGGGTTACTTCTCTTAACTTATTCCTGCAGCCCAAGCCCTGTGAACAATCAAAAGGATTTCTCATCTTCCTGGAAGGACTTCCCATCTCCTGTTGCTTGTCTTCCTGGAGAAATTTCCAGTGTTTGGCAAAGGTATGTATACTGACATCATGTATACTCACTCATCCTTTCATCTAGGATATATTTACACATTGACATCTCTCCTTGGGAACTGGAATATAAAAAAGGTGTCCCTAGAATAATGCATATTATTTTCTCCCTTTTCTACATATTCCTAAACCCAGAAATATAAATTACTATGTCATGATTTGCAAACAGGTTGGTTTGTTCATTTTTATACTTTACTCTGTTTTTAAAACCCAGATTTAAAATAAAAAAAAAAGGAAAAAAAAATACAGAATAAGTAGCATTTACAAGACAACTGGGAAAATCAGATAAATACTAAAAGTTTGGTGGATACATTGTCAGAAACATACAGACTACCATTTGACCAATAGCTACTGCTATTTAGTTTTAACAATAACACATTTAAATCAATAGCTCTTTTTAATATTTGATGTCCTCCTACCATTAGCCTGTTCTTGTGTCCCTTTTTCATTGCTAATCAAAGCTATTGGCAATGACCTTGACATTTTTCTAGGTTTTTAGTGGCTCAGGTTTCACTTAAATTAGCAATTATGGAAACCGTTTTTTGTTGATTTACAACCCACCTACATTTAAAAAATTTTGGTTGCATTTTGTTATTCCACTTGCAAGCAATTCTATAATTTTTATTTGAGAGACAAGGCTTAAATTAAAGTGCTTTTGACTTTTCTGTTTTCATTGTATATAGTATCCAGAATACATCAAACTGACTTCTTATATATATCTGATTATGTGTTATGACGGCAGGATGCCGAAAACCAATTTCAGTCTTCCATTGTAATAATCCAGAGAAGCCAATGTCACTTTGGGTCCCTAGTTTGGGTTTGCAGGGTATTTTTGAAAGGATATTTGGAACATTTTCTTATTTCACGATTATTCTGTAGCTGTGGTAGAAGGCATAGAAATTCAACGATGAGTTTTTCTGTGTTTCATTAAAAGTGGAACATACTTTTAACTCAAAAATCATAATTTTTAGGAGCATAGTTACTGCACAGTTAACTACATCTCAAGCATTTCCTTCTATATTGAGACCAGCATGTGGTAATGTTTTCTGTGACACAGAAAAGCACACAGAATCTCATTATTTAAATTAGGCAGGTAAGGTTAATAAACAAGGGTCCAGAACTGAAGTCACACAGCAATTAAATAAGCATCAATCCAACACTGCTTTTTCACACAGACTACTTTCCTGTAAAAGGCGTTTTAGCAATTATCTCATCAATTGTTACTACCTCAGCAGTGATTTATATAATTCTGCCTGTGTAATTAAGCTGGTGTTAGATTATAGCCATTGAAATGAATGTAGCAGTTGCATTAAATAGCTCATTTACTTTTCAATGAGTCACAGGAAATACTTAAACCAGTTTACCTTGTACTAGTAAAAGCTTTGTACCCAAAGTTAAAAAAATTGATGATCTGATCCAAAGCTTGCTGAAGTCCTTTAAATCTTTCCACTAACAGCAAGCAGTCTCTTACATACATGTATAATATATATATATAATATGTACATGTGCTCTCCTTGTGTAATATCTCGTGTCTGCAATGACTCCTGCAGTTTTCAGCGTGTCTCACTGGAGTTCATCAGATCCCTACCTGGAGCTCAGCTGAGAGCTCGAGGTACATGTGCAGCTAATCTTCCTCTATGCTCAGGGCTGCACCTGTGCAAATGGAGTCCAGAGGGGTCTTTCAAAGTAGGCTTGGCTGCAGGCAGACTTGGCAGTCTTCCTAGTGTTATGCAGTGCTTTAGCAAGACACTGAACAAAGCAGAGGGAAACCTAGGTGCTGTTTGCTTAGAGCAGAATTGCGCATACCCTGTAGGAAGGCATCAGAGAAGCATGGAAGCATTAAATGCCAAGGTCATGATTTTGTCTTGCCAGCCACTGTTTACATCAGCCACCCTTGTATATGTGAGCCCACTGAGAGAGGTGTATTCTCTGCCCAAAGACACACAGGGGCATTGTTAGCATTGTTATTACAGACCAGAGCCAAAGAAAAAGCTGCCCACAAAAGTTACTGAAATTTTTGACAAGGAAGTAATTCTGGAATCAATACCATCATATATACTGGGAGAAAAATATTATATACATCTGAACAATTCCTTTCACACAGAGATCTCAAGATGTCTTCCCACACATGGATAAATATTTTCTTTATCTGTGGGCAGATGTGAAAATTAATTGCAAAATAGTGGCTTCCCACAAATGACAGTGAGGGTGCATGGTAGACCTAAACAAAATTGTGTTGAACTACCTTTAAAGCAGTCCTTACTGCAAACTGAGTGCCTTTTATTTCTGTTATATTGTCTGCTTTTGATTATTTTTTCAGAAATATGCATACCCCCTTTTCACGCTGGTCAATGCTAACAAGCGAAGCTTCACCTAAGTTCCTCTTGCAAGAAAATACCAGCAAGACACCTGTATAAAGCTGCCCTTTAACAGGAAGATTATTTCTGTCCACCAAGAGCCTACATTATCCCCTCCTGCAAAGGGAAATTTCTTTTGTTATTAAGGTTATGCTATAAATGAATTTCTGTAAAACTTGCCCATTTTAGAGGTACATTCTCAAATCCGTGACACATACAAGTGCTGCCTAATGAATCCTGTGAGTTAACCTTAAACAAGTAAAATAATCAATATTTTTGGAGCATGGATCATCCTCTGTACCATCATGGTTTGGTAGGCAACATCACTATCCTAATATTAGAAGTGCTAAGAAATTTCAGGGGGTTATTATATGACTCAAATACCCAATACAGGAAAAGGAAAGATCTGATTACTGTGTGCTCAGCATTTCTTGGACATTGGACTTCGTTCAGGTGTCTCACTCCCAAAACAAAATGTTAAAAACTATAACTCAGCCTCGAAAATATTGGCTGAATTTTGTACATGCCCCAATCAATGGCTCAGTTAAATTCAAAGAGTTTTAAGGTTAAGTTTATTAACTGTTGAAATGTGCAAAATGTATGCTCAAGACTCAGTTTCTGCAGACTTCTGGCATGCTAGTGACATATAAAGGAGCAAATTATTTGTAAGGCTTATTGCTGGTTGTGTAACAGCTTAGGAATTTTCAAAAAAGCAGCATATAGAGACAATGGTGACACTGGGCTAGGTCTGAAAAATTGGAGCTGTTCTTAGATATGTAAATTCATCTATATACCTATATTCATCTTTATATACCTGTATTCATCTTTAAAGTAGGATTTTAATCTAGGACTTCCATGTTTAGATAATGAGACATCTTGGGTATATTTTATATTAACATTCATTTTATAAGAAAGACATAATATATAATAGATTTAAAGGTCATGTTCTAAATTGTTACAAGCACCATACTACAGTATGGGCCAGTCCTAAGAGAGAGGCCAAGGATAGAAATATTAACATTCTTAATTAAAAGATAGCAATGAAATTGATTTTATAACTTTAGCTCTTCTATTGAATTTCAACACTAGCACACACCCCGATAGTGTTTGATAGTGCCAGTGGAATTCTCTTTTCACTCTTGAGTTTCCATGTATGTCTTTCATTCCATATTTGCTGGGAGAGAACAGCACAGTATTTCTGACAATTCTTATTTAGATACCGTGCATCTGAGCTACCCCAGATTTCAGCTATATTTGGCTCCAGATCAGAATCATGTAACTTGGATTAATCTCTGTTATTGATAAAGTCCTCAGAATAATACTGAAAAAGCAAGTATTCAGGTTGCACTGAGTACAACAGGTTATGGTAGTCTATACAGCCTTTGCCTTGTATTTCACTACATGCTCTCAGCTTTCTAAAAATAGGTCTCCCACATAAAATTCTATAGGGTTTATAAATGCAGGAGTGCTTCGCAAATAATAATTTGTTTTTGAAGTGCCGCTTTGTGGTAAATAGGTACTGCTGTAGTCACTTTGGGTTTATACAGATGAATGCCCAATCAGACCATCTGCACACTCAAGGATAAGTGAAGTTAAGCTGCCCTGTTAGTTCATAGCAGAGCAATTTGTCATTGCTGCTGATACCCAGTATAATAACTGACAAGTATTGGTATGCAATGTCTTCATCCTGCAGTCATATCAGAAAAGGGATCAGTAGCAGAATGACATCGTGGGCCAACTGCTACATGCAGGCATATAACATCCCCATGTACATTCTGCCCGTTGTAGAATTGGAAGGGCTGGAGTCACTGGCTCTTTCAGCACCACACAGGAACTGCATGTAATTGTATGAAGTTATGGAGGTTCAGGAGGGACAGACCAAGTACCTGGAAGGGAAATCCTGGGAGTTACTAAATAAGCCACAAAGAGAATCACTTGATTTTATAACCTTCAAGTGATTTCAAAGCTCAAGAAATCAATTGAGGTGCAAATGATGTCTAGGAGAGCACCGCTGCAGGAGAGAAAAGGGAGTTTGCTTTGACTCATTTTTCAAAGGAACCTACTTCTGGTTTTGAGAGAGAGAGAAAAAACTGAGCCAGATGGCCCATGGGCTGAATCAAAACTTCCTCTCTTATGGAAGCTGCCATATAGCAATACATTAAAGGTATTTTCCCCTGCAACTCCCTGCCTCAAAGAACAGTCTTTCTCATGTCAGAGTTCACCTCTTTCACTTCTGTTGGGAAATGGGTGGACAGCTCTAGGTAGGGCCTGGCCAGCTACAGCTATTGCAGCCCAAGAGATACAGGGGTTACAGAGCAAGAGAAGTGCCTGGACACTAACTGGGAGACTGAGTTGTCTATGGTCTGTTGTGTGTCCCACTGAGGAGATCAAGAAGAAAAAACAACACAGAAGCCTTCTGGATCTTTGTCAGCTAGAATATAGATGAGCAATACCAGGTCTGTACCTTAGTAATGAGATTGGTGGCAATCCAGGGAAGTTCCCACCGAGTGTGGTCACACTGCCTATGCAATGCTCTCCCTCAGCTGTCCCATATTTCAAACAGATTAAGTGCTGTCTTCCTCTCTTTTCTTCACCTTCCTCTTTTGTAAGCCTTTTAGGCTGCATGGTCTGCTTGGTTTCGATGAATTAATGCTTTTATTTGCATCTTTGGTTGACGTGCATTAAGAGTGATTTCAAGATGACTGAATAACAACAAAGCATTTTCCACCCAAATACTCAGTAAAAATATAAACCACAGCGCCTTAACAGTGCTGTAATGTGCACCTCCTGTGCATCAGAGAATAACAGCCTGTTCTTCACAGGGGCCAGGGCATGAGGAAATGCCTAGTGACTATTGAGAACCAGGAAAGGCTCTCGGCCAGGCCCTAGACACGGGGAGCCATGGCTGATTTCAGAGGGCAATCAAGCCATGTCTTCCAGAGGCACTTCTGAGACAGGATTCACAACTTTGATTATCCTGCCAGAAGAAGCCTGCGACAGAATTCAGGCTTCTAATTAGCAAAAACCTGTATTTGTCCTTGGCATCAGCAATAAAAGTTTCAGTGTTACAAAGACACTTTATTTCATGGAAGGCAGAGGCTGAGGAGTGGTTTTTGTTTTGTTGGTTGTTTTTTATAATTTGAGTATTATAAATTGTGGAATGAGAGACAGGACATTTCAAGCAACAGTGTTCTTGGAGGCTGGACTGTAATTTCATACTGATTCAGAAAAAGATTGGTGTGGAAACCAC
>NW_008236965.1:4654134-4669124 GCF_000691975.1 Corvus brachyrhynchos | reverse complement strand
AAAAAAGCCTTTCTCTGGAGAGAGGCTTTTTACCAGTTTTTTTTTTGCATTTGAAGTTCAATGTATGCGCGGGTGTTTAGATTTTGCAGGGAGAGCCTCAAGAAATACCAAACGATGTCCATTCACCACTCTGAGGATCACACAGGTAGAGTAAGGCTGTTCCCAGAAGATCAGCTCTGTTCTGGGAAAATCAGGGGTATTCTTGAAGAATAAGTACAACTACTTGCTTAGACAATTGGGAAAGATGCAGAAGAAGAAGGGAGCTAGAAGAAAGGAAAAAGCAGCCAGAAGAGGGACTTCACAGCCATGATATGAGAATTTAGTGACCCAGGGACCCAGGGAGTCACTTGACTTCGAAAGATTCTGCCTCTAGACTTTCCATAAGGACAGTTTGTGTTAAGGCATATCTTGCAGTATTTGAAAGTTCATTGAAAAGCATAAAGTAGCAAAAGAGCACCAGATGTCTGCTTCACTATAAAGCTGCTGGAGAATGACGTTCTCTTTTCAACCTGCTCATTAAGAATGAGATTCAGATTACAGCCAGCCTAAAAAAGCTTTATTAAAAAAAAGAAAGAAAGGACTTGCAAGGAAAGGAAAACTGATTTATTCATGGATGTGGTTGAACTGCTGGAAAACCTGTATTAGATCAACCACAGACGTTAAGAAATTTAACCCATTTGGTTCACTTTTGTTAGCATAAAATATTTGACTGTAAATAGGTTTTGTGAAGCTGTCTCTGTAAGGATTGCAGACCTTAGCTCTGCCTTTGCTATGCCTGGAGGTTTTGCATTGCTTCAGATTTACTCTGCAGCCACAGACCTGAACTAAGAGATTCCTCAGCACTATATGCCACTGTTCTCTTTTCTGTGAAAAACAACAGAATAGCACTTAGTTGTTTAGTGTGAATGCTGAAATGGTTGGGTTGAGCAGCCTCAGACCCTTAAAAGAAGGATGTCATAAAAGTTCTACAGTATTGGTAACATTTTTGTTGATGTTGAAAATTTGCTTGGATACTACAGCAGTGGGCTCTACAGAACATGCTCCAGAAAAAGAAAGAAACCAAATATTTGCACATGCTGGAAAGAGAGTGAGTCAGCAACTGAGTGGGAACATTAATCAAAACTCAACAATGAGCAACATTGTGATGAGTCTTGCTTCAAGCATGGCATTCACTAGAAATTTCGCCGAAAATTAAGTTTTAAGAAGTGGATTTGTCTGGAAATGCTTTTGCTCAAAAGAAGTGCAAAAAATAGTGTAAAATTGTTATTATTTTAAATTGCCGCTTAAAATAATATTCAAAGGACTAGAAAGAAAACTTCTCATTCACTCCTGAGACCTCATTTGGCTGCATGTATGCTATAGAGAGAGGTTAATTAGCTAAAATCTTGGGCCATGGTATAACTCCTGCCTGGAAAACCATTGTTGTCCATGCAAAAAGAAAGAAGGCAGTGAATGGAATCAGAGAGGGACAAGCCAGGAGAAATATTTTTTAAAGAATTCCAAGAGTTTAGACTAATCAAACAACTCAGTTTTCATGGTTATCTGGGTAGTCATTTTGATACCGTGCCACAGTGCACATGCAACCTAGTAAAATTAATATATCTTGTTTATAAAACAAAGCCATCAGTCACACAGTTGTTTCTCCAAAAACCAGAAAAACAACATTGTTCAAAAATTAGCCAGTGTCAGAAATTACACAGCCTTCTGTATCAATAGCATTCTGGAAGAAGTCCAGACCTGTCAACACGGAAACATGCAATATGATTTAATAAGTACAGCAAAAAAGTTTGTGTCCAACCCACCCTTAGTGAAGATGGAAATCTGTTTGTGTTCCCACACAGAATATAACATGTTTAGTTGCATGTGATTTTATCCTGAAAACACGTATCGTTATTGTGAAATCCATCAGCAAACGTATGCTAAAGAGGGAGAACATTGTTGAAATTTTTACTGTTTATTCACTAAAAAGTTCTGAACAGTGGTCCTGCTTGACTGACCCAATCTCCTTCTATGACAAGGTGATCCACTTCACAGAGAGGAGAGAGGCTGAGAACATTGTCTACCTTTAGTAAAGCCTTTGACACCATGTCCCACAGCATTCTCCTGAAGAAACTGACCGCTTGTGGCCTGGATGGGTGTGCTCTTGGCTGGGTGAAAAACTGGCTGGCTAGTGTGGCACGGATTGGTGGTGAACGGAACAAAATCCAGCTGGTGACCGGGCACTAGCGGTGTTCCCCAGGGCTCAGTACTGGGGCCAGTCCTGTTTAGTATCTTTATTGATGATCTGGATGAGGGGATCGAAGGCACCCTCAGTCTGTTTGTAGGTGACAACAAGTTGGTTGTGTGTGTTGGCCGGCTGGAGGGTAGAAAGGCTCTGCAGGGGGATCTGGATAGCATGGATTGATGGGATAAAGCAAACTGTATGATGTGCAACAAAGAAAAGTGCTGAGTCCTGCACTTGGGTCACAACAATCCTAGGCAGTGCTACAGGCTGGGAAAAGAGTGGCTGGAAATGTGCCCTGGGGAAAAGGGCCCGAGGGTGCTGAACATGAGCCAGCGTGTGCCCAGGCCAATGGCATCCTGGTCTGTATCAGGAACAGTGTGGCCAGCAGGACCACATTGTCCCCCTGTACTCAGCACTGATGAGGTCACATCTCAAATCCTGTGTACAGTTTTGGGCCTCTCATTTCAAGAAAGACACTGAGGTACTGGAGCGAGTCCAGAGAAGGGCAACAGAGCTGGTGAAGAGTCTGGAGCACAAGTCCTGTGAGGAACAGCTGATAGAGCTGGAGTTGTTTAGCCTGGAGAAGAGGGCTGGGACAAGACCTTATCTCTCTCTACAACTGCCTGAAAGGAGGTTCTAGCAAAGTGGAGGTCAGCCTCTTCTCCCAGGTAACACACCATAGAGCAAGAAGAAATGGCCTCAAGTTGTGCCACGGGAATTTTAGTTTGGATATTAGGAAAAATTTCTTCATGGAAATGGTTGTCATACGTTGGAACAGGTTGTACAGGGTAGTGGTTGAGTCACCATCCCTGGAGGTATTTGAAGGATGTATAGATATGGCACCCGGGGACATGGTTTAGTGGCGGACTTGGCAGTGCTGAGTGCTCGATAACCACGTTTTCTTTCAGCAGCTTAAAAGTTCATGTTTTATATTTGAGAAAAATAAGTTTTCTCCTATAGAGTAGACAATTGTTTTTGCAGCTTATGGATGAAGATTACACAAAATCAAGTCTGGAATGGCCCCACAGACATCAGAGCAAGCTACCACAGCACTCGGTACTTACAACCATTGGAACTAGAAGTATAAGTATTAGTTTATCTGGAACAGTCTCAGTCTTTCTCGTACTTAATTAATTGACTTAAACCCCAGTAAAGTGTTCTTTCTGAATGAGTATATTGTATCTGATCAAATGTCACTACTGGTGCCTTCTAGTTAACAAGAAATAAATGGACTTACATTCCAAAATAAATTGTGATGAAATATTTCATATGTAGGAATTAAAAAGTTGGGAAAGAATTCCTATTTCCTATATTAATTTGAAATCTTTTGGAAGCTGCAGCTATGTGGTAGTGATGTAAAGTGACAATTGATCCATCCTATATTCCTGGCAAGCTTTACCATTATATAACATTTGGAGAACTACTTCATTCACCTCTCTTTCACACACATTTCCACACACAAGACAGACATTTTTAAAAATTTTTATTTTGTTTTTTGTTTTGTTTTGTTTTGGAGCATGAATTGTTTTTTATTGTTGTGTTGTGTTTTGGTTTGGTTTTAAGAGGCTATGTTTGGCTGTTCCTCATTTTCAACAAAACCAGAGCAGTCAAAATGACTTGTTCAAACTTGTAAATGGAAAAAGTAGAGCACAGACAATTTTTGGTGTCCTGTTACTTTTGATCTAAAAGAGGAGGTAAGAGGCTTGTTACAGTGTAAATCAGGTGTCACCCACCTGTTCAAGCAGCTGAAATGCAGACCACTAAGTTATCTAAATCCCCATCTCCAGGAGAAGCCATCAGAGGCTGTGGGGTGTTTTCCTGAGGCTTCCATCCATGCCCCTGTGAAGTGCTGCCCCCAGCACCCAGCCACTCTCACCCACACTGGGTCACTGCCACTCCTGGGAGCCACAGGCAACTTCTGCTCGTGATTCCTGAGCAAAGCCTCCTTTCCCCTCGAGTTTCTGTGGTACAGGGAGCTCTTCTCACGGGAGGATTTCTGATGCACAGCTAAGAAGGGACAGTTCCTTCTGATGAATTTCACCTCTCCCAGCACCTACTCTCCTCTGCAACATCAGAGGAGGACCCTGATGATCTCTGGAAGTCTGCTGTGCACATTTCCAGAAATTTGATACAGTTTATTTTCTTACAGTAGAAGGAAAGGGAAAGGGAAAGGGAAAGGGAAAGGGAAAGGGAAAGGGAAAGGAAAAGGGAAAGAAGGAAAGGAAAGGAAAGGAAAGGAAAGGAAAGGAAAGGAAAGGAAAGGAAAGGAAAGGAAAGGAAAGGAAAGGAAAGGAAAGGAAAGGAAAGGAAAGGAAAGGAAAGGAAAGGAAAGGAAAGGAAAGGAAAGGAAAGAAAAGAAAAGGAAGCAAAAGGAAAGGAAAGGAAAGGAAAGGAAAGGAAAGGAAAGGAAAGGAAAGGAAAGGAAAGGAAAGGAAAGGAAAGGAAAGGAAAGGAAAGGAAAGGAAAGGAAAGGAAAGGAAGGAGGAGGGGAGGGGAGGGGAGGGTGATAACACAAAAGAGTGAGCATGAACATGTGACTCCAGGAAAACTCAGTTAAATTTGCTGCTATTAATGGGTTTTGAACCCTGTGGGACTGGAACATCAACAGCTAAATAATTTTGTGAAGTGCAGCTTTAATAAGAGGTTAGTACTGCAATGGCTTTCGTGGGTATAGAGGAAAAATAAGAGATCTGGAAAATAAGAGAGACACTGTTCCCAGTTGTTTGTTCCACCAACTATTTTATTTTGCCCAAGGAACTCTCCAAATATCTCAGCCCTGGCTAGTAAAAGTAGCTGTCAAAAAAACCACTAGCAGAGCTGTGGGCAACAATGAACCAGAGGTTTTTGTCACAGCAGAGAATGGATGGCATTCTGGGAGGTGTTTTCTGCTTCACTTTATGGAGTTCATCACTATGGTAGTTATGTTTGTTGATATCAGTAAAGGGTGGGAGATGTGATGAGGGAATAGTTTGTATTTGGTTATTTGTGCTGTGCCTTCCAGTGAGAGAACACAGCCAACTAAAAGGAGAGCAATAAAACAAAGGAAGACATAAATCCCATGTAAGGAAAGAAAAATCCACAAATTTTTCAGTGCATAAGGAAGGAGAAAAAAAGCCCATATTCTCACCAGTACAGATAGCTCTTCATGTTGATTAATATCAAAATGGGAAAAAAGAAACTGCAAACAGCTTTTAGTAATGGCAAAATTAGATATATTATCTTTAGATATAACTAGTATTTTGCTTCTCCATCATAGGTGCTATCACATTTTCATTTTGATCTTCTGAAAATATGGATGAATGAAATAGAGATCCACAACAAATCTGGTACTGATTGTTTCCAGCCTTTTTCAAGCATTTGTAGATGTGAAACTCTGATAGCCTAAAGCAATACTGAAGGTTTATGGAGCAGAAATAACCAAGAATCTAAGAGGACTTCTCTCCGTGGTAACCCAGATATTAAAATTGTAGTTGTATGTGGAATGTGCCCTCTGCCACAAGCCAATATGCATTAAAATGGTGAAAAAGCACTGACAAAACTTTTGCTGGTGTTGCAAAGAAAAGAGTTTGAGAAATATTGGGACAGTATTTTCAACAGACACAGAACTGCAAAGCAACAACACCTCTTCTTTGCTGGCATCTTATTTCCTCTGATAAGCACAGCCCTATCTGTAACCCCTTCACGGAAATCAAATTACACACTCCAAGAGCTTTTGGATCCTCAGATGAGGACTACCATAGACTTCTCAATATCTCTGTCAATGCACCTTTCTGGCACTCATGTCTTGTCTGTGCTCTGAATTAAAATGCCAAACATGGCAACTGAAAAAATTCTGTAATGGTTCCAAAATGCCAATTTCTATCTTTTTTTTAGTAGCATGACAAATGTAAAAGTTAGGCAATACTATAAATAATTGCATTCAAGTCTTTTCGTCGCCAGTCTCATAAACCCTGTCGTAAGTATCCTCCCAGGATTTTTCTTTCCACACTTGCCTTCTCCATTAATTCACAAATTCATAAACAGCAGGGATGAAAGGATTATGAAGAAATCATCTGGTGTACTTCGGCCCAAAGTAATATCAAATACACCTAAATCATTCTAAATGGATGTTTGTCTGACATCTGTTGTAGATTTTTATACTATCCAAACAAAATATTCCAGTTCTTCAGTGTTCTATTAGAAAGGTTCTCAGTGTCTCTAACTTACGCTTCCCTCCCTGAAAGTCCATTGCTCTTACACAGAAGAAATGTGTAGACTATGCTATAGATGCTGTAGAATTTTTCTTTTTTATATTTAGATATTTTTATATTGTGTATCCCATCTCCCTCTCTCTAAACTGAGTCTTTTTCTCTCCTGTAAGTCTCCTAGAGTTCATCTAGTCCAGCTGACAAACCAAAGAAGGCTCTCCTATATTTGCCATTTGTGTTTATCTGATCAGTGTTCGTCTGTTTTCTTAATAGGACAGATTCCATGTCACGTGAAGTAAAGTTGTGTAGTTTTTGGCTTATGTCTGGTCTTTCTCTAGTAGTGTACCTTCTGACTTACCCAATGTCCAGTAAACACTTCCTAAATGTGTAGTGGAATATCTCTGCCTACATGCTTCTCAGTGTGTTTTATGTAAGGAGGTGTGTGTGAAGCTCCTTTATGGCCAAATAAGATAGAACAACAGGTGCCTGTCACTTTTAATGTAATTTATAAACACTTCCAAAGTGAATGTGGTATTTCATCTAGAGCCCACTTCAGAAGCAATTCAGACTCTGTATTTCCCTCTCTCACAGTGCCCTGTGACATTACACTGTGTTAGTTTAAAGAAAAGTGAGTTTTACCTTTAGTGATACAAACCCAATTTCAGTGCTTTCGAAAAGACTCCACAAAGAATTTTGCTGTAATTTGTGATGATGGAAAAAGCATGATAGTGATATGTGACATATATGGTGTTTTTTGTAGGATGGAGCTGACAGATGGCTTAGCCATTCATCTTACACATGCAGCCCTAAAACAGAGACACTCACACAATATTCCTAAAAACTGCTTAGCACCTTCTGCGCCTTTCTGGTAAGTGGGGATAAGTATAATGACATGGACATACACTGTGCTCTGGTAAGCAGTTGTAAGAAAATAAGCATTGTTAACATTGAGTAATCTACAGTAACAAACCATAAAATAATACAGGCTAGAGAGGGAAAAGACCGATTAAGTCATCCACTCCATCTCCTGCCAAGGCAGGCTTCTTTGCTGCCATATATTATTAAGGGCTTTGTCCAGCCTAGTTTTAAATTATTGAAGCAATTTGATGTCCACTATTTCCTTTGGGAGGCTACTCTCCAATTCAATTCAGAGGTATGTTTGTTTATTCCTAGCTCTATAAATAAAATGTTCTTTGCCTATCTGCACTACTTCAAAAATTTGTTTTCAAATTCTTTTTTTTTTTTAACTTTATTACTATTGGAGCTGAGACATAAAATGGGGCATGTAGAGGACTTTGGATGAAACAAAGACATGAGGTTCTCCTGGAAAACTAAATAAAGGGAAGGTGTTTTCTCTGGGTTTGTTTGCTTGTTTGTTTAATCTTGCATCATATCTTTATACACCTCATAAACCAGAGCCAAATAAAATAGCAGCTGTTGCACACTGTTGAATAACTTCTCGTCCAGCCAGTAACTGTCCTGTGACAGTAAGCATCCCAAGCAGCAGAGTGGGAGATATTTTGGGATCCATGCAAGAAACAAGGAGTCAGGAAGGCAGAGAGGGACAACTGCCCAGCACCCTGACAAGCGAGCACACTGCCCCACAGATTGTCCTCTGCAGCAGCAGCTTCCTGCAGAGCTGCCCATGTGGCGGTGTGGTTCTTACTCAAGTATGCCAAGGGTTTCTAAACTTTTGGGCTGCTCAGAAATGTAAGATCAGGTCAGGAAAGCCCTGTAGACCTCGTTGGGTCGTGTGGATTGCTGGGTGAGGCGTTGCAAGGGGAACGACCAAGTACTAAATGTGCAGGACAGCAGAAGACACAGGTAAATGATTACAAGGATTGATTAAAAGGCATGTGCATGGCATAAAAAGATAAATAGCAAAGAAAGACATTCTTAATCCCAGGTGTTCATCTGTGCCTTGTCAAGTGTTCCAGCAAGCTCGTCCCTGGCCCTATGCTCCAGTACACTTTACAAGAAGTTTTCAGGTAATGGGAGTTTAAAAATTAACTGGTGCACTCTGTGCTGCATGCTCATGAGCCAGGGCCCTTTGAAGTGGGTAGAAAAATCCCCACAATTTCAAAGGGCTTTGAAGTTGGCCCTGGGCACACAGAGACAGTGGTTAATTTTACATTTGGACGCAGAGGCGCCCTGCAAGCAAGTGGTGCAGTGGCTGGGACAGCGATGGGCGTTGGGACAGTGGGAACATCTGCGACAGCGGGGAATGGCTGCTGGGGACACGGCAGGGGCAGAGCCCAGGCATGGATGTCAGCCAGCCAGCACAACATCCATCCTGCAGCCGTGCCTCTGGCAGGCACCTACCTCCTGCTAGCCAGAATAAGGCAATGCAGAAGGACACGGGAAAAATAATCTGCCCTTCCTCTAAGCAGGTACAAATGTTGAGTCTTGGGATAAGCAGCAACAGCAAAGTACTCCCCTGGGAAGCCACCTTCAGCTGGCAGTGGGAATGTAGTGCAAGTTTGGCGTGGATTAGCTGAAAAGACTGTGAATACTCAGAAAAACACTAAAGGGGAAACCAGAACTGGAGCAAAGAGGCCACAATGTGGCATCGAACTGCTGCTCTCCCTGCAACCGCAAAAGAAAATGAAGGTTCCCTTTGAGCAATCATACAGAAAACCCTGAGGTCTGGCAGCAGACAACAGCAGTAGCTCCTTTATCCAGATCTCCTTTTCCAATCTTTTGACAAAAGAAGAAGGGATCAACCCATGCCTGGTAGCACAAAAGTACAAAGTCTTGCTCCTGAGCACCCAGAGGGCACTGCAGAGGGAGAAGGCAGTTTCCCAGCCAGCACTGAGGCGCAGACCTAGCGAGGCGTCACCCAATGGGGCTGTCAGCCTGACACATCCTCCTGCCAGACCAGGTCCTGCCTCACTCAGCAGCTCCTGCTGGGTACAAGCCAGGGAGCCTACCAATTGCTGAGACACCCCAACCTCCCCCTGTGGCTCTTGGGGAGCAGGACAACAAGGGCTCCTTCTACACTGGCCCACCTGGGCCTCCCTCCCCATGGTTCTGCATCTCAGCCCCAGCCCGGCATCCCTGGGGTGGCCTCACTCCAATGTGGTGGCACTGCTGAGATGAACAATCCCAGCTCCAAGGCTGGTGAGGGACTAACCAAGGCCAGGGAGCAAAACCTCCGCATCCCCATATGGATATCGTATTTGGACTCCATTGTCAGAAAAGATTCCTTGTGGACTCCTCCTGGTCCCCCTGCCCAACAACAAGGCTGCCCCAGGGTCTGAGCACACCCACCTTGAGACTCAAGGCTTTTTGTAAGCTGTTCTTCCTCATTTTGAATCACTTACAGTGTTATAAGAAGGTCATTTGAATTGTGCTGTGCTGTTGCTAGTGTCTGATTGTACCTCTTAGAATAGTTTTAGAAGAAAAAAAATGTAAGAAATAACAGCATATTAAAAAATCAATTCATAGCATAAAATTCAAAGGCACATGAAGTATTATGCCATATATCTTCAAAATATTGTTATGTATTACTAGCTTCCAGTTGGTAAGAAACCACAGATATTGCTAAGGAACTCAGTAATTTTTCCAATTTTGTTCCTGAGCACATTAATCACAATGGTGGATTTTATTCAAACAATATCTTCTTCTTCTAACCCTCTGAGCTCTATTTAGCATTATCCATCTGGATCAACGAATCACCACAATTTGGTGTGTGATTCTACTAGGATGGTCACCACTTCTGGCACACGACAGGAGCAGCTGCGTTTAAACAATCCCAGTTGGGATTCAGGCAAGTAAAATTCCCTGAACAAGGTGTTGCCCATTCCAGCACCTGAGTTGAAGATTAATAAGCACTTCAGGCTGTTTTAACTATAGTCAAGTCTTGCTTCCTTGGCAACTATTCTAACTCCATTTATGTGAAAAACACACAGCATAGTATAAAGTGGTGGAAAAATTTATTTGGTAAACTAAGAATGGGACTGGAAATAAGAACTCCATAGGAAGCTCACACATGACATGTAAAGATTTCCAATTATTAATGAGTGTATTCAAAGTAGTCCCTCAGAAATAGTTTGAGAATAGCTCATCTTGTCCTGGGAGGGGAGGATGGACAACTGTGGTGCCTTCTTGGCACCTTGGGCTCTCTGTGGGACACAAAACCTGACACCAGAACAGTGTTCAGGTGAGGAGAGTTCAGTGGTTGATGGGCCTTAGCAAAAGGAGTAGAATACTTTGCAAAAGATGTTTATTTCTACTTGATCATTAAACTTCTCTACTCACACATTTGTCTTGATTCAAATATGTTTAACCATTTCACCAAAATAATTACATAAAATGTATTCCTGGATAGGTTTGTGATTTTATATTACTGACAGGCTATCCATAACTTGCTTTGTAATTTTAAATATGTAAAATAGGCACCCCTTAGATGACATAAAAGCCATTTTCAGAGACCAGTTGAAAAAGAGGTCATATTTGCGGTACTGTGTTTTAAAAGAAAAAAGTATTTAGTTCCCAAATAGTCAAGATGCTCATTACTTTGTCTTTTACAGTTGGATAAATATTTAGAGCTGTTGTAATTAAAGATTTACCTCACAGTATCATTCTTATGACTCTGTGTGGCACCTTTATATCAGCTTCAATGATTTCCTGTGCTATACAAATGTGGGAAGTAGTCACTTATTTTTTATGGTGCCTGTACATAAAGAGAAGAAAACAACTTTTTACTCTTGACTGGAGTCTGCCACAATGCTAAGTAACACCTTGCCCCTGGCACAGGAAGTGCTTTTATGTGGAGTAATATTTAATATTAACATTACAAAATCCAGCTCTGAGACTGAGGGAGGTGAAGGTGTACAAATGACTTGGCCATTTGAATACTTTAAGGTGTCACCGCACATCACTGCGCACTCTTTGGGACTGAAGGGCAATGTCTGTGCTGTGCCATATGGTATGGAGCAAAAGCCTCTAAACTAGCTCTCAGCATTTCTAATGCAGGGGTGTGGCATCACAGGCTCCATAAAGCTCTTTAGCTTGCAACACTGCCCCTGAGCTAAATTAGCTCCACTTCTTAGCACAGCTAATTAACCTGAGTCCACATTGACACAATACTGTCTTTGGTCCCAAAGCCGGCTGGGTTGCTGATGGCCTGAGGATGTCCAACAGCCATGCTCCATCATACAGTTTATATGGACCTGGATGTGGATGTTTTCAAACAAGAATATCTAAATCCAGTGCCAGGATTTAGCTGGTGGGTTGGGAGATGGAGCTGAGAGGCTCCCATCAGGCCAGGGGCAGCTGTAGGCTGGGATATGAGATGAAGGAAGTATTTGCAATGCTATATCCAGACACGATAGAAATCATTACTTTTTCCCTGCAAATTAATTTACAGTCACCTGGTCAAATGCATTTGTGGAGAGTGAAACAACTCAAGTGTACTGGCCAATGGCTCTGTCTAACCCAGTACTGCACTGATACCAGGGGACTTTCTATCAGGGTTAGGCGACAACGGGAACTGTGCTCTGAGCAGGAGGGCCCAGCCACCGGGTGGGAAGAGTGCCACCTTCAGACTAACGCATTTCTTTCCCTTCCATTATTCCTCCTGAGTGGGGCAGCTGTCCCAGAGTATCCAGAAGAAGACAAACCCAGGCCAGTGGCTTACTTGTGTACTCCAAGGCCATCCTCATCTGCTAAGTTACATGTGTGTAAGAACGCAGTTAAAGAAAATATACATGCTTTGTAGCTGGAAGAGAGATGCAAATAATTTTAAATGAAAAATGTGAGCTGGTGGATTCTACTAAAGAAAGAGGCTTTTCATTAACAGGAAAGTTTCCAGTTAAATATAATTCCACCCTTTTTTTTTTTATTAAACACCATTTTCAGTGATTTTGCATGGATGATTTATGTTCTAAAATATCTTGCTCTCCTTTAACCTCCATTGTAGTCAAACTTGATACATCATATTTTGCTATAGCAACAGTTTGCTTTCAGAAAAACAAAATTTGTCAGGGATATTTCACTTCCCTACAGAATTAAGGATTTGGTAAAGACTGAAACAGGAACATCTGAAATCACAGGTTAGGGAATACAGAAGCATGATGTGCTGCAAACTTCTTATTCCTGAGTATTGCCAACTGTCATAATTATTTAATATCTGAAATCCCCAACACTTGGCATCCTTCTAGTTGAACTTTTCTTATTATTATTTTTTTAAAAAGTCAAAAAAACAGTTTGAGGAGAAGATAAATAGATGATCTTTTGTAATGGAATTTGCTGTTTATAGTGAAATATTTGCCCTGTTAAACTACCTGAACAAGCACCTTGGAAGTACTAGTATGCAATGATGACTATGAAATAAAGGATAAATATAATATAAATGTGTTTAAAAAACTGAGGGCTTCACTGGGAACTTGATAGATGGTGTGAGAGAAACTGTTGAAATTAATTCTGGTGGTTTATACAAAACCACACAACTGACAACGTGATTCATGCATATAAAATACTTGATACATTACTTACGGAGAGTGAATGTGGATGTCATGCACATAAAATGCATGCCACAGAGTTGAATACTTCAACCTTATGTACCTTTCTCACCCAAAAAATAAACACTATATAACCTAGTAACAGATTTATTTTTCTTTTCAATTACAAATGTCTGTAAACGGAGCACAGTATTGGTGTTAGAAAGCTGGAGTTTATAGAGACAACTTTCAGGCACTGGTACACAGGACAAAGCACATTTTGACTATAATATGTCACCTGGTAATCAGTTGTAAAAAGCCAGCAGTGAAAAAACAACCTTGCCTGAGAAAATGTAGACTGGGTGCCAGAGCTACTGCTGAGGATGAGACACAGTAGCAAGGAATGGAGCAAACATTGGCAGAACAAGGAGCTCGCACAGTGTCTTCACAGACCCCTGTCAGACAGAGGAGGAACAGTCAGTCCTAGCCGGAGTCCCAGTTAAAACCACCACGGTGCTGATGACTCATTGCTGCAATATTAAAACGCCCACAACCATGTTTTAGGGAAAAAAAAGCATAGCTAAGAATGGCCATGTGTACACCTATGTATACATCTATCCACATGTATGCTAGGCTTCATATGGGCATTGTGAACAGCTTCTGTCATGTTAAAAAAAAAAAAGTAAGGGATGAGGTAAAGGAACTCAGAGAATTCAGTGTCTCTGATAGATTTTGGATACATTTTATCCCTGTATGCATAGGGACTGTGAACAATCCTGTATTTAGTTGTATTTCCAAATTGGTTAGTAGCTTTGTTTTGGATTACATGTGTTCTGCGGTTTGCTGACTGACAGTGTATTCTCCAACTTCAAAATCAAGTCCAAAAAAAATAGATCATTTTAAGCCCCGTGCTCCAGGCTGTCAAACAGCCTCCAAATCACCATAGACTCTCCTTTCTAGTAAGGCCAGGGAAAAGCCTTTTCATAATCTGGGTCATGATGGAGTTTTATGTTTTTGAGAAAAGTATTCTTGGCTTCCAGAACAAAATGCATCTTTAAACTTCCTAACAATACACCATACGTAAGCAAAATAACTTTCTCCAAGCTCTCCTCTTCTGTATCAGTCTTTCTTCTATGATTCTTTTCATTAGTTATATATATCATTTCTTTAATTTATGTTTTCTATTTAAAAAAGATCTGGGCAATAAAACTTTGGTATTCAGTCTTCTAAATTCTTCCTCTTTCTGGTTTTGACTATATTATTTTCTCTGCTGGAAAAGATAAAGATAAGCAGATCTCCAAAGCCAATCAACATTTATTTTTCCTTCATTGTCCTCACATTGTAGGATACATAAGCAATCATGAAGGAAAGTGTAGCAGTTAGAGTAACAGGCGAGGCCCATCTGCCCATGTGGTAGTAGAGTGAGGTACGGAGTGGAAACAACAAGATGTTGCCAAAACCCTGTCAAATGTAGAGACAGAGCCAGGCTGTGAAACAGCAGAGATTGAAGCGTCCCACAATGCAATGTGGGATCTTCCAAGCTGGGATTGACAATGAAAGGAGAGAGATGAAGCAGGTAGCTTCGCTTCAGAAAGAAGGGATGGGATGGAAATAGCAGGGAACAGATCTTGTTGGAAATGTGTGGGGATTTTCTTGGGTTTTCTCTTTAATTTTAGCTAAGCTCTTCTACCAAAACACCTCCTGCACAGCCCTGGAGGGGACAGATGTAGTGGTTTGGCCCAAAATACTCATTACTGTTTACCTTCTGTGAGATAAGAATTAGGAGAAATGCAAAGCAGGTACCAAACTTGAAAGAATATAAAGAAGTTTATTAACAGACCTAAAAGAAGAAAAAAATTATACCACACTTTCAGAACTTTTCTCCTCCCCCCACCTTTCTCCCTTCTCCAAAGTGACAATGTAAAAAGACAACCCTTGAGATGTTCAGCCTGTTTACCACTTCCATAACAACCTTGTTCAGTCCATTTAGGAAGAGGAGTCTCTCTTGCCCATGCTATGAACACATTATCACAACGAGACAGCCACCCACTTCCAAATAACTTTGTTCAGTCCATTTAGGAAGAGGAGTCTCTCTGCTTGCATGTGAGTCCCTTCCCCGGACTTGCAGCTTTTCCC
>NW_008236965.1:4632774-4653756 GCF_000691975.1 Corvus brachyrhynchos | reverse complement strand
GGCGGATTTTGGCGGAACGGGAGGGGGGGGGAGCCGAGCTGCTCCGGCTGCCCACAGCCCTGCTGTGGGGGGGTTCCGTGGGTGGAACAGGGCCCGTCGGCTCCAGGATGGCCGTGGCCCGGCCCGGCCTGGCCTGAGCAGGGCCTGGGCCGGACCTGCTGGCCCCGGCACAGGGCCCACAGCCACCTGTCCCAGCACCAGAAACGAGACAGAGAGACTCTGCCTGGGAGTTTCTATTCTTAAGTGTGCATCACAGAGGCAGTCACAACTTTAAGTGGCTCAAAGAATTGTCCGTATTCAAACTGGCCACCTGATAGGTTCTGTAAGGTCATAGAGGAAGCTGTAAGCATCCCTTTGCAGAACAGCACTTCCGGGACTATGCTTGCTAACCCATGACAACAGAGTAGTTAGTATGAACCAGTACTGAGTATCTTGACAATGTTATTTGTTGCTGACTCAGACGAGTTTCACTCAGCTCAATCTTCCTAAGTATGGAAACTTTTAAAAACCTCTTTATCTACTGACATATATAAATATATATATACGCACCTTTTCTACCTCACTGTCTTCTGGACTTCTTCACTAACATATCCTTCCTCTTGTCTCCGAACTGCCCTTTAATCTTCCATTCTTCTTTTCTCTTGATGTTTTCCCATGACAATCTTTTGACTTAGCCAGACTTCATTCACAAATCTCAGATCCTCTTCATAGAAGACACCTTGATGTAAATAACTTTGAAGAGATGAGAGAAAAAAAATCAAGACACAAGTCTGAAAAGAGAGCTGTCCTCCCATTAGTTCTCCTGTTGCAGCAGTTATGATAGGAGTGATGCAGCAGGATATTTTGTCTGGTGGTTTGGTAGGAACTCAAACAAGATTTTTACTATAATGATCGTCTCTGACCTAGAATTTATGCACCCCTGCATCTTCCCTGGATTATGTTGCCCACACAGAAATAGCCCAAGTTTTTGCTTTGTTCTTTTTCTGCTGTCCAAAGAGTTCTTTTCAAAATAGTGTAGGATTTCCATACTGTTCAACTGATGTGATTTTTTTTCATTTGCAATGAAAAGTCCTAGAGACTTAACATTCCTAGTTTATTTTCAAACCCACAATATTAAATTGGCTTTGATGTTAGGCAGGGAGAGTCTGCCCAGCCAACTGTAAATACATGTAAAATGCTTACACTTATTCCGTTACAGCACACATTTGTTATTATATTAAATAGTTAATAAAGTTACATTAAAAGGCTTGTAAGAGTGAGGCAGAAAATTCCCACAGAAGGAAAATATTGAGTAAGTATTTCTGTCATTAATTCCTTTTGTCTAGACATCACAACAGCCATCAGGCTTATCCTGCCAGTGTCAATATAGTCCCTTGAGGATATGTAAATTAACAAATTTAGCAATAAAAGTAATGGCTGAGAATTACCTAACTATAGCAATAATACAGCATATATTAATGAAATACAGACACACACATGCATAAAAATATATGTCCTTGCAGGCACCTATATGCACATGTATTACTCCTGAGACAAATTCTCCAACTCATACCATAGCCAGCTGTTTTTTTCCACATTTATGTTTACATGCACAGTTTTTTATGGCAGATGGATCTGACATAAGGCCATTAAAATGACAATGAATGAGAACAACAACACGTACGTATAGTGCCAGATCTATGCACAACCATGAAAGTGCCCACAAATGCTGCCACAGCTGCCCACCTCTGAGGTGAGTGAGCCCAGGCACCCCCTAACTCGCAGCAGGTACCTGCATGAAGGTACCCCATATTCATACTTTTGTATTCTGTCCCAACTATGTCTGAGCTCAGGTGGCCCACTAATCCCAGGTACCCTCCGTGCAGATGGAGCAGAGAAGCACAGGAAGAGTGCTCTGCCATCTCTGTGGGGCTGGCATTGACATGGCAGGACATTCAGATGAGCCCCTGAGCATTTGTGACCACATGTTGCTGGCATCTCTGGTGGGGTTACCTAGAGCCCCCCCACAGGTGCTACTGCAAGCAGGCAGGAACCAAAGAGCCCCTCTGAATGCTTCAGGACTGGGTGGATGAAACAAGGGAATGGCACCGTTTTAGACTGAACATTTTCCTGTTAGAAACAGACAGTGGCTCTCACTTCACAAGGAGATACATGGAAAATATGGGGGTGGGGGGACAGGATGGGACACACAAGTTGTTCCAGCACAGGTTCCATCTTCAATTAGGGAAAAACTTTTTATAGTGAGAACTATCAATCACTGGAACAGCCTCCCCAGGGATGTGGTGAAGTATCCACAAATGGAGAGTTTTAACATGCAATTGGACAGGGTGCTAGATAATCTCATCCAGACTCCCTCTCCCATGAAAGATTGGGCCAGATAATCTTTCAAGATCCTTTTTAGCCTGGACTGTGGTGTGGTTCTGTAGTTTGGCTGGAAATCTGCTTGAGTTCTCCTAACACTTCCAGGATATCTGTGAGTCTCACAGCCAGAAAGCATTTTTCATTAACAGCTTTAACTACGACACCCTTCTAAATCAAAATGCATTAAGTGGTGAAACTCAATTCCGTCACAGTGAAATGGACAAAACTGTATTCCCAGATTTTATCAGTCCTTGTAGCTGGTGAGTGGATTGAACAAAAAGGCCAAACTCGCTTGTAGTGAGATCTTTCCCTTGGTTCTTCATTCATCAAACTGAAAAAAGTGATCTGATGGAAGAGAACACAGTAATCTCCTCCCAATACACAAACTCCTCCTCTTCTAGAGGAGTCATAAATAACCTTTTCCCCCAGCTCCATCTCTTTTGACCCAGAGCATGTAACAACTCAGCATCTTTGCAGTAACTTGAATCACACTTTACACCCACCTCCTTTTCGCTGGATGATACCTGCAGATCTAAACATTACCAAGATCAAAACTGAACAATGGACTTGTAAAATACTTTTTAAAATAAGAAATCTCTACCTTTTCATAGAGAGCATCCCACATGTCTTGGGGTGACTTTATGATGTGTATCCCATATTGCTGCCCTAAGCCCAGAAATTAATACTTGTGCCTTTCTATGCCTTTAAACTGAGTCTGAGAGGGGGAAGGAAAAACTGAGCAAAACTTTCTCAAAGCAGTTTGCAGCTTGTTCAAGGTCACACAGAGATAGAGACTTTTTTTTCAGCTGTGGCAGGGAAGCAAGGAGGCACCCGGCTTGCTGTTTTCCAGTCAGCTTTTGGCCAGTTGTTCAGTTTCTTTTTCTCTGAAGAGAGATTGAGAGTTGAACTTTTTTTCCTTCCCTGGAATTTCGGATTGTCTCCCTTTTCTACTGGACTGCTTCAATATCAGAACACATTGGAAGGACTTTCCACGGAGCACAGAGGGCCTGGCCCTGGGCCAAGCCCCAGCTCCGAGGAGACCAAAGGGAGGACTCTAACACTTTCCCAGGTTTTTTCTCCACAGTGAAAGATTTTATTATTTAGCATTATTTTCCTTTCCCCATGTGTTTGTTAAATAAATAGTTTTTATCTCCTTCACTTTCCTTTGAGGAAAATTTATTTTTCCCGAACCTGTTGGGGGAGGGGTGGTGACCTGCCTTCTCTCAGAAGATATATTTCTAAATTTGGCCAAACCAGAACACCACACTATACCTTTCTTGAAATTGTTAATAAGGTCAAATATTAAAGCAATAATGAAGATAGTTATGACTTTTATTTTTTGTGAATTTTAGGTGAGTTCGTACCTCTCTTAACTTAATGCAATGCAATATTTATCCTACATTATTTTTCAAACACCCCCATTGAATTTTACAGCAAATTTCAGGTTATAAAAGTATTATACCGATTTCAGCACTAGATGAGTATTATGCACACCAACAAGCCCAAATTCGGTCTTCACATTCCTCTCCAAAAGACAGTGAGGTTTCACCAAGTTTAACTGTGGATCAGTTTGTTATTAGGGAGATAAACTCCAGGTTTTCTTGAAAGAATGGCTACAGATTACAGTCTCTACAGCTTCAAAAACTCAACAGTATCACAGGAGGAAACATAAATGGCCTTAGGATGATATTACACATTAAGTCTCCTTTTAAATTAGAGCAAAACAAGAAAGTTTTACACTTTTAAGCATGGATGCTATCATTAAACTGCTCTGACCAGTCCTGAAAGAGTTCATGATTTTTTTCTGTTTGTTGGTTGCTGTCACCACAGCAACTAACTGGTTCTGTGTGAAGTTACAGTGCAAGCCAGCAAAGCTGTAATGGAATACATTCCTTAGCATGAGTCAATGCCTGCACTGAAAGGAAAGTACACTGTTTTGGAAATAGGCTCTAAAATGGTGTGCTGTGGTCAGACTGGAAATAAGACACTGTCTGAAATCAGATTTCTCCCTCTTCCATGTATTTTTAATTATAAGTACTTTAGTTATGCTTTGTGGTGGATTGGGAGTCCTGGTCTTTCAGCATGACTGCAGCAGTAGAGAGGAGGGAGCTGAAGCCGGGGCTGTTTTGTGCCCTGCAGAACACACACACACAGATCTCTATCGCTCACAGTGGAGGCTGGCAAACATTTCCTTTGGTGCGGTGATTTCCACACTGCATCCCACAGACCCCATGGGATTTGCTGACTGCTTCTGAAAGGTCTTTCAAACGGGACTATAAAACACAAGACTACTGGCATTATAATTTTAATTCACTATCCTGGGATCTGTCTTTCCCTTGGAAAATTATAGAAGGTCAACAACTCATAAAGTGTTGAAATTCACAGATATGTATAATGGAATAACACCTGCTGTGTAAAGTGAGTCTCCTTCAGCCTCTATAAAACCAGCATCAGAGAAATTCTGATTGCACTGATAATTATACTGCTGCAGATGCAGAAGGCCAAAACTTTTCACTGGATAAGCTGCTTCTGTTCACGTTATATGAAAAACAGTAGACATTGATTTAAAAAGAATCAAATATATTTTGTCATGTGATTTTCAGGGGAGAGTTATGTATCAAATCATTAATTATAAAGGCAAATCCAATGAAAAGTAAATTCAAATTATATTCCAAAAGGCAAATCACAGTAATGATTAAAATCAAGTAAATTATTAACACAGTACATTTAATAAGATGCATTTGAGGTTACCAGTCTGTGAAGGGAGTTGCATGAATTTTAGATTTCTGTTTTAAAGCAATATTGCATTGTCCAGGTTCATGAATCAGAGAAAACCTAAGAGCGGATTATTTTTTCACCAGTGTAATTCTCTGTGCAGTCAAAGCTTCTTTGGACATTTTTCTTTTCTTAGAACAGAATGAGAGCTTACTTTGCATTATAAATATTATGTCATCTGCTTTAAAAAAAAAATTTCTAGAACTCCAACCACAGGCTGGTAACCCCAAATGTAACCTGTCACATTTGTCTTAATAACCACAACACATTAATTATCAGCAATTTAATAATTATTTCTTCCTGGAATTCCTTTCTGTAGTATGATTTACTGTTACTTTCATTCAACCTTTCCTTAAAAACGTTTATTATAGATGTCTTAAAATTAACCCATAACTTCCTTATAATAAATCCAAATGACAAAATACATTTTTCCCCTAACAGTGAAGCTTATTAAAGGTTTATGTGAGATGTCAGAGTTAGAAATAAATTGGTCAGGAAATATTTTTGTTTTCAGTTTAAAGTGACTGCTTGATCTCATTTTCTGACGCCCTCCCCTCTCCCCAGATATATTTTCACATACGACTACAGATCTTGACAGCTGTGAAGCTTATTTTTATCCTACCACTAATGGGCAGATTGCAACCACTGAAATCTCATTAATATTTTGAAGCAGACTTGCAGGGGCCACCCTAACAAGCTATGATTCATCAACACTCTCGAGTAGAACAGTTGCTCAGAAAATGAAATGCAGTAATGACTTACTTACAACAGACAATACACAGTGCTAAAGAGTAGAAAATAATTTGTAATTTATTTCTGTCACTTTGATAAATATTAATAATTTTATTGAAATCTGCAAGAAGGTACACAGGAATAGCAGAGTTCATCCAATAAAATCTTGTAGATTCATAGATTAGTAAAATTATTACACCACCAGCCTGATTTCCTGCATAATGTCATCTGGGGAATGGCATCCAACAATTCATATATTGAGTTTAGAAACTTTTGCTCAGCTCTGGAATCACTTCAGGCAATTTCAGCCCCACATTTCTCTTGGTAATTTTGGGTATCATTATCACCACTATTAAGCATGTGTGATTTTTTTCTAGTAGCTCAAATTTTCTGGACATTGCTCTCATTATGCTTTTTTCTGAGACTTCCTGGAGTGAAAGTATCAAGGATGACATTTTACGTATGAAAAGCTTATTTTGTGTATATAAACAGGTTGTACTCTTTAAATTTATGACTGTAAAGCATTAGAACCATTTTGAGATACTTGTGTTTTTCTTTCTACAAAAGGGTTTCAGAACAGTACACAGTATTCTAGTATAAACACTATAAACAAAGATAAAATAATTTTCCTGATTCTTCACACTACTTCCCATTTTATACAAGCAGGGATTATTGTAAGTATTTCTTAATACTTACCTGTATTTACACAGTCATGAATTAAACCTTTCTCAAGCCTTCAAGGTCACTGCTCCATAGTACAAAATTTGCAAGAGTAACAATTTTCTAACACTACATTAACATTACTTCTGAGTCTTGACACTGGTTTTGCACATTTCTTTGCTTCTAGAATTGGTTTAAAAATCTGGACTCAAAGCTTTAACAAGCTACAAAATACTAGATATTCCCACAGTTCTGCTCAGTCAACCAAGATGATGCTCGAGTCCGTTCTGTACCAATTTCTGAATTTCCTCTTACAAAAGCCAGGATGTTCCCTATTCAAAAGGACAGCTGGCTCGTCTGTGTATCATTTCTGAAAATGAACACTAAATCATAACTAGATGGGAGCTCTCCAATTGTACATAACTTCATTTTTCAGGTAAGAGCACCAAATGTCAGGAGTTTCTTAGAGAATGTTACCTTGTGCCAATTCACACATGTAGAACAAACAGGACTTCTTGTAGGTGTTGTTGAAATTCATCCTGTTGCAAATTAGACCATATGACACATGAAAAGCTCCCTCCAACCCAATTTGTAAATTACACAGTGAAGGGGACTGAACTAATTTAGGATTTTCTTTCATCCTGCCTCTCTCCTTTCCTGCAACTGTTGCAATCACCAGACATACACTTGGTTTTGCTAAAATGACCGGGCCTATAACGGGGTCTGCTTTGCTGTATGTAAAGCTTAGCGACTGCAAAAGTATTTGCAGGATTGTTGCCAGTTTGACTGGCAAGTAGAAAACTTTGCTCTGATTTCCTTTATACTTCTTATCTATCAGAGGGTGGAAACATAAAGATTTTTTTATGGTGTAATCATCAGTAAAAAAATACTGGTAGCACAGCTTCATCAAATTGGAAAGCCATGAACCACACATATCCTGATCTCTTGCTTACTGTCCCTCTGTGAATGGAATGAGTTTATTTCACAAAGTACAAGCCTAAGGAGCCAGGTCCAGATTCCAAACAGGAGAGTTACCAGAATAATAGTGATTCAATATATTTATTTTGGAGAGGGAAACCTACATGTTGTAAAATGTACTTCAAGAATATCTCAACTGCAAAGTGCGAAATAAAAGCAACAAGTTGGAGATAAATGTAGACTCTTGCCCTTGGCTACATGGAGAAGAGACTGTTTCAAAAGCAGTGGATAGAAGTCCAAGGAACCAAGATTACCTTAGCTCAGCCTTCCATAAACCTATTTTCTGTTGTGGGTTGGATATGGAGGATAATTGCAGTAATATTTTTAATTATAATAAAGAATGAACAAGATTTCCACATGCCTAAGAACTAAACCAAACTGCTGTGCAAATTTCAGCCTGTGTAGAATTTGGCAGGGTCAGAGCAGGAAGAGATGGCAGAATTCCCCTCTTTTTAAAAAATCCACTAGAGATATCTGCATTATTTCAGCACTGGCCACACCAAAGAAAAATAATCTCTGAAATCCATTGGGAGTGCAGTTAAAAAGTCACTGCCAGTTTTGCTTGTTTAATAGGAGCTATGGAAAAGGCAAAGAAAATGAGATTTCACAAGCTCTTAGAATAGGTAAGAGATCAGTATCACCGAATTTCTGGATTTGTTTTCTGCTTCTGTTTCTCCTTAAATGAAAAAAAGAAATTGACAGCAAAAAACATAAAATCCTCTGATACTTTAATGGGTTCAAATGCACCAATGAACTGAGGTGGGGGAAGCACTGGGACAGGTTGCCCAAAGAAGTTGTGAATGCCACATCCCTGAAAGTGTTCAAGGCCAGGTTGGATGGACTTTGAGCAACCTGGTCTAGTGGAAGGCTCCCTGCCCATAGCAAGGGTTTGCAACTAGATGATCTTTAAGGTCCCTTTCAACCCAAACCATCCCATGATTCTGCAATTCCCCCAACTAATCTTTCTTTACTCTGAACTTGCATCTAATCCTAGATGCATAGCAGGCATGCATTGCTTTGAAGCTAAAGATCTTTGTTTTCATGGTTGAGAAGGTCCCTCTAATATTTGCTGGTTTATTCTACTTAGTACAAACACTTAACACCTGCCTTTCTTTTCTATCATGATCATTGTTGCACATGATTCTTCTCACTTACGTATGGCCATTTCAGAGTGAGTACATAGTCAAAGACAGTCTTTTCCATAGGTCCATTTATTTTACTGGTCATAGTTCTGTAGGATTGTTTAACTCTCTTCAGTGGCCATGAAGTCTAAATAATGAGCTCAGACAGCATGACTCACTTCTATGCCTCACCTCCTATAAATGAAACTATGAAAGATGACTCCACCATTTTTCAGGTAAACCTCTGAATTCTTTCATTTGACCTTATCATTCTGATTTCTCATTTGCATGTGTTTTGTTCCTATTCTTAAATTGTTGTCCATAAGTAATTTTGAATTTATTTTATATTTCACTCCCATTTAAATCTCAGTTCTAGGATGAGCTTCTGCATGAAATCACAGGCTTTTAGTGTCCGCAGTGGATGGATGGCTGCGGTCACAGAATGACCCCCAAGAAAGAACATATCATGGCTGCTGACCTTTTGTCCTTGGAGATGGTCTGTGATTTCATGCACCCTACACCCTGTACACTGCTGCGTCTGGCAATGCAGCATCTCATCTACATGTTTTTTTTGAGGCACATTTTGTAGGTGTTTTTAATACTGGCATTTTTTCTGTTTTGCATGACTGACATGTAATAGAAACCTGTTCTCCCTGTGCCTTTGCTCTGACTTTATGCTCTCTCTGGATGGGACCCTGTTCTTGCTTCCTTTTTCTGTTTTTGTCTGTGTTGGATTCTTCTTTGAGAAAGTTTGTCTACAAAAGTCGGAAAGTCCTCATTATTTAATTAATACATAATGACACCTTCAAACAATTTCTCAGAGGAAGATTTATACTTTTTGTGAACCATTTTATGTACTCACACTTGTACACACAAATAAAGCACAAATGTTATGCAGAAATGCCCAGGCTAACTCAAACAAGCAAGATAGGGAACCATTTTATCATATCTGAATTTCTTCTGGCATGCAGATTACTTGATATAACTGTAGCTCAGTATCTCTCCATGATGCTGCTTTTCCATGACAGAAGATCTTATTAAAAAATCTATTCAAAATATGGATTTTCTAAATTATTCTTAATGGATCTCCATTTGAGGGAACAATATAAATCAAGACATGCCAGCATTACCTGCATAAAATCTCATAACACTTATTCCCACCAGCAAAAGTCCAAAAGCATTCCCCTGAGTGAAATTTGATAGATGTGAAACCACTAAAAGAAAGAACATCTAAAAAAGTAAGTAATGTCAAAATCAATTTTCAGTAAGATGTGAAACCACTAAAAGAAAGAACATCTAAAAAGTCAGTAATGTCAAAATCAATTTTCAGTAAAATCTGAGTTTCTCCCCACTCTCTGAAATATATGGATTCAGGTATGCTGCTTTTACTTCCCCAGGTACTCATTTCTCCTAGAACTGGTCAAATTAGCATCATTATGGCCTTAATTGCAGAGTGGCTGTTTGCACTGAGAATTCTACATGATTATATGGCTTTCCAAAACATGCATGGTCACTTTTATATTGATTTTAATTATGCAAAATTTCAGTTTGACAACATTAAATGTTCAAATTTATTAGGAACCTAATCAACTGGCTGCCTAGTTATTTTTCAAGAAGCCTTCAAGGCAAGCTGAAAGATCCATAGCTTTTTTTTGCATATAAGCATCCCACTGATAACAATGCAGGTTTGTGCATGCAAAAAGAGGATGCAAGCCTTTGTTTTCAGAATTAATGTCCTTGTGGACAATGGCCTCCAAAGAAGTATTGTCAGAAACTCTCATTTTGCGGTCCTCGAGATTCATTATATTCTAAGATTGGTGATCTCATACTACAAAGAGTTACAATTAACTGCAACTTCTCTAATGCTGAATGACAGTCTGGTTAACAGGAATCTTTCCTCTTCCACTCAGTTACAGCAGTTTTCCAGCTATGAAAGGAATAACAGCGTTTCAGAAATGATGTCTGGTAAGAAATAGTACCAGAATAACAGTCTAGATGAGAGAAAGCAGCTGGCAGCCTGTGGGATGATTTTTCTCAGCCTCTGATGGCTCAAACTTCTCCTACTGTGGTTGCAAATGCTTGGGCCCTTTCTTTGATCAGCAAGAATTCCGTCTGAGCTGAGAGAGCAGCACAAGTGGACAGCAGATGTGCCCAAAACTGGCATCTGTCCCACTAAACTGTTAAGAAGCCCTGATCTAAGAGCCAGTGAATCTCAGAAGGTGACAGTGTCTCATTCTGGCTTTCATGGGGCCAATATTTTTTTTTAAAACAAAAAAATCAGATCTTTAATATAAAATGCTACTGATGCCATTAAGATTTTTGCCTTTTCTTTTATACCCCTGTTATACCTTTTACAACTTCTGTATTCCTAGTGCTTTTTGCCTACATTCTTGGACTTGTTTGTCAAGCTGAGAGACTAAACATTTTAAAAGCTTCGTAGTTAGGGGTCAGTGTGCCCCAGACCCCAAGATCCTCTCCAGAACACATTCTGTAAACCAAGATAGAATCATCCAGGGGAAGGTTCCTTGGGGAGGGGGGCTCACTTGAGCCTCTCATTGGGGAATCTTTGATAGATATGCTAATTAGTAAAACCTATAAGAGTATACCCAGTGTTGGGGGCGGAGACAGAGACACAGAGACACAGGGAAAGACTCGGCAGGGTGCATCTCGATGCATATGACCTGGACATGTACACCTAAGGATCCTTAAAAATAAATACCAAGGTAAAATCCCTTTTCCCCTTCTAACCGTGTATGCCTCTTGATTTTAAGACCAGGAAAAGGCATCACTACCATAGTTCAAGTGCTCAGCAAAAATAGCTCAAGTGCTTATTTCAGAGTCATTGTGGGACTTACATTAATTGTAATATATTAACAAGAAAATTAATCACACTTATGAGGGCAAGATGGTACCTTTAGTGTCAAACATTTCATTTGATCCACGGCATACTGTTCCCTGCAATATGTTTTGGTCTTCCTAGTGATACATCTTTTGCTGGCATGGGCAATCTGCAACAGAGGCATGGCTGAGTCAAAACTACATGCACTGGGAGAAATGAAGAAGTTATTCCTATCTACTGTCCAGGAAAAGTCAATCCAGAAGTAATTTGTTAAGTATTTTATTCCATTTCCTTCCTGGAATAATTTATGCTCTTGAACATTTTTTAACGTATAGCTAACAAGAAGCTTCAGACTATGTAAGACTTTATAAATATTTCAGTTATAGGCAGGCCAAGTGCATAATCTAATTACTAAAATCAGTATCATACTAAGGCAAACCAGAAAAAAAATCAGTTGAATACAGCTCCCTGAAGCGCCACCATTTTATATTTCAAACTCTGGCCTTTCCTCTGCTGTACAAGAGGAACGAAGTATGCAGGACAAATGAGGGAGTTCTTTAGCTGACTGAATGTGCATGTTCAAAAAAGTTTGGAAAAATAACAGGAAAACTCACACTGGCTCAAATTTCATTTGCTTCTATTTTCTGATCTGTTCCTTCAACTAAACTTCTCCTAGAAGAGCTATAAAAAAATCCACACTGGAAATATACAACATTCATACCACATTTTGGGTCAGCCAGCTGGGTCACTTGTCTCAAACACTTTTCCAGCCACTGAGAAATGTTCTCTTACAAATTCTGTAGGTCCACCTTTCCAGGTCTTGTCTTCTGCTGTCCAAGTGAAAAAAAAGTAAAAATAATATTCTAATATTGTGCATCCCTTGGTTTCATGGCTACCTACTCCTCACAAGTACCCATGACTACCATCACTGAGTTACCCCTCTTAGGACTCTCTCTGGATAAACATTTGTACTGGAAATTGATGTGAAGTCATAATGGTTCTGAAATAGGCTTACCCAATTCTTTTTTCCAACACAGATCTTCAGATTCTTTAAAGCATTGATCAAGCTGAATATCTAAATAGCTCACTATATGTTGCAATTAGAATGGCTTAAAATCTTTAAGGAGTTAAATTCTGCTGAAGAAAAAAAACATATAAGGTGTATATAAAAAACAAGCAAGATGTATCTATGCAGCCACCCTGCAATCTTAAAAATGTCTATTCCAGTCTTTGTGGAAACCAGATACTCAGTCTGTGTGTCTACTGAAAAATTGATGAAAAATTAATGCAAAAAAGAGAACCCATTTCACAGGAAACTAAAACAAACTGCTATGAATCTTGCTGAAAATTACTGTTAGGCAGTAGTATAAAAATGTAACAGATGAATTTTCCTTATCTGTACCCATTCCATCCAACTCACACCGTGCCCTTCCTCAGCAAAATGTTACTTGCTTCAGGTAGATGGGCTAGCAGAATTTTACCAGCTTGTTTTAATTGCCTAATACGTAAATTAAAATAGCTGACTCACTTGAAACATCAGTTTTGTTTGAGGATTAAAAACCATTCACCTGCAAAAACAACAGGAAATATCCCAAGAAACATAATTTTGTTTTGACTACAGAGGTTTCTAAAGGAGAAGAAAATTTGCTGTCAATTGCATTATATAGCATCAGCTAGAGAATACTGGATTCTAGCTGGTGAGGGATCTGGAAGAACACTGCTTGTCATATGAAATAGGAGACAGATGATTAAAGTAGAGCAAAGGGACATGGTACACAAAAGATCCAAGAAATAATTGTATGAAGTTTATGGGACTCTAAAGTAGTTGAAGTTAGTCAGACAAAAGTAAATAAATTCTGCCTTACTTGGCAGAGACTGTAAAATTAACGAACACTTAAAAATAGTTCCAAACATGAACTCTTCCTCATGTTTACTCATTGTTTAAGTGCAGCTGAAGTTAATCATGCTTCCAAATTCTGAACATAGGATACACAGTCTTTAGATCTTGTAATGATTTGTCTGGTTTTTAAAAAGTATTATAGGTTTGTATTTTTGACTGCAAATATGCAGATATTGATATATTTGAAAGCTAATACACAGTGGGGTTGACTGAAAACATACAGAAACAATCTCATTGATTTTTATTGAGTGTGGAGAAGATCACTAATCTGAAAACCAGTATGATAAATCTTGTTCTCTTCAAGATGGTAGATACACAGACAACCCTTCCTAGCCTCCACCAGCTGCTTGCTGGAGAGACATTCCCTTCTTCCTCCCTCTCCTGTGGCTTTAAACGGAGTGAATTACTCTTTAGCAAATATTTTTGCAAGCAAGTCTATGTTTGCAGCACACCATGGCTCTCCAGGCAAAGACTCCTAGATTTTGCAGGCAAGGTAAACGCATCAAGGAGATACACAGCTGGAATAAAAATCCTCTCTGTGCAGGGTCAACTAGAACCATGGGCAAAGCTGAGATTTGCCTAGAGCAGCTAACAGACAGAGGCAACAGCATTTTGATGGCTCTACTGCTTATACTGCTTGTGCCAGGTCCCTGGAAAGTCCTGCTGGTGGCTGCTGCCGCCAGAGGTCCTTGGGGCTGCAGTGCTGCTCAGGAAGGCATGGTGTCTGTGCTCCCCATCTCCACCCAGGCCTCAGGAGCCACAAACCCAGCTCCACAGAGCTCTCCCCACTCCTTTCTGCCTCTGGCCCACGACACCGATCCAAATGTTCCTTAGCCAGCTCAGCCTCCCCAAAACTGCTGAGAAGTTTTGGATCAGTGCTATCTTTGGCCTCTTGTTCAGGACTTGCCTGACTAATAGCAAAGCAAGAAAAATCTAATATCCAAATGTAAAGCAATAATACAGTTAAAATATTCTGAGTTTTTAGGACAAAACTGTAAGGAAGAGTCCATTTAATACCAAGAGAATAATATTTAGAAAAAGCTGTGTAGCCAGTACCCATTGCCTTGTAATGCTCAGGACCAGGTGATACTGAATTGATCTCTAACAAAGCTGTACTTAATTTTAAAACCTAGTAAAAAAAAATAATAATACAGGGTTCATTCTACTCATGCAGATTACCAGAAGAGATTCAGCAGTCTGGTGAAAGATAGCCAAGTTACCTTAACAAATCCTGACATTTAAATATTTTTCAACCTTCCTCAAGAAAAGAAAAAACCTGGATGGAAAGTTGTCAGGCTGAAGGGACTACTCTTCACCTCTCTGAAGTTTGTTTTCTTTTAAAGTCATTCCCCACTCCCCATTCTATTTGAATGCATTTAGAGCAGTCTTAGTTGCATAATTGAACACAATTTTGAATGCCCTTAATCACATGGAAGAAAAGAATTTCTGAAAGTGTGGGAGTAGAGAAACAAGTTTTATTCCAGAGTCCTCCACAAAGGGGTCAGAGGGTATTTTAGTATCAAAGCTCAGGAAGTGAAATTAAAGAATGTCATTAATTATGTAATTGTATTGATCTGCTTTCATAAATGTTCTCTGCTATAATTATTTGCAGGGTTTCTGCACATGGATCCAGAACACATGCTAAAGCAAGTGGCATCATATCATCCCAAACTAGAGTAAGGAAGGGATGAATCACAGTCCACTAAGGCCTGTCAGGATCAACGTGGCTTAGTGCAAAAAAGCTTCTTATCAAAAGAGTTTGGTATGGCATGGTCATGACACGTCCCTCAGGGTGGGGCTTTTGTGACACATGACCCTTTCTGTACACCATAGGACTGGCTTGGATTTTGCAGAGGTTCAAAAACCTTTGCAACCAGTACAGCTGTGTTTCTCTGGTGCAGGGAGGAGGGCTGCATAGATTTGATTCCACTCAGATGTATGAGCTTCATTCAAACCAGATAAATATCAAAATTATTGAAGGACAAATCTAAACTAGGCACTCCTTCCCCTGAGGGAGCCAGGGGACTGTGGGCAATAGGAACAGACCAGGTACTGAGACATCCCCTTTCTTGTGCTCAGGGAAAAGAAATGAACACCACACACACAACTGGGGAAGCAACACCAAGTGGTCACACCCATTCTAGTGCAACCAGTTTATTTTCAGTTTGTTCCCTTAATGTTATCCTAAGACAACTTTCCCAAGTAACTAGGCAACCTCCAGCGCCCCACTGCTGAAATGGTTGGCTATTGACTGCAGGGGAAAGCGCAGAGGCACTTCCACCCCAGGAGAGAAGTGCGGATGCACTTCCATCCCTGGGCTACACTGCCGCCTCACGGCACTTCTGCTACACAGCTCTCGTTTCCTCCCTCTAAAACACCAAAAAGCCCACGATCAAAGAACAGTTATCTGTGATGCTGCTGGTAACACAATTCTGACAAACTGTGCCTGTTCTATTCAATTGTATTATTAGGAGATATAAGGAAGGACAGAATCTCCAATTTAGTTCTGGAGAGAGACAAACCTGAGAGGGGCAGAGAAGCAGAACTCAGTTATTTGTAAAATTGGAAGAGTGGTCTGAAAGACAGGAGGTAAATCAGTGGTTTAGAGCTAGCAGCAGAGAGCAGGACCCAGCAAACAGAAGGCAGGCAGTGAGCAACGGAGCTGACAAAAACCCTGCAGGAAAGAATTTGGCATTGAAGTGGTTCACAAGTTGAGTGTTGTTCAAAAATATTCTGGCACTGTGAAAAAGGAAGGTGCTACTTAGAGCTTTATCAATAGAAAAGTTATCTCTAAGGTGCTGGGAAATACAATACAGCAGAAGAAGGATGCCTGTGTAAAAAACATAAAGTAGAAACGGTTTCTTTACAAAGCTTTTCACGAACTCAAGTTTCACAAATGTTTGTTTAAAGCATTTGCCTGAGCTTTTTAGACACAAAGCCTAAGATCTCAATTTTGAATAAAACTATACCTTCATATATACCTGAAAGTCATATATGAAAATACCAAAATGCAAAAGGACTGAACTGAGCCTCAAATATAACTTTTCACTGAGATCCAGCCACAACAGAAAATATGTCAGGTTTCTTTTCCTCACAGTTTTCAAGCTAATTAATGTTACATTCAAATAACCCTACAGTAGCTGAGCTTACACAGAAGAGTAAAGTAACATCTCTTTTCCCATGGACTTTAGTATGCAAATGATAGAATCTTTTCTACAGCAGTCTGTATGTTTTAACACTAATTGTTCCTGGGACTAAAAATCAAGAAAGTTAACATAATGACAAGCATGGAGGCATAAAAGGATAAAAAATTCAAGCATGAAAAATGACATTATAACTTCATTGGCATCTTTCTCATTCAAGATGTTGGTGTTTCCCAAATAATAATGCAGAAAAGCAATCAAAATGATGAACATAAATTATACTTCCTTAATTTCTATCACTACTAGAAGCAAAACATCTGGAAGATCCTAGAAAACTTCCTCTCTTCCAAACTCCAGTGACTCCAAAGGAAACAAATAATCTGAAGGATTTTGACAGTACAATTAAGTATTCTAATTCCCCCATCTACGTCGCTGTCTAAAGCCAGGACTACCAGAACATGTAGGACTGGATGGGAATTAGTCAGAAGGGATGGGAGACACTGAGGAAAATATAGACATTTTCTGTGAGGAATGCAGAGAAGCAATGTGGACCTGAAAAAAAGAAGAGAGGAATACTGATAAAATAAATGTTTGGACAAGGAAAATCGAATGAGAGTGGGTTGGACAGGAAGAAAAATAAGAGAAGATAAATGTAAACTCAAATGTTTAAAACAAAATGTAGTATATTTATTTATGTCTAGAATGGGAGGATGCGGGGAGTGAAGCTGTTGATTCAGGTTTTAAACATGTAAAAGTAACTAAGACTACATCTGTTCTGTTTGATAACTTAATTCTTCAGTTCAGTCCCAGGACCTGGTCCCTTGTCATTCACATCTGAATATGTTCATCCACTTGTGTGCTCTCACTCAGAGTTAATTGACTGGTTCCCACCAGGGAGAAGTCAGGGCAGGGACCTGGAGGCTGCTGTGTGACCAGCATAGATAAGACTATGCCACCATCCTTCCCAGCCTGTCCTCCAAACGGAGCCAGCTCACCACCCACCACAGAGATTCTCACGCCACCGAGCACACAGCAGAGTCCCCCCGTACTGCCATTCAAATGCCACTCAGAAGGGCTGCTACATGGCCTCAGTTCATCCCAAGCATTTTGAATTAAATGATCATGAAGAACAGATATTACAATTTAAGGTGCCACACGGAGCCCTGGGGAAGCATGTCATGGCATGGATCCTCCCACAGAGGAAATAAGGCTGAAGCAATGTGGTCACAAGCTTGGCAGCCACCCTGTCAAGTGGTGTTAGAGCTACAGTGGCACAGGAGCAAAAAAATCACGCAGCAAACTTCTGGCTCCTGGAATGAGGTGGGGATTGCTTTCACCTGGATGCAGACAGTGAGCTGGGGTGAGTCCAGTGTGCTTCCCTCTGCCTTCAACCCAACAGCAGACATTTATAACAGCAGCTGCAACCCAAAAAATAACATTTTAGGATCACACCCAGAACAATAGAACACAATGAGTTTTGGTCAACTGCCACGCAACACACCCTTGATGTAATACTAGAGTCACACATGGCAAGGTACTCCATTATGAAATCTTACATAATCATCTTTCATTAAATTATTTTCTAGTGTTGTTCTCTGCTTATGATTTTATTATGTTTTCCTCTTCGTTGTTTACCTCATTCATGAATTAGGTTTCCACATTTGTTTTTTGTAGGACAATTTAATAATTTCATGATGTTTTTAGAGGTTTTAATAAAGAAAATATATGAATAATAATGAAATACCACGAAAAGTAAAAAATTGGCAGAGGTGATATAAATCAATGCTTTACTGTATTTCCAGGGAGGACAAAAATGGATCATTTCCTACCAAAAAAAACTATTTCCAATGACTATTAGAAGTGTAGATAACACATCAATCTAGAATCGTGTAACTATAAAAATTGCTTTGTTTTTTTTTTTTCTTTCATTAGAAGGAACAGGTAATAACACTGAGCTTGAAAAAATCTTGACTGCATTCTTTTGTAATAATAATAATAATTTTCCTTTGAGCAGGAGGAATTGTCCAGTTAACAACTGTTCATAGATCTCTTGAAACCTTTACTTTGTAGTGTTGCTTATTGAAGTAGGCACGTGAGCTTACCAGAAGCTTCCTGTCTCAGGTACAGATACCAGTACACTTCATTCTTTTGATGAACCTCGTTTAAAGAATGTGAAAACTATTAAAAGTGGTGAAGCCTTGTTTTTCTTTGCACTGCAGGAAATTCTGACAGCCTCAACATCCTCCCATGAGCAAGTCATCCCAGCCCAGGTGTCACTTGGCCTTGCTATACACCTGGATTAGGCAGCAGGGCAGTCCTCACAGACAGGTGTGTGCATGAACACCATTGATGTGCATGAATCCATCAGTAATCTCTCCAGGAATGTGCAGACTGATTGATAAAAGTGCAGGTTGCAAACTTCCAGACAGATGGCTACACTATTCAGAAGTGTCCTGGGACCTCTGGGGGTGTCACAGCACCTTGGAAGCCCTGGGGAAAATCACATGCAGACCTTCAGGATAATGTTTTCTTTAGCTGCAGAGCCACTCCCTACCTGCAGAACATCTCCAGCAAGTCTGTATTTGCTTTCCAAGCAGTGAAGCGCTGCAGACTAAAGACACCCTAGGAAAAATGCCTTCTGAGACAACTGATCAATTTTTCACTTTGCCCTTTATTCTCTTGGAGGTCAGCTGCTGTTGTTGCTTCATGAACGAAGCCTAAATCTGCTTAGTAGTGTAGAGCTGATTTGCAAAATTCAAATTTCCAGCAAGTTGTGTGCCAAGAAAGATTCCACAAGACGCTCTTGTAGAGACTTGCCTTTACCACTGTGTTAGCAAGATCTGCTTTATCCTCCAGGACACTGAAAACAGCACTATCCAGCTACTCCCGGACGGATTTAATGATTGCAAAAGTGATAAAAGTTTCAGATTTTTTTCTTAGATGTGAAAAGCAGTAGCATTATTTTGCTTCTTTTCTACATCCCAGCCTATGTAAAGGCACAGCATATGTCAAGGAACCTACAGGGCAGCAGCACGAAGGTAGGATGCTGAGCACTGCCAGTGCCCTTCACTTTCACCAGTACTTGAAGCCGAAGAAAGTTTGGTTAAATTTCAGTCCTCCAGCAAGCTGATACCAAGCCTGGGTTTGTTTTTCTAATCAAGAACTAACCAAATGCATGAAAGTTAGGCTTCTTGACATTGTCTTTATGAGATAAGAGATGGCTACCTCTCTTCCTACTCTGTGTTACAGACAAGGTGAGGAGGAAATCACATTAGCCACGAGTGTCCTTATTAATGGAACAGGGGAGAAGCCAAAGAAGGAGGTGAACAGTACAGTGGGCATCCAGATGAGGCTGTGTTTTGGAAACAGATGGCACTTCCAGTCCTCTCTAATGGAGGTGAGGGAGTAGTTTGAGGGGCACGTTCTCAGTGGAAATTATGCCTTAAACATTTATCACTTGTGCTGCACTTGAGCTTTGTGCACCCTGCAGGACTCAGCAGACACAAGCATTTGTGATGCCAACAGGTGAACAGGATTTACTTTCTGGATACTTTTAGTGGGAGACAGGGGAGAAGTGCACAAGATAGCTGTATCTCATCCGTTGTTGTAGATAGCTGTATCTCATCCGCAGGGTTGTGCTGATGTCAGCACAGCCCAGAGGAGCAGAGCGGGGAAGGGAGCCCAGGGCCAGGCGGGGAGCCAGGACAGCAGCGCGGGTGGCTCACCCGGATCGGGCGATCCACAGAACCCAACCTGAGCGTGCCCTGGAGCCGGCGGCAGGGGAAGGGGGGGGGCGCGGGTGGCCCTCCGGGATGGGCCGATCCACAGAACCCAACCTGAGCGTGCCCTGGAGCCGGCGGCAGGAGAAGGGGAGGCTGGCTGGGGATCAGCGGGTGCGATACGGTGAGAGGAGTCAATATTCAGTTAAATCTTAACCTTGCTTTGTATTTCCCCAGGGATGGACGCCTGTGACGTTAAAAGGAAACCGTTTCAACACTTACTTTATGCATTTAAAAATCAGGGAATGCGCTCACACAGATCAGCTCTCGCGTAGCAGCACATCAAACACTCAATCCTGAGTCACAGTATCAAGGAGGTTGGAAAGGACCTCTGATATCATCGAGCCCAACCCATGACCCGGCACCACCGTGTCAGCTGGACCACGGCAGTGAGTGCCATGTCCAGTCTTTCCTTAAACACCTCCAGGGACGGTGACTCCACCAGACCCCTGGGCAGCCCATTTCAGTGCCTAATCGCCCTTTCTGTGAAGAAATTCCTTCTAATGTCCAAAATTCTTCCTAATGTTTAGACTGCACAAGATACGCAGGAAGCCCTGCGCGCACGCCGCACTCCGAGGTTTTGTGAGGAAATTCGATCTTTCCCACATTTAATGACCTTTAATGACATTATGGCTCTGGCGCCCAGCAGGGGGCGCTGCCCAAGGGCGCCGCCGCAGCGCAGGCCCGCGCATGC
>NW_008236965.1:4625339-4632473 GCF_000691975.1 Corvus brachyrhynchos | reverse complement strand
CCCCCCCCCCACACACACACACTCTGCGTGGCGATCCCGAGCGACAGTGACATGGTCGCCGTGTGCGGGAGTTCGTTTTATAAAGCCGTAATGGCGCAAGGCTTTGATCGATGTCGGGTCAGGTCCCTCAGAGGGATCTGCTCGGCCCGGTTGGAGTTCAGCGTCTGACTGAGCTGCTTTACCTCCCTTTGCTCAGCCAACAGCCCCTTTCCATTTCTGCATGAGTTTTCTTTCAAAGCTTGTTATTTTTTTGTCATTAGTGTGAGTCATTTGTTGTATTTTATCTCTCTTGTGTGAAAAATCGTACTTTTACCACTTCATTCTGCTTATTCCACTGTAATGGACTGTGGCCATGAGGAAAAATTAACCCTGCTGAAAAAACCTGTTGGCAAGACCAGAGTTAAAGGTACTTTTGGTAACTGGAAATCAGCTGCCTTTTTGCCATAGAGAGCAGATGTGTTGCTGTACCCCCGTTTCTGAGGCAGCACTCTCACCCTGGCGTTCACTGCTTGTGGATGTCTGGATCCATGAGAGCAACACAAAGGAGAACATTTACTGGAAGCTCTTCCTATCTGTCTTGGGGCTGCATATCTAGGAGTATTTCCTAATTCACAAATAAAATATCTAGATTAAATTTTGCAAATATGGGTGCCTAAAATTCATCCGGAACTTGGCCTGCTTGGAGATACTCCATTTTCCTGGAATGCCAAACTAGATCTGGTTTGGATATCTCAATGAAGATTTTTGGATCCTCTACTGCTTACCAAATATGTAAATATTTGTCTTGAATTGTTCCTGTGCCTCTGTAGTGAAGACATAAATTACCAAACTAATAAAAGTAGACTTAAGCCGTAAAGCAGTATCCCATATATGCTTTGAGCATTTTCCAGAGTGTATTTCCATGTATGGAAACTACCACTTGTAGTGTTCTGTTCTAGCTGGATAATAATTTGCTGAATTCTCCTCTCCTAATTGTTTGGTACAGCTATTTACTCTTTTTTTCTTCTTTTTTTTTTCCTTCCAAATGCTGCTAACCTAGGGAGCCATTAGTGAGGTAAGGCCTCAACCAGTCTTGTCAGGGTTTACTTTTGATAGGTGTACTGCCCATGTATCAGGACTTTTGTTCATACTCCTCAGTGTTGCTTTTATGGCCTATTCAGTGCAGAGGATTTAACCAGGTGGCCTAAAGAGATCCCTCCCAACCCTGGCCATTCCATGATACTGTGAATCCAAACTGTGGATTTATTTCCAGCTCTAGAAGTAAAACAGCTTTTCTTCACTGATAATGCTGATGCATTAGTGTAAATTATTAGGTAAATAGTGTAGAAACTTGGTTTAAATTAAAATCTAAATATTTAATATGATAACAGGGCAGGATGAATGGGGGCATTGTTACTGGTAAGTCAGATGTGCAACAGAGGAGGTAACCAGGGTGGGTTGAGAATTTTCTCCCAAGCTTCACATGTGTCAGACCTTTTTTGGAGATGGTGGCCTGGACATACTCAAAATTCTGATGGAATGTACCTTCAGCTAAATGTATGGGAATTCCCTGGCTGAAGGAGCTGCTGAAGTTTTGTGTAACTTAATTAGCAGTACAGTCTTGCCACTTAAAGATGTAGTGTGTTCCTTATGCTGTGGCCACAGCACATGCATGGAGACAGGCCCATCCTGTCTGGTGCTGCAGTGGAACTTGCTAAAGTCATCTAAAGTCACCACCATTCATTAGTCAATAGCCTGTGTTCATTCTTTAAGAGGGACCAGCAGTGTATTTTTAAACATCCTTCTTATCTCTCCCCTACCATGCCACCCTTTCTGTTCTGTGTTTCATGTATCCTCAGGTACTTTCTGTGTTCCCACATCATTTTTAAGTAGTGGCCATGCTGTTACTGAAATGATGCTCTCTCTCTTCATTGTTATGGCTTTGAATCTCCCTAACTTGCCTTCCTAGCAAAAAGAAAGAGTGAGAGTAGTTCATATTTCAGATATCTGCTGGATTCTTTTTGGTTGATTGGTTTTAGGGGTTTTCTTTGTTCTATCAAGGCAAAATTCCAGTCAGCACAAAGAGTCAGCAATCAAAGTCTGCATTGGCTGTCTCTCCTCATATTGTCAGCCTGGTGTGTGAAGGGATAAACAATTATTTTTTGTGGTTTTGACTCTCTTCAGTGTCAAAAGTTTTGAAACTTACTGGATTTATTTTAGATAATCAAGGATATTACAAATTTTAATTCTCTTTTTCTAATCTTAATTTTAAATACTGGGTTTTAAGAGACTTCAACATTGACGTACAGAATAAAAGTTCCCTAGTCTTATGGGATATGCCACTGGTGATTCTAATTCGTAAGTTATTTCAGTTTGGGAGTACTTTTAGGAATTACTTGAAAATTCACATACTTTTACTTGTTAATTACAATGCTTTGGTTTTGTCTTTTTTTAAAGGCCTCTCGAGTGATGGTAGCATCACGTAACTATGGAGACTTTGCAAGTGAAGCTACGTTTGAGGTTAAGGTAAAGAAGAACACTTAATACTGGCATTCTGTGTAACCATTTGTCACAAATCTTAACCTGATGGACTGGTCCCCATATCTCTTTCAGTTAGAAAATGTGGTTTGAATTTCCAGAACCAAACCCTCACTATCTGACCTGATTACTAAGTGCAGCTGGAAGTACTGTGTTTGGCAGTATGTTGTAACGTTACTTGTTTCTTAAGAATGTGAAGTTAGATTTTTTGCAGCTGTGATACTGCAATGCAGCTGTGAGAACGGAGTCAGGAGCTAAAGAACCTTTTCTGTTCTGTTCTAAGGTTTCCTTACTGCTTTTAAAACAATTAGGTGTTTGCAGCCTATCCCAAACATGCAGCTGATTGAGATCTGTGTGGGTTTTTGAGGAAAAAATACGGCATCCTTTCAATGTTTGACTTGGTGCTGCTCAGAAAATGTGTGTTACAATCTGTCAGCTTTCCACTGTGGCTGGGTCTTAGGAAGAAGTGATGTTTCTATTGGCAATAGCCTTTGTGCTGGTGTTTCATTCAGGAACTAATGAAAGAAAATCTGAACGAAGTAATTTGGGTTGTTTTCCACCCTCTCAGTTTGTCTGTGCCTGTAATGTACAAAAATAGTTTCACAGATGGAAGGGAAGGAATGTGTCTTTATATGAAAAGTCTTTTTTTGAGTAGATACAAGGTTTAATGTTTGGTCCTGTGTTGATGACAAGACTCTAGAGTTTCTGTTGTTCTGTGAACTTTGAAGCAGAGTCGTCTTGGGTAGTGTGCCCAGGTGTTATATCCAGTTCATGTAGGTGTCAGTGGATTTGCTTTGGAGAGACTTTTGCTTTGATATAAACTGTCATTAACCCATATAGAAGTATTTTGGCCATTTAATCTGCACTGACAGTAATTTGTTTGGTCTCTTCCACTGAACTTACTGTTTGTTCATTATTATTTTATTTTAAATTTTGTTTATTAATTTATTTATTTAGTATGAATGCCTAAAATCAGCCCTCCCCCAGTAGGGTCCATGGTTTGGGGAGGGAATTGTGCTGCACACATTTGACTGGCAGCGTGGCTGGTGGAGCAGTGGTTTGTTACTGCTTGTTAGAAGTGGTTGTAGCAGAGGTGAGGGCCAGTTTTAGGGCCAAATCGTACAAACCATTTTACAGAGGAAACTGAATCTTTCTTATCTCTTCAGTAAGCCTCTGTAGTCCTTACCAAGTATTTGCCATGCAACAACCATGGAAGTTGCTTTTTTCCATATTTTCTGAGGACTTCAGTTCATCTTCTGCTTGTAGGAATAACTAGGCTTTATTTTGTGAGTGGAAATCCGTCTTTATTAAAAGCAAGGGTTTTATTTCCCTGAATTTTGAAAGAGTGCACAAACCTTGCAGTTGTTCTGACCTCTGAATTTAGCTTTTGCTGGCTTTCTTTTTTAAAAGGAATTACACTGTGAATTTGAAAATGGCAGATAAAAAAAAATTAAGTAATATTCTTAAATAGGATGAATAATTTTCAGGAGATAATGACTTGTTTAACCTTGCAGAAATGTGATCTCCATCGGCTGGAGGAAGGGCCGAGCACCACGGCAGTGTTGACTCGAGAGGAGGGGCTCCACTACTACAAGACCATGCAGACCATCCGGCGCATGGAGCTCAAGTCTGACCAGCTCTACAAGCAGAAGATTATTCGTGGCTTCTGCCACTTATATGATGGTCAGGTAAGAATTTGTGGCCAGGAGGTTTCATATTGTCTTACCTTATTTAATGTGGGGATTTTATTAGAGTGGAGAATGTAAAACGGAGTATCTGTGTACATTGTGAGAGAAGGAAAGGGATGGAGAGGAGGCAGGAGGAGGGACACAAAGACAGGGAAGGGCACAGTGCAGCTGAAGATCAGCTGAATGTGAGGAATGAACCACATTTGAAGGCCTGCATTTTCCTCTTCAAGTTTCACTGATGGTTTTTTTTTTCTGTATCTCATGGATCACGTGCCCACTATGAAGCAACAGCCAGGAGAAGAAACTTTGTGAACGTACTGAGACTTGGCTGTGTGACCATTATCCCCTGATGTTTTTGAATTGTGATTGTTGAGATACTTCACTGGGGGTGGTGGGGGGGAGGGAAATTCTTCAGATCTTTGCAGATTCTGGTTCCCTCCCATGTGCCTTTGCTGGTCAGTCAGGTTGGAATTTAGAGCCCAAGGCTGTTGTAGCTCCAGACCTGTCACCAACCCTTAGGATACATCCTGTATGTGTGCTCTTCCTGTTACCTGCTGGTATTTGTTGCATGTCGGATCAGCAGTGTCCACACTGCTGACTGAGGGAATTGTGTGTTTTTCTTCATGGCTAAGCTTCCTTGTCCTTTGTGACAGGAGGCTTGCTGTGTGGGGATTGAGGCTGCCATAAAGCCCACAGACCATGTGATAACAGCGTACAGAGCCCACGGCTTTACCTACACCCGAGGAGTGCCTGTCCGGGAGATTCTCGCAGAACTCACAGGTTTGTGCTCTGTGGAGTCAGGATTCACTTGCTGCTGTGCTTGTGGCAGAATTCTTTGCTCAAATTCAAGGTGATGTTGATGCATAAAGTACAGTGGGCCTTCAGAAGCACTTTACTGACATAGCCGAATAAATCAGAGTTTTAATTTTATGATGCAGCCAATTTTACTTTGAAAAATAACAAATAAGGAGTATTTAAGTGCTGGTCCTTCTAAAGCACAAATTCATAAGATTTTTCTTGATACCGTATGCTGTATTTGTTGTGCTGCAGCAGTTTTGAACTTGCTGATGGTAGGCATTTGGTCTCAGTGGGACAGGGCATTACCTTTCCTAGGAGATAGGCCTGGATTTTCAGAATTACACTGGTGAAGTCTTAGGAAGACTGGTAAACATTGCCTATAATAATAAACTGAATGGTTTGGGAAAATTTGACTGTAACAAGAATATTTAATGATAATTGAGACAGAGATTTTGCAGAAAGGAGAGACGGCTGTGCACAGTAGGGTTGAGGATGGAGCAGGGAAGAGAAGATCAGCCTGATGAACTCTTATGAGATCTATGAACAGATGCCAGAAGTGAAAAATGAGCGAGGAGCTTGAAGGCCTTTATGAATCACTGGTATAATAAAGACTTGATCTGAGAATCTGCATGCTTGAAATGTTAGTATAGGAAAGCATGTTTTGGAGTTAGAGAAGAGGTATTGTAAAGGTTTCGTAAACTAAGAATTGTGTGTCCTAAGAGTGCATATCAATAACGTGCACAAAAGCCCAGAATCTAGTGGATGACTGGTTTGCCAAGTGTCACTGGATACTGGTAAGTCAGAAGGTAAATGCAGAGATTGCCATGACTGAAGCCAACTGTTGGCCCTGAAGCTACAAATATGAGTGATAATGTGGTGGGGGTTTTTTTCTTAATTTCATTTCATGACACGCATAATTTTCTATAACATTATGCTTGACTTTATTGGGGCTCTTTTAATTGGGAATGAGTGACTGCAGTAGAGAGGCTGTTGTTACAGAAAATGACACTTGGGGAAAGTTCCTAGAGAGAAGTGCTGCTAGAGCCCATTCTTGCAAAGAAAGATCTTGACTACAAATGCCAAACTGAAGGACAGCTTGAGTTACAATGACCAGGAAGTGACAGAATTAAAAAACCTTTGAATGAGAAGGAAGCAGAGTCACCCAGAATAAGACCAGTAGATAAGATCCTATAGGAAACAAGCTATAAAAAAGGACTTTTCAGGATGTAGCGGGTTCAGTTCGTAAACCAGGCAGAAACGCCAATTTAGTGTAGTGGTTTGGTTCAAAATATCCATCCATTACTTACTTATTCTCTTTCTGCGAGATAAGAATTAGGAGAAAACAAAGCAGGCACAAAACTTAATACAAAAAAGTTTATTAACAGACCTAAAAGAAAGGGGAAAAAAAATCAGACTAAACCCTCAGAACACTTCTCCCCCCACCTTTCTCCCTTCTCCCACTGACCATGTAAAAAGACAACCCTTGAGATTTTCAGTCAGGTTACCACCTCTATAATAATCTTTTCCAGTTCACTTAGGGAGAGGAGTCTCTCTTGCTCATGCTACGGAGACATCTCCACAAGACACAGTTCTCTCATGGCTTCAGTGTCACAGCAAGACAGCCGGCTGGGGTGGTTCTCTGCTCACATGTGAAAGTCCCTTCCCTCGACTTACAGCTTTCCCCACAACTGCTTTCGAGGGTCCAATCTTGAGCTAATGGGGTACCATTTTAAGGTTGAGCTGCTCAGAAACAAAGGTTCTCTTCACCTATCTCTGGGAGCATCTTCATCTCTAGGAATAGAGGCCCTCCTCCTCCCCAGAGAGCAAGGGTCCTCATCACTTTCATCTCTAGGAATAGAGGCCCTCCTCCTCCTGAGAGCAAGGGTCCTCATCAAATTACAGCTACTGTCATTTGCTTATTCCAGCACAGGTGCTTTTGCTCACAAACACAGTTTGAACGCTTCAACCCACCATGCTTTCATGAAATTACAATGAGTACTCTGATATATCATAGTCCATCACCACCATAGCTTTACAACAGAATTTCAACTTCTAAGCTCGAAGCATCTCCTCTTTCTCCTCCCTCAGGGTTTCAGCTCTTCCTTCTTCACTGACTTTGGTGTCTTTATGG
>NW_008236965.1:4604135-4625181 GCF_000691975.1 Corvus brachyrhynchos | reverse complement strand
CCTGTCCGAAAGCCGGAAGGCAAGAGAGCTTTCCCGGGGTTTGTTCATTCTTAAATGTGGATCACAGAGGCGTGTCAAGCTCCTTAAGCAGCTTAAAAAGTTGCCAATATTCAAACTAGCCAGTTGATAGGTTCTGTCAGGTCATAGAGGAAGCTGTAAGCACCTCTTTGCAAGAGAATCACTTCTGTAGCTATGCTAACCTATGACGATTACATGAGAAATGGGTTTGTGTTCTAAGAAAAGTAGAAAGTGTAGCAAAAAGTAACACTGGTTAATCAGGAGTTCTTAAATACATTCTAAAATACAAGAAAGGATTGTATAAAGTGTAGAGAGTGTACTAGAGGTAAATTACCCTTACTGATAACATTATTTTTCTTAAAATTAGACTTTTTTTTTCCTTTGGCCCCATCTGGCAGAATCTGTAACAGTTCCCACAAAACTAAGTCACAAACATAGGAAAAGTATGAGAAATATCAATAATAAAAATGATCTACTATAAATTAAGAAAGAGGAGTACAAATTTCAGAAGGAGACCCACTTCTAAAATAAACACTAAGGCTAATGCAAAGAAACCAACCAGAGAAGCTGTGCTTGTTAGAAATAAAATACAGTCCTCTTATGAATAGTAACATGACAGATGAGAATAGGAAATGGAATGGGCTGATGAGAAATTCTGTGTTCTTAGATGGGCTCATTTAAATAGGGTTTGTTGTAATGCTTCATGGATCACTGGTTGTCTTCAAACTACACCTTGAATAAAGCTGGGCTGGGTCACTTAAGTTTATACTAGGGTGGAATGGGGAGTTAGTAGTTGTTGGGTTTTTTTCAGTGTCCTGTTGGTAATTTTTACTTGTGATTATTGTCAAAGGGAAGACAAATCTAAATTATTGCAACTAACTTGGAACATTATTCTTACCTTCCTTGCAGAAGCCAAAAGTAATAGTATGCTTCTTGCAGATTACGTATATGAGACCTTGTTGTGTGTAAAAAAATTCCCATATTTATCTGAAAGTGCTCTTGTATAGTAGGACACTGAAACTTTTGATTCGTTTTAAAATTTCTTCTTAATCTCATCTGTACTTCTGGAATTATGCTTTCATTATTGTTCTCTCTTTTCCCCCCTTCTCTTATTTCTTTTCTGAGATATTTAACTGTAAGCTTGTATGAGAGAGGCCATCATGTCCTAACTCCACACAGATCTAATGACAAAGACATGGTCTTAGTGTTATTACCTTTAGGAACTGAATAAGATGTTTCCATTTGTATAGTATTTTTCCTCCAAAAAAATAAATTGCTTGTTATTCATGTTTCAGGTCGAAAAGGAGGCTGTGCAAAGGGAAAAGGAGGATCAATGCATATGTATACCAAAAACTTTTATGGTGGCAATGGTATTGTTGGTGCTCAGGTATATACATCTGTTTTAAAGCACAAGCTGAATTTAGCTCATGTCCTGTTGCCAGTGTCTCAGTTTTTGTGGTGTGAATGTGAACTTGTATGCAGATACCATTGCTCTGTGGCTGTTACGTCTTATTCTGGTATGCTCACCAATTTGTAAACTGTAGCAAAAATGAATCTAATTGAGAATACAGTTAATGTTTCTATTTTGACTGTAATACCATTTGTAACAAAGGGAAGTGGGTGGGTTAACAGCTTGTTTGTTGGGCAGGTCTCTTAACAGCCTAAATGTCTCCTTAAAGTTCACAGGCTGCCTATCTTCAACTCCTTTAAATGTTGTTCTAAAATGTTGTTTTGTCCTGTACTCTGTGGCAGGTTCCTCTTGGAGCCGGGATTGCGCTGGCCTGTAAATACTTTGAGAAAAACGAAGTCTGTCTGGCCTTGTATGGGGATGGTGCAGCCAATCAGGTAAAGGATGGCTGGGGGGAATCGATTTTCCTTCTGTGCTCTGTGAGCTCTGCCTTTACTCCTAGGAATGGGAGAGCACATTTTGCCCTCCCCATGTACCTGCAACCCAGGCAACATTGATGAACTCCATGGAGGTGGCCAGGCAGATTTGGACACTGCCACCTCTTATTTGAGTTGTCTTAGGTGTTTGAGTAGGGATGTGTTCCAAGAACTCTGTAGTTCTCAGACAGGTGATTCAGATGAACATTTAAATTAATTGCTAGGTGCTCTTTATATATCAGGAATGTAGCATGTGCTTGCAATTTTTTATCATATTTTGCACCAGTGTGAACATCTGTCCTTCCCCACCCCTGTTTTGAACTTGGGCCATGTCAGTGTAGTGGAAGGAAAGCTTATAGGCTCCTTCTGGTCTGGAACACTCTGGATACTCAGGGAGTGAGTGAGGCTAATGGTTAATTATGTGAATGGTACACAGGTCTTGGGAGGAGGGGTTTCCACTTACTCTTTACCCTCTTTCCAGTTATGCACAGCTCACCTAAGTGGGACACTGAAGTGTCTGTGCTGTAAGGAGGGCTATGAATGGTGGCAGTGAAGATGACAGTGCTGCTGGATAGGGAGAAATGTGTAAATCAGGTTTCTGAAGACAGAGAAGAGGACAGAGCATTCTGGCAGAGGCACTTACTATTGACATTCCAGCCAGTCTCTTCATGTTATCAGCTGAGACAATAAGCCAGATAAGCAGTTGGTTGTTTAGAGTGTACCATTGATAGTTCCACACTTCCGAAGCACAGGTCGAGATCTCAGTTCATGGTTTTCCTTAAATTTGACTCAGAGCAACAAGGCTGATGCAGTCACTGCAGTCAAACTTTGCTGTAGCAGCATCCTGTCAGATTAATCAATTGTCAAGTTTTTTACGACTGTTGCTGAAATACTTGAGTGGAAGGTTTTGTGCTACCCTAACACAGATACTGATCCAGGCTTAAAAATTAAGTTCTATAAACTTCAGTTGTGATGAAACTTAAGTTGCATCTACTAGTTGCAATGAAAGTTACTTTATATAGTGCAGCTTCTTTTATTTCTTTGGAGCAGTAGCAAATGGCTAATTTCAGATCACTTTTAGTATTAAAATTTCTAGACATCTGCAACTGAAGGATTTTCAGTAGAGCCTAATGTTTGAAGGCTCAGCTCCCTGATGAGATGTAACTTAACTCTTTTTCTTTCAGGGCCAGATATTTGAAACATACAACATGGCTGCCTTATGGAAGTTGCCTTGTATTTTTATCTGTGAGAACAATCGGTATGGAATGGGAACATCAGTTGAAAGAGCTGCAGCCAGTACTGACTACTACAAAAGAGGATACTTCATTCCAGGGCTCAGGGTGAGTACAGCTGTTTTTTGAGGGGGAATGTGTGTGCACACACCTACACAGTGCATACATATGTATCTCTTTTATTTTTACATATATGTACTTGAAGCTGAATTCTATTCCACTTGTGGAAATACTGAGAGTGGAAGTTTGGAGGCTGGCATTTTTTTGCCTTAACATGTCTTTTCTCATTACCAGGTGGATGGCATGGATATTCTCTGTGTCCGAGAAGCAGTAAAGTTTGCAGCTGAGTACTGTAGAGCTGGAAAAGTAAGCCTGTAACTGGCATTCCTTCTCCATGGGTGGAATTCTTAAAAGCTATTGCTGCATAAGTAGTTCCTCAATTTGTTTTAACCAAACACTTAATATATTATTTATACTGTCATTTTTTCCCATTTCTACCAGTTACATTCTGTTGTGAAGGGTGTTCCAACTGTCAGGCAGTTGTGTTCTTTGTGATTAGTTAGGGGAGGCATCAAGGAAAGTAATAATCATTCTATGTTTACAAGGAATGAAAAGTGAATTAAAAGTTTAGTGAGTCAGTGTTAGTGTTTTTCACCTAAATATAGTAACACTGGCTTTGAAGATTTTTAATACGTGAGTAATGAAGGTTCTGTGAGAAACAACAGGTAATTTCAAATATTCTGAATAAGGGTGGAATGACATTGGAAGGGAGGAAAATGTTTAATGCTGCTCAGTAAGAATCTGATAATAAATGCTTACACTATCAGCACATGCTTTCATTTGAAAAGAATTAGGTTTCATTTTACTGAATGAAATTGTATGTGCTAATGTTATATAAATTAAACTGAGAAAAAAACATTAAATAATTGATCACTGGTGCATTAACCTCTAGCAAATAATTGCTGCTGTAACAAGCTGGTCACTTGTGGTGGTAACACTCCCTGTATTGCTTTCCATTTTAAGGGCCCTCTTGTGATGGAGTTACAGACATATCGTTACCATGGCCACAGCATGAGTGACCCTGGAATAAGGTACTGTCACGTTCATTCTTCTTTCTTTTTTCACTGAAAATAAGTAAGTATTGATGGTCAGATTCTAAGAGATTAAACTGTGAAATTCAGTGTTGAAATCAGTTGGCAGATGCATTTGAAGGTTTCAGTGAAATCGCTGTGAGCAGCCTGGTCACTCATCTCATCATCTGTGGCCATGTAACACACTTGGTTTTACTTGCAGAATTAAAAGATGTGGGTTTAGAAAAAGCACAAAATCAGTTAAACTTCTGTGCTCTCTATTAATGAATTCTGCTTTCAGTGTGACCTTCTGGTGTGTCCTAATGAAGATTTGGCTGAAAAGCATCATGCTTCTCTGGGGTTTTTAAAAGAGGATTAAAATCCTGTTAGGTAAAATTACAGGAACACCACTTCCTAAAAATACAAACATCCAGGTGCCAGAGAGACTCAGGCATTGCACCAAGTGACCAAGCTGAATTTGTCTGCAGGAAGTAAAGGTGTATCCGAGCTCTTCATTGGAAACTTGCAGTGAATTGGAAGCATGTGCAAGTCATGTAGCTCCCTCCCTGGGTGGGATGGGGAAGGAGGAAATACGGCCCCTCAGAGTAACTGTCTCAGGCTGGGTTTGCTCCCCTTTCCCTTGAGTCTGGAGCTACTTCTGCTCACTTGGCAGATCTCGGACTCTGCTTGTTGCTGTGCTATCCTTTGGGTGATGAATGTTCTGTTTTCATTGTATCACTGACAACTCTTTGGACACACCTTTTTCTAAAAGTGAGCTGTGTCCAGAACCTCACCTCTGCTCCAGGGTTCATGTCTTTGCCTATCTTGTCCCTAGCTATCGTACTAGAGAAGAAATTCAGGAAGTGAGGAGCAAAAGTGATCCCATTACTTTGCTGAAGGACAGAATGGTCAACAACAACCTTGCTAGCGTTGAAGAACTAAAGGTATGGTTTTAGTTGCTTAGGAAGCTCTTGAGCAGTCACACCCTGATGATCTCCAGAAAGCACATTGCAGGCAGTGCTCTTTCTTTACAGTTCTTAAAAGGATTGCTTTAACGTCACTTTTATAGGTGAAGTTTTGTTGCAGACCAACTACTGAAGTTGTGTTCTGCTGGAAAGGCCTTTTGCTTTTGGGTGCTGAGTAAGGCTGGGGATGGCATTTGCTAACAGGTAGAAATCAGAAATACCTGGGCTTTCTTGACTCCCTAGGAAGGGGGTGAGTCTTGGAAAGGGAAGTTACCAATAGTGAACAATCTTAGTGAAGGAGTCAGGAACCCTCTAAGCAAATGTTGTAATGAGTCAACTGTGTAAAAAATAAAAAAAATGGCACTGACACAGTATTTCACATAACCAGAATAGAAAATACAAAGGCTCAGTGGGGTCCTGCTCATCTGTCAGTAAGGTACTGGTACTACCCAAAATACTGCGGTTTAGTAGGGAAGGAGTTTCATAGGTTTTTAATTTTATATTTCTAGTCAGTATTAACTAATTCTGACTGATACCTAATCATAGCATTTAAATTCAAAATTATGATGGTTTTTCTGAGCTGTCTTCTAATAAGCATCCATTTCTGGCTTAGGAAATTGATGTGGCAGTAAGGAAGGAGATCGAGGAAGCTGCTCAGTTTGCTACCACTGACCCAGAGCCTCCACTGGAAGAACTGGGTCACCACATCTACTTCAATGAGCCACCCTTTGAAGTGCGTGGCCCAAACCAGTGGATAAAGTACAAGTCTGTCAGCTAAAGCCCTTTGTATTGGTGTAACTTATTCATAAGAATAAGTGAAGGCATTTACAGGAACTATAATAAAGAACTCAAGCTTATTTAAAAGCTCTTTCAAAAGAGGAAACTTGTAAGGAAATCCATCTGAGTATGGAATTTCTTAAACATGCTGAATGTTGTTTCAGAAGAAGCTAAGTCAAGAGAAAGTGGTTTATTTAAAGTGCTATATATTTGCTTTACTGACTTTCTTTGAATTGCTGTATGTGTTATGTACAGTGTAAAAAGAAAAAAAATTAAACTTTACCAACCTTTCTCTAATGGTCTGTTTGCTTTGTTTCGTTGTGAATGCTTTCCCAGAAAACCCACCAAAAAAGCCATTTATATGCTCTGTTTTTGCTGCAAAGAAGTCACTAACTGAAAACATCACACCAGGCTTTTCTCAGTAGTTCAGTGAGAGTAGCTTTAATACAAAAAGCTGTATAAATCCATCTACAACAAGGTGACATGCTCTAGCATATCCCCTCCCTGGTCAAACCATCAGCCAGCAGAACTGTAACACATTTTAAGTTCACAGTTTTCACAATGCTGAAGCCAGTTCAGGTGCATTTTTTCTCAGCTAATGTTTTGTATTACAGTGACAGGCATTGTATGCATTAGTCATGTCATAAATAAATGCATTGACACTGACTTAAAAGCTGTTACTATTCACTGGTCACACAAGCTACATAACTGTGCAAAACCTGCAAGGCCACTGTACATACCAATATATACATCTAATAATTTAACTGCTGGGAATGTATTTCATTTGCTTATTCCCACTCCGTGTTCTTCCAAAGCGTTGACCTGTGCCGAGGTCCTGCCAGACGTTTGTCGGTGGTTTAAGATTGCGTTCCAGATTCTGCAGCGAAGGCCACCCCTGCGTGAAGGGAGATGGAGAACAGTTAGGGAAAACTCCCTCGTGTCCATTGCCTTAAAGTTAGCAAAACCTAGAAATCCCAAGGATAGACCGTTATGACAGTACATAGGAAACTGCACTGTTTTATGCTCATAGCTGAAACTTCTTCCAGGTCAGCCAGGGCTTAACAGAATGATGATAAAGGACTCAATCAATGGGTAGGAAAAATTAGTTCTTTACGCCTGTTTTCCATGTGATTACTTCATCATGAAGCGTGCAGAAATAGGTCCCAACCTTGATAAATGCCAAAACAGATGGCTCAAAGCATCCTCGGTGTAGTTTTATCAGTTAAGATGTGAAAACCATTATCAGAAAATCTGGGATGAAACTGACAGCAGTTGCCTCTGAACTATCACTGACCTATTTGAATAGCCAAACTTTAAAAGGTTTTTAACAAAATATGTTTAATTAAGCTCTTAACAATGAACTTAAAAGTACTTTCTTACCGCAGCTGAAGATACCACAAGTCATCTTTGGTGATATCATTAAGGACAGCACTTAGTGTATAATCTTCTTCAGCAAACTAAAAGGCAAATTTATTCATAAATAAATATTCATTGAAATCAATCTGCTAATTATGACCAAAATAATGGGTTTTTTTAAATCCAATTTTATTTTTTACCCTCCTAATGGTATCCAAGTCTGCACCTTGTTGTTTCAGCCAGTTCATGAGCTCAGGGTCTGCATTACCTCTAAAAGTTGCTGGAGACCACTGGGAATCTTTAACAGAAAACAAAGGTTAATACACCTCAAAACCAAGGCAAAAGGGGTTGTTTTCAGGTAATTGAAGCTTAAGCAATATGGTTTTGCATCCTTTCAACAAACACATGATCCCTTATATTCTTGTGTAACTGCAGTTTCTTAATTCTGCAGTATCTCCTCATACCTTTGGGTTTAAGTTTTAATTGAAGCAAGTGTAGTTCCTGAGTCTTCTCCTCCAGAGATTGTCGTAAGAGGGTCTGATACTCTTTCTCCTTCTGAATGAGGTTTTCCAAAAGGCTTGCAGCATATAAGAGAGATCAAACACAACCACACTGAGAATAAATCTAACTGAAAAAAATACCATTTTTAATGAGTACCACAGGACAGAGGCATTTGTGAGGTACTGTCATAAGTAACATCTCTAATGGCTTAGAGTTTTCATTTTGGTTGTCAGAGACTCAGGGGTGCCACTAGAAAGCTTTCACCTGCAGAATTTAGTAAATAGCCCATAAATTCTGTTCCTGCTGTTTTGCAGCCTCCCTGGGCAGAGTTGCTGCCTTTATACTGTAATTTATTACTGAACAATGTAACACTGATGTTTTACCAGGGGCTTTCTGATCCCGGATTTACATCACATCCATAAAGAAGAATGGGAACTTCAGCTGTTAACACCCTGGCAGCACCCTACACATGTAACCCATGAGAAACAGGGTAGGACTGCTGAGCTCTTCTGGTGCTCATTTGTGAGCAGCCTGTCCCGTAACCACAACAGAGCTGCCCTGGCCTTTCCTTGCAGGAACAGCTTTGAGGCACTGACACTGAGTCAGGAGGCATCCAAGGAGCAGGAAGGAAACTGGCACATTGCACAAACCTAATTACTTTACAGTAGAAATCCAATGTGACATTCTGAAATTAAAAGATTAATTACACAGAAACAAAAGCTGTACTGAAGGATGTTCAGTTGCCAGACTGTACTCTAGCAGTGTGTTCCAAATCCATTTGTGTTCCTGGAAGACTTCATTACAAGGCAATAGGTGAGCAATACTATGAGTAAGTATGTACCCATCAGTGTAGAAAGCAAGGTCTGAGAGCTTTTCAAAGACTGCCTGAACACACATCCAGAGTCTTTACAGGAGGGTTACCTTAAGGTGTTGTGTTTAAGTCTGCCCAGCTCCTGGCTGAGCTGCTGCTGAGGCTCGTGTGACACCCCAGAACTGAGGGTGCTGACCCCCGAGGTGATGGCAGCATCCTCAGCCCCATTTTGTTCCGAGGGCTGGAAACTCTCCTCCACTTCATCAGTGTCCTTGTCCCCACCTTCAGTTTCTGATGCTGGCTCAAAGTGAGTGCGAAGCTCTGGTAAAAGGAAAGAGGGGAAGAACAAGATTTTTTTGATAACTGTCTTTAGAGGTCATGCAGTGCTTGTTCTTCATTACTGTGGGTGGGGGAGGTTGTTTGCATAATGTGCTTTATTGCAGCACTGAGCAGTGGGGTAGTGAAGCCTTGTGTGAGCTGGAGCACAGAATCTCTGGCATTGGTTCTAGAATGAGCAGTGCACCAGCAGAGGTAGAGCTGTAGGTCACAGCTGTGGCAGGGACAAATACCATGAGATGAGTAGTAAGACAGTTAATAAAATATTTTAAGGAGAAACTCCTGAAAGCTTGCATTTTTCCTAAATAGTAAAAAATAAAAATAAAAATGGGTGGTTTTCCCTAATGCCCTGGGCCAAAGAGTGTACAAAGCATCCCTCTTCTCCAGGGAGTATTTCTAGCCACAGTTCTCAGAACTTGCTGCAGGTGGCCACCCTTATTACCAAAGAACAGTTTCTATTTCTCTCATAAAAGGTCCTAAAAAAATTGGCCAATTTGGCTTCAAGTGCTGTGGCAACTTTGGACTGAAAAGGCTCACTGTCACTAAGTCTCTCAGAACATTCCTGTACTGGAAGGGGGGCTCAACATTTTAAAGAGTTACAAAACTACTTGCATATTTCCAGCTTAACTCATTCTTAGACAGTTCGTAAACATTTATCTTCCTCCTCCTGGTGTTTTTTTCTATTGTCCATCTGTGGGCCAGAATCATCCTCTCCTCATATTAATGCATTCCCTTCTACACATCTGTTCCACAGCTCAATAATTTTTCAGAATGCATAACCAGACCTCTGCAGTGTTACCCACCCTGGATCTCATTGATATGCACAGATTAAATTTCTTTCTTACTAGAAAATCTCCACCTTGGACTGAATTTAATTTGCCTTTTTTTGTCATGGTTCGACCACACTGGGGGTGCAGAACCACTGGTTATCTCCTCATTATGTGCTTTTGTACTGCAAGTACAGCATTAATCCTCCAGAGCAACACTTCTTTCTCTTCAGCACTCTGACCCCATGCCTTTGATGAGGTGGCACATGGGGTGCAGTTAATGGCATGCTGACAGATTAAACATCTGAACTGCTCCGTTTGCTACAACTCTTTGATATGTGAAAAACCTTTTTTTTAAAAAAGGATTATTTTCAGCTGCTTTGATTTACCTGGAATAAGAATAGTGACTGCTGCTTGGACTGCACGGCGGATGATGTTATCCATTGCAAACATCCAATGGGGTCTTATTAAGTGATTTCTTAATACTTTGTTCACCTGTAAAAGTAGCAGCAAACACCATTTGCTCACACCTTAGGAAGGAGAATCTTGTTTTCCAATAGTCATAGTAAGCTTTATAAGATAAAAACTGCTTGCAGCACCAAAACCCTCCCACCTTTCAAAGTCTAAACAACAGATTTGATGGTTTTAGGCTACAGCTTTCAAACCATTTCAAACCAGACTGTGACATTCCAACCCTTCTAACAGTACAAAAAGGGAGAGGAATGAGTAACAGTGGGGAAGCTGCGAATCCCGGGGGTGAGCTTTGTCCAGGAGCAACCGGATGTAGTGGAAGGTGTCCCTACCCATGGCAGAGGGGTTGGAAATAGGTGACCTTTAAGGTCTCTTCCAACCTAAACCATTCTGTGATGCTTCGAAGAACTCCTCTGCCCTGCACCAGGAAAGGAACTCACCGCATCCTGGAATCCAAACAGCACCAGATGAATCTGACTGATGGAAGTGCTGTCGAAGTCCAAATCCATTTTCAACTTGGATATAGTGGAAGCCATCACTCTCTGCTCAGGAGAGTGTATGAAGTCCCTTAAAATCCCAATAATCTGCTTGATGTGGTCCACTGAAAGTTGCAGCTCTTCAGAGCTCTGGAGAAAAGATAGAGAATGTATATCAAATGAATCCCAGAGTCATTAAACATCTATTTAGTAGCATCAATATTCTTAGGGTTACATAGCTTTGCTTATGCGTATTTCACATTGACGCACAGAATCACAGAACTTTTGTTTCTGCAAAGTCTCTAGTTTTTATCTTTTCCTAAAAAAAAAAAAAAGGAAATTTAAAGAGTAACTTCTAGTTTCAAAAAAATACTGCTACTGTGGCTGTCACAAAGGGAAGAGGTTCCAGATTATATCTACACATTCCTGCAGTGTACTGCAGAGGGCAGCTCTTCTCCATAAAAACAGCAAAATGAGTTGCTAAGAGATCCACTTTTTTAGATGCTATCCTTTCAATAAGCTGAATCTGGACTTACATCTAATCATGCAGATGTTTGATTTCCTTAGGAAAAAAAAAAGTATGTTTATATATGCATTTATCCCAAGTCAGAAAAAGGCCTAAAATGACACCATGATTCACCAGTGTTCATTCTATGATTTGCAGTCCATAACCCCCACAGTTAAAGCCATCCAAGTGTCTCTAAGAACAACCTGTGTAATTGAAAGGTAAAGGGACTATTACATAAATTATGGAAAAGAGATGATTACAGCACTGCTACAAAACAGCTAGAGACTGAACCTGGACTTGCTGCTACTAAATAATCCTTCATTGCGGAAAATATTTGGAGCTCTGATTATTTCTGACTCTGAATTTTAATTGTTTGTAAGGCTATCAGCTGTTCTGCAGTTTAAGCTCAGAGCAGAAATTTACCCCAGTTGCTTCCCCAGCCTGAGTTTGGGGTCTGTAGAGCCCTACAGGAGCCCCTACGGTGCAGTTTCCAGGGGAAGGGAGCATGGGGAGCAGCAAACCCCAGGCTGGGCAGAGCTGACCACGGAGCAGCAGGACCTGACAGCTGAGCCACAAGTGTCAGCAGCTGGCTGGGGACACCACACCAGGAGTCAGCTGGCTCCCTGTTATGGGAGCACAGCCAGGTGAAAAACCACAGCTTTAATAAGAATAAATGATGGGAGAAGCACATCAGAAGCAGACATTAAGAAGAAAAGGCTGTTACAGGTGTGTGGCAATGTTTGGCTGTGCATTGACTTGCTCCTCTTTACAGTCCCTAAACCTTCACATTCAACCTTCCCCTCTCCAGAAAATCTACTTTAGCTTTTTTTAAGATTCATGTACTGTGATCTTAGCACCTAGTTAACAAGTTTTAATAAAAATTGTTAATCAGTTCTCTACCTTTAAAGCAGAACATACTTATTACTATGTGTTGTTCTAGCTCCATAACCTTAAGAGACAAAAGAGAAGACATCAAAACCACCCACCCAACCTACCAACCTCAGCCCCCCCCAACCCCACATCAAACGCCCAAAACTCTCCCTCATATAAAACCAAGAGCCCATTAACAGCAGAAGTGTTGTTTGCTACCCATTCACACAACAGCAAACAGCTCACACAGTTACAGGTCTCAGAGATTAAAGACAGTCAGAAGGAACAATCCAAGCATCTTCATTTATTTGTTTTCAGACAAGAAATAATACTACTTGGCTCATTATTTTCCTTTGACATGGGAAAAGGCAAGCTGAAGTGAAATTACCTGTGCAAGACACTCCTGCAAATTGGAAGCAACTTTATCCTGTTCTTCCTTAAGGATTTTGTACAGGATTGCTCGGCGTTCACTGTCCTTGCGCAGAAGGAACAGCCCAGAGTCCTTATCCTCCACGGAAGGTGAGGCACTCCTGTCCTCCGAGGCCGAGCCCTCATCAGGGACGCTGTGGCCACCACCCGGCACAGGCACAAGAGAGACCTCAGCATTAGCAAGGCACCAGTACAGCCAGAAGGGAGCAAGGGCACTTCTGGGCTTAAAAACTCAGTTCAAACTACAGCAGCTCCGATCCTCTGCTGGCTCAAAACCCACACGGCTGATTTTCCCCTGATAAGGAACTGGCATTAATGTCAGTTTTGGGGAGGAAAGCTGAAACTGCTAATTTTTTTCTGGATCCACACTGTAACATACTCATTTGAAAGTATTGCTTTGTAGTTTGGGAGAAGCAGAATCATATTCCTGCTTCCCCTTTCCCCCATTTTGTCATGAGTACATGGAAGGGTCAACTCTTCACTTAACTCCTAAATCCATATCCACTCAATAAGACCACTGACATTTACTCACTGGAGGAAAGAAAGTATCTAAGTGCATGGAAACCTTAAGGGAGAGGAATCATTGCTTATTATTAAATATAGACAATATTTACATTAACTGGTAATCTGTCTATGCAACTTACTGATTAACACACCTGCTTACCTAACCATTACGTGAAAAAATTGCCCTCAGATAAAATATTAATTAAATCCACACAATCCCTCAAGCGTGTCAAGTGAGAAGCAAGTATTTTACCTTAGTAAATGAGAAATGGGATGCTTTGTCTGAATCTCTGAAATGGATCTCTTTGGCCTTTCAAAAAACGCATCGTGCTGCACATCAGAGTCTGGTGAAACAGAGCCGTGCTCACTGCTGCTACTGCCAGCCTGTTCCCCATGGATTGGCAGTGGGAGGGATGTGTTACGATTATAATCTAGGAACAGACATGGTAAAATGTGTGACAGAACTAGGCCAAAAAGGGCAACATGCTTTGAACAGCTGTGATCCTCTTCACTGATATCAAGACCTCATTTTGCAAACTGGCTGAAGGAGAAGTAACCTTGTTGATAAAAAGCAGTAACAGAACTCAAAATCATTGCATGCATAAGCAATAAAAGGTTTAACAAGTTAACTGCTAAACCCAAAGACAGCAGATACTCACAGGAAATGCCATTTTGTTACCCTCTCGCACACATACCCACAATCCCCCTTGGTGCCGGTCCCACAAAGTGGCTCAAATGGATATAAGCAGAGCCTGAGTCCAACCAAGAGATTAATTTTCTGCTCCACCACAGCCATCTCTAAGAAGAGAGCACTCTACTACCTGCCCTCCTCACCTCTGTGTTAATGGGCATCAAATTGCCCTCTCCACACCTGAGATATCTGCCTCACTCCCATGTGCTCCTGCCCTCAGCAAGGACTCTCCCTCTCAGCACCAGCCTCAAGGAAATCTCTTGTCCCTTTCCAACTCATCTCGACAGTAAGAAAAATAATTAAAAAATTAAAAAACCCCAGACGTTCAGAGTTTCCTGTAATCCTGATTGCCAGTTTGCAGTATGGCAGGAAAGGTAAAGAAGTTCTCTCAACCCAGGGTGAACATACCCATGGAGCTAAAGTATGATACAAGTTTTTGATGCTTGTTACCACAAATTCTTGGAGTTGGGGGAGGAAGAGAGCTAGAAGTTAGAAGTTGTTCAGAAAGCTCTGACACTCCATGGCACGACTGATGTCCAAATGGCTGAGGTTAAACAGTCACAGAAATGAAACAATGTATGTCACCTTGTGAAACCTGGTGCAAGGCATCTCAGTAGGACAGAAAATTGAGAGCTGCTGTCCCAAGAGTAAGGGCTCAGATTTGTTCTGGGCTGCCTTTATTACTGGAAAGAAAAAAGGGATAGGGATGGGATGGAAAGAGGGGACAAAGCTGAAGAAATCTGAGGTGAGGGAAACAATAGGAAGAAGATGGTGAACTGCTGCAGCTGGGACTGTGGTAAGTGCTGGGCTAGGACCTGCCTTGGGCCACCAAACTCCCCCTGGGGACGGCTGCACAGCCAGCACAGCTGTCCCCAGCTCTGGCATGGAGAAGCACACACTCAGTTGCAGTCAGGTGCCTTTCCCTCTCCTCATCCAACGCACAGTTCTCACAGCATTTTCCCACTCTGCTCATGTCTGTGGCCAGCACTAAGCTCACTCCCTGCAGCACCAGAGATCCTTGGGCCACCTGAAGGAGCTCCATAATCTCATCAGTGAGTGGGGGAAGAGAAGGAGGAAGGCAGGAGGAGGGAGGGATGCACCTCCCCTGATATTTGACAAAGAGCCTGTTGCTCCCGAGGCTGCTAACAAGGCAAGCTCCAGGCTTTCTAACGCCATGCAATTTTTCCAGGAAGACATCCTCAAGAAAGAGCTGAAAGGCCAGAAGAGAGTATGATTGCTGTGGGGCAGAAGGCTACAGCATGCCAAGAGCTCCTGAATGCCACCACCCTGGCTGAGCAGTAGGAGCTCTCCTGTTATCCCAGTGTCACTGCAGGGACTGGAGTTCAGTTCTCAGTGCCCCTCAGGACAATGGGTGATGCCCATTTCCTTGATGAAACCAATTAAGCCAGATGGTATAAATTCCCTGCTACTTTTTCCCCTTAGAATTCCATTCTTTCAAAAGTTAGTTGTTGAGAGGCGAAAAGCTCAAATAGGAAGCACTTCAATTTGCATTGGGAGTGTGTGTGTGTGCAGACAGGGGAAAGAAGCACAAAGACCACTGGCCTTCCCTGTTTTGAAACAGACAGTTCCTTCATATGATTTATTTGGCAGGTCTATATTAAGGTTCATTATCTTATCACTGAGCAAGTGGCTGATATATTTGGGGGAGAAGGAAGAAGAAACAGGCTATGCAGATAAAACAAAACAACCCACTAGACAGGTACTTCAGCACCTTTGTGCCAAATTTCCATGTTAATCAAGTTTGAAAATGCTGACCCAAACACCTAATAGATGCACATTTTCAGGTGCCAAACATCTACTCCATGAAACCTCTGAAGCCCATATAATTGTGAATCTAAAATGCAGAACTGCTTTGGCAAGTCTTCATCAAATGTCACTTTCCTAATTTTAATTCACTACAAATGAGGCATTTATTTCTGGGGAGAGGAAAAATGGCCTTGTTTCAGCAAGCAAAATACAAAATAAGCAAGGCACTGTATTTTCTGGGAATTATTAAATTTAAATATGTGTAATTACAAATCGCAGACATTTTCAATAGCTGAGTTCCTGCTGTTTTCCTGGCACAAATGTCCTTTGTAAAAGAAAGTGCTTAATGATTCCAATCTTTTATATAACACCTAATGATGATGTTGACTTGGATTTGGCTGATGATTCCTTACCTGAAGGCTTGAATGCAATCTTGCTTTTCTTGCCCTTGTTCACTTGCTTCAGGAAAGAATCTCTTAGCAAATCAGATGCTGTAACACGTTTACTAGGATCGGGTTCAAAACAGAGCAAAATAAAGGCCTTTGTTTCAGCAGACGCTGATTCTGGAATCTCAGGATGAATCTTAAACATCCCAACCTGCAAGTAAAACACAACTACTAATTATTTTTATGAAACAACTGCAAGGAGACCATGGGCCAAAGCTCTTAGAATACGATCGCTCACACTTCTCCTGACTCTTGTGGAACAGGAGAGATCCAGGTACCACATAAAGCAGTGAAGTGACAACAAGGTTCTAATCCTGTTTTATTTCATTGCAAACATGCTGTGAATACCCATGTGACATTACACAAATGTCAAGGTATGGATGTATCTATCATCTGCTTTCAGGCAATCTTGGGATCTGGGCATTATCAACACCAAGTGCTTCAAACACTCCTTCTCTTACCAGCCACAAGCTATTGCACAGGTTTCTCATCACCCCTGCTCAGAACTGTGTCTCTCAGCTGCTGCCTCCTCCAGCACATTTGTGCCCAAGAACAGCAATAATTTCCTCCTCTAGCACTGGCAGCCTGGGGCTGCACCTGTTCTGCTCCTGCCACTGCCAAATTTCCTTGCACCAATATGCACAGTGACCTTGCCAGACCTTGTCACCAGCCCCGCTCTCAGGCCAGAGGTCTTCTCTAGCCTTTCAGTGTTAGTTAATTGAAAATCACATAATGCCCAGAGGTTGAGTAAGACCCTTGTTAAACCATTCTTTAGGTAATGACTCTTAAGTCACTACTTAAAAGAGTCTCTTTTAAGACTCTGTCTTTAAGTAATGAAAAATGTGCCTCTACAGGTTGCTCCCCAGTGATTTTTCCAGCTCCTCACTGCCTTCTTACTCTCTAATGTCAGTCTGGCAGAACTGTTTGGAAGCCAGGGCTGTATAACCTGTGTGCACTGTATGCACATGTCTGGAGAGATTATGGCTTGTAGTCTCAGCATCTTTACACAAAACACATCCTGGAGAACAAGCACAAAGATAGTGTCCACAAGGGAGACAGTAGCCCAGCAGTTAAACAGGTGCCAGCTGCTTTCAAATAATCTCATTACAGAGCTGCATTAACACATTCTGGCACCATTAGGCACTCACAATACTGGTTCAGCTTCAATGCAAGATGAAGCAAAAAATGCTGAGCAGTCCTGCTTTGGTTTGAATGACAGTGCAGTAATAAAATGCCAATAGGGCTTTAAGGCCTTCCAAACCATGACTCTAAGCACGTTCAAGACTCTGTGTCAAAAACTGGCAGCACTCTGGTGCCAGGTTTCATTCTTATGCACTAAAAAATTTAGGAAAATTCCAAACCAGGACCAGGAAGTTTCAAAGATTGTCTCTGATCTTATTTTAATCCCTGTTGCTCAAGGGGAATAAGTTTTGTCGCAATCACCTGCAAATTCTGTGGCAACATAAGTGTATTTTGTCTCCACTGAATGTCATTTGTTTGCGCTCTTTTGACACAGACACAGATGCACACATTCTATGCTCATAGAATAAATACCATACAATGCACACCCAGCCAGGACCTATCCACTTCTTGGTTTACTATAGACCCTTTTCTCTCCTTGGCCCAATTCTTTGGTCATTTGCAATTTCTAAAGAGACTGCACAGGGAGACTTAGACCTTTCCTCACCTGCCCTATGCACAACAGAGCATTCATGTGTGGAGGTGGGGACCTCAAAAGTTCAATATTCCAAGTTTGCCAGACTTCTTTTTACATGCTCATCCAGCCAGCCTGCTTCAAAACCAGCTTCCAGCTTGCTCACTTTCATTGCACAGAAAAAGAAAACATGGTTTGTAATCTATGGTGCCTAGCAAGATGCAGCTCCAAACAGGTCCCAGCAGAGCCAAGAAACAGGAAACAAAACCAAATGCCTGCCTGTAGTACATTAACACAGTCTGCAGTAAGAATGCTAAAAAACTTTTCCACATCCTTGAAGAAAAAAAAGGCAAAAAATGTATTTTAAAAAATGCTAACCTTGAGACTTCAGAGCACAGCTCTGTGGCCTGGAAGTGGTTCTCAGCAGTAGGTAGGACAAGCACGATCCTGCCAGAGCTCACCTTGTGAACCTGCACAGAGCTCATCAAGCCCCCAGAACTGAACCAGCACTACCTAAGCGTTCAAATAAACTGTGCTGAAAAATAAGATGTGTAATTCACTGAACAGTTCAACTACATGCCAGGTATATAAGATGAAAAGGCATCTGCCAACAGAATTGTATCTGACATTTAGAGTGATGTGGGAAAACGTCTCTTTCCATGGCTCCCTCAGGAACACTTTAGTGAGCCAAACCATGGTCACCCAGACAGCTTCTTTTGAGGTGTGTCACAAGTTGACAGCACCAAGGTGACATATTATACCACTGAAATAACTGCATCAAAACCCATAATCACCCCTTTCTTTGCCTTTTAGCTGTGATGCACAGGACAACTCACAGGCCCAGTATGACATATGGCATTACATATCATGCTGACCTGCAACCCAGATTTCTATACCTATTGATAAAGATCTGATTTTGCCACCATGGTTCTGTTAACGATGATTCTTATGCTCACATAGTGGCTTTCAACAAGATACATGAAAAAATTACAACACTGGTAATTTAAAGCAGTTTGCTGGGTTATGGATGGGATATTTTCCCCACTGTAAGAATGAGAATTCTGAAGCATAAGTGAAAACTTAAGTGCTTTACTAAAGGTCTATTGCAAGCCAGCGGAAGAACTTCAGCCTACTTATTTAACACATCATAGCTGTTACATTCCTGTCAGTTACAGAGCTAGAACAAGTTACTTTTCTTAAACTTTATTATCAAAATGACCTGAAGAATTCTCAACTGTTAATTTGTGCATTTGAAAACAGACACACTAAGAGAAACATAGTAGTAGAGACAACAGCTTACTGAGGAGGTAGGTCTGACCTGAAGGACTTGAAATGCAAAACACAGAGTATTTTACTCCTTCAATACATACTGGAAATCCTGCAAAGCTGTTCTCCTACCCTTTTCCATCACATCTTCCTCCATCCATGTTGCAGAGACTGGGCCTTTGAAAGATTTTTCTTTGGGAAGGAAGCTTACAAAAATTACTTCAAGGAACAGAAGTACCTTGTGTTTGTCATTATTGGGGAGACTGTTCACAAGAAGGAAATCATAAACCAAGGAGATGAAAAAAGACATAATACTAGTTTTCATAAGCCTTCACTCATTTTTCAGATTGCTGCTCTGAGTCATGACCTATTTCCAGCACAAAAATAACTGATCACCCCCTAAAGCAATACAGCTTAGAGAAGGGAAGGATCTTCCAGTGAGTTAAAAACACAGATCAGACTATGGCTTTGTGCAAAACAATCCATGTAACACAATGTTACTACAAATTAATTTTATAAAATTAAGCCATATTTGAAAATTCATCAACTGTAAAGCAAAAAAAGCTGTATTTACTTTAAACATTGCAGCTTGAGGCTCCCCTAGTTCATGAAATGGAGGTTTGCCTGTTGCCATCTCAATAATGGTACAGCCCAGTGACCAGATGTCAGCTGGAGCACCATATCCTCGTGGTCCTTTATCGATGATTTCTGGAGCCATGTACTGCAAGGTTCCTGGTCAGGACAAAAAGAGCAGTCAAGTGTATAGTCTTCATTCTTATTAAAGAGGATTAACACAACACTCAGCAAGCCAAAAATTGTCAAATGCGACCTGTATAGCCAAAATGTTAAATTTCCCCTATCAGCACTGAAAACTAGACATAAACCTCATGTTTTAACATCTTAGTTTATAAACTATCTTTTTGCCTCTCCTTTCTAACACAAGGTTTCAAATTGCTGAACATCTGTTCACCACAATCCAATAGCATCCTCAGAAGATAAAATTATATCAACAATTTTTGCAGACACCAACTTTTAAAGATTATGCAGGTAAGAGATGACAAAATCTGAGAAGTGACAGATAGTCTTCATGAGAATAATTTTTTGTATTTTATGCCAATAATGAGAACACTAGTGACAGGGAATTTCAAAGACTTAGTTTGAAAAAAAGCTAATTTTGTAAATATAGGGCAATAAATAAGAGAACCCATCATAATTTGTCTAGAATTCCAGGATGCCTTGGATGTGCTTGGGATTTCTGACATCCAAGGTTAGCAAAAAAAACCCAAACCCCATAATTTAGAATTTTAAAAGCTATAAATATTGACCAAATAAGATCCTGTCTGTAGACAATCTGAGTGTAATACTAGTAGTAACACTGATAAAGAACAGCACAGTAAAAAAATTAAATAAAAGATGGTCAATTTGGTATCACTGTTACTGAACCACTCACTAACAGCTAATGAGATCCTTACAGGAAGTCCACACCCCCAGCAGAAACCTCTGTATGTTCAGAGTGTTTCAAACACTACAGTTCTTTCTCCACCTGAATTTCTACCAGCTCTGTTATGACATCTTTAAATTAAATTATTTTTCTTCTAAAGGATGCAATAAAACTACACTGTGGTAGAACTGTGAACTATCAAGTAACGGACATATGGTGAAGATAAAAGGTTATCAAATGTTCATTGAATGTGACTGCTGCAGAACGAAAGTTCAAGCCACAGCTTTGCCCTCAGGCTGTGTGTCTTGAATGGAGGGATATAATGTTTAAACCACCAGAAGTCTGATTCTTCAAACCATGTGATTTTATTACATAATGCCTAAAATCTAGGGTTTATGTACTGAGTTATGGAATAAAAACAAATTGCTAGAGACCTTTTAAAGCCCTCTGGGGTATAGCTACCTGTTTACTGATTTTAAATCCAAAATGATAAATTAAGTATTTATTCACGTGGCAAATTACATCTCAAAGGTACAAACAGGGCTGAAAACTTGCAAGAGAACAAAGAAGAAGGGCACAAGGAAAGAGTTACCTCCTTTCATTACAGTATGGTGACTTTTCTTAAGATACCTTTTCTCCATATATAATTTCTACTGACAATCAGTTACTAACAAGTCACTAAGGAATATGTAAAATACAGGCAAAGAGAATGATTTTTCTCTTAGTACCTGCTCCAACCCTAACAGCAATGAGCCATAATAGTGGCTTCCTGTGAAAAATTAAATTTTTGGCTATGAATTTTAATA
>NW_008236965.1:4580566-4604100 GCF_000691975.1 Corvus brachyrhynchos | reverse complement strand
TTCTCTTAGTCCCTGCCCCACCCCAAACAGCAATGAGCCATAATAGTGGCTTCCTGTGAAAAATTAAATTTTGGACTATGACTTTTAATAGCCACAAAAGTGTCTTTCACCATGACTTTAACTATTACCTTATGGAACCCCTTTTTATACTTAAAAGTTACAGAATATCCTGCAGAAATGAGCAGCATAGTACATCATACCATGTGGTACTGCAACCCTTTTCCATCGAATGCAATTACATTGTACCAGCCTAACAAATATGGCAAAGACAAACATTGCAGGCAAAACCTGAAAATACCCTTTTCCAGAGAGAAAAGACCTGTACATATCTGAGAATTATCAATCCAGTTGCAAGCAAGATGGTTGATAAGAAAATTATTTATTGAATAACGTGTTCAGAAAAAAACAGTGAACATCCTTAAGGGAATGCTTCAGAAGGCAGCATTTAGCCAGCTCTGTTCAGACATACTGTCATATGTGTACCTATCTGTTGTGGTTTGTAAAATGAAGAGATTTATTCTTGTAGATCTTCATTTTTAAAACATTTTAATGCTTCATCTGGGATTCCAAATAGGACAAACAATTTTTTTTTCTTCTCTTTAAAGAACTCCTAGCTTAACTTAATTTGATTCTAACTACAGTCTTTATAGCTTTAAAGGAAATAGATTTGCTTAAAATGCCTGCACCTGATGAGATGTTGATCTCATGAGATCCAGATCCAAACATCATATGCTGTATTCAGATCATGATGTAATATGGGGCTAGTTTCCAATTCACAGGCTTTGCCAATAATGAGTAAAAATAACTGAGAAAGGTAAATTACTTCAGAACCTTAATTTTATTTTCATGGCTCCCTTTGTAAGGAAGTTGGAGGAACTTCAGACTCACCATCGGATAGATAAAGGGAAGTCTTGATTTTCACTTAAGTGAAGGTTGTTATCTTCTGTCTTCCACACATGACTGATGGCTTTGTCTGTGTATCATTTACTTAAACTGCAGGCCTGTAACAGGCTTGTGATATCAGCCTTTGCATAAGGCCATATAACAAGCAAAAACATCATGTTGCCTTCATCTACTGATCACAGAATTGAGAAACTATGTGACCATATATTCATTTTTTAATGTGGAGTTTCCGTTTTTACTCAGCGATTTTTGTTTTCCCTGAATGTTACAACTCTTCACAATGTTGATGTACTGAAAGCTGTTCTGTAACACATCAGCCTAAAATTTTCATGTAAACTGTTCTTGTTACTGTTGTTAGGCAGTTGGTTGGGTTTTATAATTAATACCTCAAAACTGAAAGTGTTCCTAAGTTTGAGTTTGGTTTTCTGCACTTTTAAACATACATCTAGAAAGTCTGCATGTGTAAGTTACTAAAATCAAGACTGTTAAATAAATGCTGCATTCAAGTGTTTCCAGATGTAATTGGAACAAATCAATTGATACTTAATGAACACTTAGAAGAACAACTTTTACCCAAAAAAAGTGGAAGAGAGCTACACTTAAAAAAAAAAAAAGTAAAGAAAGCTATCAAGCCAACGTTTATGATGATCACACTTCTATTTACTCTTCCCTGAAAACAGAGACCCAGTAGTGTTTTCATCACTAACCCAAAGAGCCTCTTGGCTCAAATGCTAAATCTGTCATGAAAACCCTTATAAACTCTGCTAGATTGATCTCACCTGTAAATGTTTCAGTGCATGGATTGATTCCTGCCAGACGTTTGGAAGTACCAAAATCTGATATTTTAACCACGCCACTGTAGGTGTTCACCAAAACGTTGTCCCCCTGTGGTTTGGATAGGAGAGAGAAGGAGGGGAGGGTGTGAGGATGGAGGAGGAGAGAGGGAGGCAGAAAACAGGGAGGGGAGACATATGAATACAGATTCTCAATCTCAATACTCCTTAAAGATTGCATTTATCTTTGTAATACACCATTCTACAAAGGAATATTCCCGTAGCACCAGGAGGAGGAGTTGGTTTATGCTTTCCTTTTGTTTTCAGCTTCCATGAAATCCTATTAAAAATTCTACTTCAGATTAGAGCAAAACTAACTGAAGTAAATAAGATAAAAAGCAAATCAAACAAGACACATTAAAGGAAAAGTTACCTTTATATCTCTGTGTACAATCTGGTTCTCGTGGAGATACTTAAGGCCTTCCAGAATCTGCTTGGTGTAAAATTTAATTGTAGGTTCTTTCATTGGGCCCCACTTAGATCTTAAGAGAGCTGAGAGGCTGCCTACAGGAGTTTAAGAAGAAAGTGTATCAAGATAGTGAAATCCCCAAATTAACATGAAACAGTTAAGTCTGGATGAAGCCTTTGCTCAACTTCGTAGCATGAAAGAAAAGCAGTACCTATGACTAAGCCAAATTCTTGCTAGAGCACTCAAAACAAGTAATTTGCTCCTGCTCTGGACTGGTTATTTCTTACTGCCAGGTGAGGTTCTACTTCCATGACAAGAATAAATGTTCTGACAGGGCTGGATCCACCCCCCTCACTTCACTGTAACAACTGCTGAGACTACAACCAGCACCCATTTAGCCCTTAATGAACAAGGACCAAAGGTAACACTGTACCATGTTGTACATTGCACTTCATGAACCACAGGTGTGGGCAAAGAGAAGCTGATTTTCTTGAGGCAGGGAGGGTAGAATCAAAACCAGAAAGAGCCTTTTCTTTGCAAACATGGGATTAATGTCTGGCAATATTCAGAGACAGGAAAGAAAGCTCTTGAAAAACACCCTCTAAATGGATGTTCAGAGTAGGAGATAGGCCATCCACACATCCCCAATTCTAATAAAACTAATCTTTAAATAACACAAATATTTTAATCATAAGGTGAAATAAAGAACAGTTTCGCTTATTAGGCACAAAATAAACTAAGTACAGTAGGTCTACTTAAGGCCAGAAAAATTCAGCTAAAGAAACTTTCAGTCCACACCAACAGCTTTCTAAAGTGAAGTTTCCTCAAAGAATCTTGCATAATCTGAACAGCTGGTCGGTTTTTATGACTGGCTACAGAGTTTATAATATCTAAATTGGTTCAGTAATATCTTGCCATGAGCAACTAATCACAGCACACTTTACTGTGCATATATGCACAGGAAGTAACACCAGCTGACACTGTAAACAAGTGTGGGAAAAAAAGTGCAAATGTTGGTAGAACCTCATCACATCTGCAGGCATCATGCAGGTCAAAGTGTCTCAGCTTTCAGGTAAGAAGGTCACAAGGATTCAAAAACTAAATCATTTCCCTTTACATCCCTAAATGCCCTGGATGTATTTAATTACACTTTGAATGTTTGTGTCTTTCTAAGAAAACTGAACTTCCCCCCCGCACCCTTTTTCTTATTTCTGTTTTTATTTTGCAAAATTAAAATCATGCAAAATTTAACTCATTCTGACATATCCTTAACACTGAAGAGTAAATAGCAAAAGGGAGATGGAAACAATGTAGAGAGGTTACAAACAGATTTCACATCCTCTTCTTCCAGCAGAGAAGGCTGGAGGAGTGAAACTAGAAATTATGAGCAAGGGACACATCTCACTTTTATCTCTAATCTACCAAGGAAATAAATAGCCATGCTGTGTATATAGAGGTTAAAAAACAGTACTTAATTGCTCTGTCAGTGTTACTGCTCAAAGAGAAACTAACACTGAAAGCTCCACTCATCATTCAGACACACTTGAGCTCAATGGACTATACAGCTCTAATTCCACTATTTTATAACACATGAGTATTTGAAAACAAATACTTTTAATGAGTTCTCTCTAGGTTTAGAACTATTACAGAAAGGAGAGAGGGCACTGGGACCTATACTCTTCAAATTTACTCTATGAGGAAAATTACTTATACAGTTAACATCCCAACAGAAAAGCCATACAGAGTGCACAAACACATTAAGTACTTATTTAGTGACTTTCAGTAAGTTTGCAGTCCCAAATGCTTTTCCTTTGGCAGACCAAATTCAGCATGATACAAACCTCCTGGCACCTGCTCCATAAAAATCTTAATATATCCATTTTCTGAAACAGATCCAAGATACTGGACAATGTTCCGATGCTTTAAATATTTGTGCAGTGCTATCTCTTCATGAAGAGGCTGAGAATACCTATTTAAAAAAAATCAAACCAAGGACTATTTCATCATGCAAGAAAAGGTTCTAGGCTATGTTTAAATGTTAGTTTGACAACAGAATGGATTTTAGGGATACCAATCCAATTCTCAGCAAACATCTTGTCCATGACCTTCTAAATGCAGAGTGATTCACTGCCTATTCAAAAAAACACAGAGATAGATCTCAGAGCAACTCTGGTGGAGAAAAATGCCCCCCAAGAATTATGTGTGTGTGTCTTCTGTATCAATACACAGCACTTTCTTGGACTCCAGAGCTCCTCTCATCCTTTTTACCCTCCCCAAAAGAATACAAATGAGATACAACTTCAACCTAAAACCAAAACCATGTCTTCTTCTAGAATTTAAGATATACATGCAGATTATTAAACTGTAATATTTATGATATATAACGTATATTTTCCCCCAAAATACGAAGTCTTTATTCTCAAAAAGGTACTGTTGTATACTAGGAGGAAATAATAATTGAATTTCAGTATATTGGGATTTTATAAACTAACCACACAGAAGCACGTGCTAAGAAGAGCCAAGTTTTCAAAAAAACCTGCATTTTTGTTAACAGTGTGTATATAACAGTGAATTAGGTCTTACCTGCTGTCTCTCTCAGGTATTTCTTTGATGGCTATTCGGACCTGGTTGCTAAGGTCTCTTCCAGCATAAACTATTCCGTAAGTACCTTTCCCTAGAACGACCCTGTCACCATTCTCATCATAATCATATTCATACTGCAAGCAGAAAAGATAAACAAAGCAGCACAGAAATTATCACTAACATTTGACATTACAGAGAGCCTTAACCACAGTTTAGTACAGCAGAGAGGAGTTACTGCAGTGCAGCTGTAGGACAGCAGGTTACCCACCAGCCTGGTGCTTTACACAACTTGTAAAATTTCCATCTTACTTGCTTTGTAATACAATCTTCCTTAACTAACTTTGAGAATGATGCATTCATCCAAACAAGGAACACACCACTAAAGCAAATTCAATGAAACAGTTATGTCAAAATAACCCATTAATGTATCATCTCTGAGAACTGCTGACAGAGCCTTCAGAACATGTAAATATATGGAACATAACCTAAAATTTTGAAACCAATGGTTTAATAAATAGATAAAAGTAATATTCCCATTATAGTGGGTGAACATTAAGACCAAAGACCCTCATTTGAGCTTATCCACAGCAAAATTAATTTCTGACATACTCCCCTCTCATTATGAGCTTTTTCCAAAATGCAAAAAAAAAAAGTTCATCTTGTCAAAGAATTATTAAATACATGAAGTGGTGGTTTCCACTGCTGCTGAAACATGCTGGGTCATATTTCCAGCTGACTAAATCACTGCTGGTTCACTGACTTCAGTAAAGCTACGCTAATTTACACCACCTCATGGTCCTGTCCCATATAGTGACCTTGTGACAGAGCTCTCCTACTCTAAAGGAGTGAATGATGCTTAATGAAAGTGTACCCCAGACACTGTATTAAACCAAATTTCTTATGGAAGTTGGGTTGAACAGCACATCCATGATTCAAATCAGGGAACTGATAAAGGAGGAAAGGAACTGGACAGTTTCACAGTCTCAGATATTGTCAGGAGTACACAGACCTCCCCTCGTATCTTCCCACATACAAGAGGATGTCCCCTATGGGAAAACTGCAGGGTATTCTCTGTGGCTTCATGTGATTGCCCTATTAAAAAAACAAACAACAAACCTTTTTACAACAGACATAACTACTAACTTTTCTGTCAACCACTTTTTCTGCGTTGTCCAATACAACTCTCTGATACAACCTTGGGATATTTCTTTGAAGTGCCTTCCCAGTTCACATGGCAGCTCTGCTGCTGCAGTGTCCACGTGTCACTGACATTCCCCCTCTTCACCTCGGCAAAGACAGCAAGTTTCATGCTGCTGTACGGAATGTGCTAAAGGAAACCCATCTGTCATTTATCCTAACAGCATATTCTGCTCAGTGGAACTGAACTGGAGCGAGCACAGCTTTAGCACAGTTTCATTTACTGCATTTCAGCACTTCACAGCTCACAACATAATCTCATTACAAAATAGGCATAACTGACCCAAAACGCCATATGCAAAACTTGTCAGGTTCTTTGGTAGGAGCACATCCAGCTTTCACACTATCATATGACATAAAACTGTGCAGAAAAAAGACAGCAGTCACATTGCAGAATTTAGGATTGACAGCAACTCCATCTGCAACAGACTGGTCCTAAGCCAACTGTTTACATGAAGAAACCTATGTCCTCCTGTCTCAGTCCCATGATACATGAAAATCGTTGGAATTCAGAGTTCAGTGCTAGTTAGTAGACAGTTTAATAGACTTGTATATACTTGATGCCACTTTATATTTGCCTCTTCTTGTCCCAAGAGCTACAAATACTGAATAAACCACTGCAGGTTGCCAAAAGTCTGAATAAGTGATCCACTGGCTATGAAAGCCAACCATTAGGTAAAAGTAAACAAGTGTTTATATCTGACCTTATGAAAGCCAACCATTAGGTAAAAGTAAACAAGTGTTTATATCTGACCTTCTGTAGTGCAGAGTGTTCTCTAGAATATGCTATTTGGGGTACAGCAGGTACTCTTAAAGTGATAGGCACTTTTTCATATTAATATACAGAAGGGAATACCCTAAGGCAGAATGAACTGCAACATTCACACTCCTTCAAAATACTTGCTAGCTGTAAAACTAGGCTGCAGTTTATATATAAAATATACAACCCCTTGTGACAACATTCTGATAAGGATTCTGAGTGAAATAAGATTTTCTTCCCCCAGACTTTGCAGCAGGTTATTTCTTCCTCTTCCCCAAATAGAAACAGTTATTTTATCAACAGTAAGAACTGATTTTTCTGTGCTAGTCAAGCCCATCAAGACCATACAAAGCTGAATTTTCCTTGTTGTCAGTTCTTAAATGTAGCATCTCAAGCTTCAGGAAGGCATTAAGTGTCTTCGTTCGTTTATACACTAAACTAATTAATTGTCTCCTTCAGAAATCCTGATTTCTGTTTTAGTGTCCCAACCTAAGACAGTAAGTACAAGGTGACAATTGTGAAAACTTCAAGATAGGTAGGATGACATAGCTTAAAGATTTAAAATTAGTTTCTGTAGTCACATCTCCATGTGTCATTCATTCATGCAGGATTGTTTCCTGCTATGCATTGTCAAGAGATTTTTTCAGTTCAGTTTTTAAAAGGCTCAAGCCATGGTGAGCTCACATCCTCTGAGAGACTGTTATACAGCTGAACAGACTGTGCTGCATGGAGATTGTACTGCTATTAGCTGATTACATAATTATGTAATACAAAAATCTGCAGCTAGGTAATACCCTGTCTGTACCAAGGCAGAGCCCTGAAGCTGTGTCAAGACCACACATGTATGTATTAAACTGGGCTCAACAGATGTGTGCATTTGTCCTTTTCACTTGAGGAAAGAATTCTGTGGCCAAATAAACAAATAAACAAACTCTAATGCAAAAACTCATCTTTCCCACTATATGCAACTACATTCAACAGTACAGCAGAGAGTTTTATATTTTCTTTTTCCTCCCCTGAAGCCTCAAGTCCTATAAAATGCTCACTACCATGAGGAGCTGCTCTGAATCATCAGCCTAAGAGAATTGCTGGAATGAGACACAATCAGAAAGATGACCAGCTCAAACAAGCCACAGGAAGGTTTTCATGCTCATTAATCAGATTGATTAAATTTGCTTCACCACAAATAAAACTTACAATCTACTTTATATGGTGGCTTTTCATATTTCAAAGCAAATAAAAGAAGACTAATAAATACAGGGTATGTATTTAACGCTACAAATGTGGACATTTGCTATGAGTCACTCTGTCTTATGAAGACATGGATTCACCTATCCCAACCTGAGGCCCCATAAAATGTGAATAACCCTTTCCAAGTTGGTTGTTTTTCCTTTTTTCCTCTCTGTACTAATTATAAAGAAAGCCTACAGCTACTGGATTCCTAACATGCATGTTAATGTGATAAGAAAAAAGCACAGTGTATTAACCTGATCCTAAATACCTGCAATATCTCTGGGACAGAAGCCTGTCAAATGAAATTACCTGGAGTAGTAATGGTATCAGGTAACAGCTAGAAAAAATAAAGTACCTTTGTAAATGGCTTTTTCCTAACATTTATTTAATATTTTATCTTTTTTATCCACTTGAGCCAGCTGATATCAGCTGATTCTCATCTCTACATTGTTTGCAAGAAAATACAAACACAGTAACACACTTCATTAAGGATTTATACAGTTTACAGCAGTAACAAGCCCACTTTATAAAAAAAGTGTGTTTTTTCAAATGAATGCAAACCTCATGTACAAATAATTTTGAAAGACTTTAAACTTCATATACAATTAAGGAGTTTAAATGCTATTTATCTTTTTACTATACTGATATTGAAGTCCAGGGAAGACTGAGAACAAGTTTCAGAGTTCTTAGATCTTTTATCCTTGACATACCTCCAATGTGTCTCCATCTATTTCTCCTTCTAGTTCCAAAGTGCTGCCAACTGCATCAGACAAAACTTCTTTCACCAAACCACAGAATCTAAAAAAATAAATAAATAGCACAAGATCAAAGAAGCATACCCTTTTGGAAGCAGACTAAACAGATTCTTTGCAAGCTGGGTTTTGCTTTCAAGCTAATAAACTGACTAACATGTTCACAGGTTTCTTTCCTTACTAGCTTTCTCCATATTTATCCCGTTTTAAATGATGAAGAACATCAAACACACACTGAAAAGCCTCATTATTTATAAAATTATTTTATTTGCTGTAGCAGAACCCAATAGTTACTTGTTACTGTAGTTGCATAGTAAAATCTTGGTAGATCCAACTCAGTATTTTTTCAGTACCTGTTTCACTGCAAGTGTGATTATTCAGTATTTCAGAAAATCAGATGTGTAGCTTCTTGTCAGGTATTCAGAAAGCCAAAAGTACAAAAGTAGTAATGTGGTTAGAAGAACAGAGTTTTAACTAATTTCTAGATCTCTGGGACAGAGATACTTAAGTACAAGACCATTTTTTTCCATAGTTCCCTGCCTGAGCCACTCTTTTTTTTCCCAAATTCTATAAAAAATGGTTAACAATTATTTAAAAACATTAGGAAATATTCATAATCTCATTTCCTACATCTCTTTCATTAAATAACAGAGACACATCCCTAGAATTGACTGCTGTAGTGCACTGAATAAGGCATTAAAAATGTGACCATGTTTCATGACACAAATTGCACTGCCAAATTAAGGCTGAGAAGGTAACATTAGTTTTAGTGTTTCCTACCTTTTAGGCAATGCACTCTGCAAAGCTCGTAGTTTTCTTTAACCTGAGTTTATTCCATGTAATACATAGATAGTAATTATTACAAGAAACAGTGAATATACCATTATATTCCAAAACCTAACATGTATTAACAACCCCCTCCTACATCATTCAGAAGGTGTATTTGCAACTACCAGTCACAAGGCAGAATTTGGTCTGTAAAGATTTAGGCTTAAAATTCAGTTAGCCTGCTTACTTTTTAGAGACAACAGATCATCACAAAATATTTGACTACAGGTACAATCAGTAACATGGATCTGTGACACAATGTAAGTTAAAATTTCTTGTTACACTTATATTCTCTTTTTTAAATCAAACTGAACAGACACATAAGGGAACCTGAAACACTGTAGTACCTTACGTGACATGGCCAAGATAAAGAAAAATGAGATAATAGTTGTAAGTTATATTAAGCTGGTTAAGCCTTTTTCAGACATAATGATTTGTAGATAAACTAATCAGAATCACACAGGAACTATAATGGGTGCTCTCATCACCTTAAAAATCACTGGGTTTACATTGCTTCTTCATCAAGAAAAAGTAAGTGAAGAAATAAATAATCTCTTTCTCAAGCAAAAATACTGGTTTTCAATCTTTACAAAATTTTGTTTAGGATATAGATGAGGCGTGCAACACCCACACAAACTGAACTCACCTACTACATTGGTTTTCTGTAGAAAAGTATATTTGAAAGTCATCATAGTTGTCATGGACATAAAGAAAACAACATCGTTCATCAAACTTGGAAATGCTGTAAAATTCACATTAGGAAAATATTATTTTGGATATAACTATTAGAAGAAATAGGGCAACGAAGAGGGTCTTTTTAAATTATGAACAATTAAGAAACATATTTCTCACAGTTAATAACATCAGAAGCAATATGCAATTATATATATTTTCCTTATAACTAGGAGTTTTCAGTTTCTTTATATATTCTATAATCCTATTTCCAATTGGATAAATAAGCTACTGCTTACTTTAGTAAAATACTAGTTTATCTGAAGTATATTGAGGTTGGTTTGTTGTTCACCTCCACTTCCACACAATTCCATCAGGCTCCTTGGTATTTGATGACACCTCAATGTAAAGTTAATCACTTTGACACTAATTTAGCTATCCAGAAAATCTTGCTTTAAAGACTGAAAAGTACTTCAGGTTTTTATAATCCCATTGCTCCTACAATAAAACTGAACTGGGAAATACCAACAGTGTAGCAGATCCTTCCCAGTCTATTCTTTTTATGGCCTTAATACTGATAAACAAGTTTGGGGATGATCAATATTTACTCCAAATTGCAGCAATAACTCTGAAAAACGGATTATTTATTGCATATTGTGTCTTGCCAGTGCCATATATATCCCATCTAAATGCACTGAAGCCTAAAAGTGAAATGCCATAAAACATAGTATCAATATGAAAATAAATCTAGGAATTAATCTCTTATCCCAAACACTTGCACTTCAGTATTTTGCTACATAATGCCAAGTTGTTAGGCTTATTTAGGGTTTTTTTGTGCCTTAAGTTAATAAAATTTCTTAGATTCTTGCCTGATCTGTTTAGTCAAACTCTTCTATTTTCCTTATCCTCTGCTGAGCCAGTTAGTTAAAATAACAGGACAGTAGACTGCAGTAAAGTTGCCATATGCTACATGACCAATTGGTATTGCTTGTTGAAGCATCATTAAGAACAATGTGGAAAATGTTCAAAAAAATCCAAATTTTGCCTGAAGAATTTTTTAGAAATATGTGAAAATACACTATGCAATTCTTTAGTTTCATTTAGTATAGCAATTTCTAGTCCAAAAAGTCAGATGACCATGTATCTGACACGAGAACTAAGAGACAAAGCAAGGTGATTCTTCCAGGGGCAAATAGGATAGACAAGACAGTGTCTGAGTAACAATACTGCATTATAAACAGTGTCATGTATGGTGTATATGAGCTGGTTAGCATAAATACAGTTTAAGGGTCTTGAGAGAGTGTATGTTCACATATGCAGTTTTAACTACTGCAATTTCAAAAGTATAGAAATTTTAAGTTGTCACATACAAAGCGAACATCTAACTCCACTAAATTTAAAAAAGATTGCCCCTTTGAGCTTTTTAATCCTCAGCAGTGATTAAAAATCAAAGCAAATGAAATTAATTGCTTGCTTCCTTTTGATTAAAGTTATCTTTCTCAAAGATTAATTTCTGCGCATTGTGTTGACTGAAGGTAATTAATATGGTACAGTAACGTTATGCTGAGTTATGCTCAATCAGTTTCACAGACTTCAGTAATTCACATTGCATTGGAGTAGTAGAATAAAATACCACATAAAATTCTGTTAAACCAAAACCTGCTTTTTTTAAAAAGAAAATACTTTAGTTATGGTACAATCTATGCTCAAATCCACAGTTTTAGGATTTCAACCACCACTCACATTATTCAGAGAAATACTTCTTTGCTGAGCTTATTTGGTCAGGCAAATTATACAAGTTCAGGGGAGACAAACTTGGAATCTAAAACTTCAGGCAATCTGAGTCAAGATCAAAGCCTAGAAGCCCTCTCCTTTCTGAACTACAGAACCCATTAGGTATCTGAATTTATTCTTGTACTTGAATCAGAAGGTTTGTCAAGCACCTAAGTTTATGCAGTCACACAGGTGGCCCCAGACGACACTCATTTATGTGCCTAGAAAGGCCAGATCCACCAGTGTAGTGACTCAGGAGCTCAGAGAGAAGACGAAAGTCCACCAGGTGTTCCCTGTACTTACAGTTCCTCTGATTCTTAGCTGCAGCCTGCATAATTCAGATAGAGAGGAGATAGGTTTCTTTTTTTTTTTTCCTTCTCCTGTCTCTCACCCTTCAGGCAGCAAAGCAGCCAACTTAACATACTTACACTACCTTCTAAATGTAGTAATGCATTTTGCAATTGTTAACAACAAATGTGAATACTTTCTATCCTTTCAGTTCTCAGAACAATCCTGTTCTTTCTATATAATATTCTAATCTTGCTTGGTACTAATATTTTGACCCATTTACTTGTGACTAGTGTTTTCATTAATCTAAGCATCACAAAATGGAACTGTCTTAACTATTTAAAGGCTAGTCCTTGAGAAAGAATGCTTTTATGTCCTCAGCAAAAACTACATTTATGCCTCATTTATCATTTCTCTAATAATCCAAGTTTTAGCTAGCAGGTTTTAAAATAAACCCATATCAGAAGCATTTCTGAATTCCAAACAGAACAGATACCACGGTTTCCTTTTCTTAAAGGAAAACAAACTCTTCTCTCACTTACAGAAGGAAGCAAGAAGAGCTGAGGGCTCTTCTTTCCTTCTGCCCTCCGTGTTTTTAAACGTAGAGATGGCAATAACTTCAATGAAACATTTAGAAAAACATACAAAAATCAGTTACATAATTGAAAGCATGGAAGTCTACCAGAGAATATGGACACCCAAAACCCCTCTTAGATCTGAGTGTTCCTATGAGAAATGTACAGCTCTGCCCATGCAAGGAAAGGCAAACTCTTCTGTGACATTTCAAGGCAGGTTGGACAGAACAAGCTTTTGTAACAGGCAATTGAGAGATTTAAGGTAGAATCCAGATTTCCCACTTAAGGAAAATATAAAACATACACAAAAAGACACGGAACTGTTTACTGACATACCAACCTTATTCCCCTAATGGAAGAAGCTGTAAAATTCCATTCATGAATCTGTTTCTGTAAAGAACAAAGAGATACAATCAACCACAGTTTAACCTTGATTTAATATTGAAAACAAAGTCACAGCATGGTAAGCAAAATACAGCTTTTCCAACATGTCTCTTTTTCTTTCTTTCTTCCCCCCATATTTTTAAATAAAATTGATACATGGGTAAAGAACTTGTACATACATTGCTATTTTACTCACTTGAGAAAAAATGATTATAAATGGCACAGGGTGGAAGCAAAGGCTGCATTTCCTCATGTAAAATTAAACTTGAAGAATAAATTGTGCAGCACAATTTACCAAAGTTATGTTTTGATGCAATACATCTATATTTCACATTAAACATAGAGCAGACTACGCCCTACTCTTATCTAGGCTCAAAGGGAAAGGCAAATTCACTCATCTCCCTAAGAGGTTTTGAGCCAACAGCTTTGGCCCAGGGAATACACTGGAGGGAAAACAGAGGAAGGACTGCCTGTGTCTAGGACTGTAGCCCTCCATAAATCTAATTATAGCTAATAGCTCAATCCTATTTAGCAGTGTCAGATATGCATCAAAATTTTTTTCCATAAAGCGAAGTTGTGTCAGACACATTCACTTGAAACAGTGAAGTAGAACAATGTATAAGAAAAATTGTTCACAGATCCAGGTAATTATGTGGTCTTGCCCTGCTCCAACATGCTTCTTTTCCACAATTTGCCTCTCTACATTCTTAGTCTATTCTCCATCTATGTTGTTCTAATATTAAGAAAGTGTGGCAAAATACATTGCAGATTTCAAGTCTTTCAATGTGAAACTGAAATTATTTCTCACTTTTAAGTGCTAACACTGTCCATAACTGTGAGTAGGCTCCTTTCTTAATCCCCTATGCCTTATCCAATAATCCAAGACACCAAATATTTTAGTTCTTTACACTTACTTATCATAGGCTGCCATTTTTTCTAGTTTCTAATATTATAATTGTAAGTTTAAAATGTCTAAAACATTGAATCCAATACTGGGATTTATCTTTTAATCTTTGACCTGCATCTTAACAAAAATCACAGACTTCTAAAGAGAAATATTATGAGCAGACAAAATAACCCATGCACTTCTAAGAGACATTGTCAAGAGAAGTTAAATCTAAATGACATCAAAAATCACTCGAGTTCTAATCACAGTCACTCCTTTCACTTTCTCTGTAAAATGTCAACTTTTGTATCTGCACAAAAGAGATACTGAGGCTTGAGCTCCACAGAAATGCAGCAAATTTTAAATTCTTGTAAAGTGTTCCAAAATCTACATGTAAAAAATTACTTTATGCACAATGAATCAGAGTACATTTAACACATCTGCTGAGAGTTTTACCATTTCAGGGGGAGAGACATGCCACAAAGACAGAGAGCTCTCATCTGCTTCACTGTTGATTGAAACATATGCAGGCTGGTAGACTTTAGTTGGTTCTATCACCAAAACCTGAAGACAGAGAGCATTTTTCCTTAGTAAACAAGCAGCTAATACACTACAGTATCTTCAGATGCTCTGACATAGACAAAAGGTAATTTTGAAGTAAGGCTTAAAAAGTTTTCAAGGGAGACAGGAGGGCAAGACAAGGCAGGAAAAGTCTGTGTTCTTATGAACAACAGAATAGCATTATCACAATTTGGTATAGGAGACTTACAAGGATTTCTTAGAATGCTTTTAAGGTGGTGGGTTAAGTTTTTTGTAGCATAAAGATTAAGAGAGTACAGGTGTTTGTTTCATGCAATGAAATAACAGGCAGTTAAGCTTTTAAGTATTGTGTTTAGAGTCTTCCAATTCTTGTAATATCCTATCCAGAAACATAAAACATAAAAAACTTGTTTGGACATAACATCTTACTGGAAATCTCAGTCCATTCGTTGTTTCTTTTGTTGCCTCAAAAATTATATCTAGCCAGAAAGTCAATCTTTCTTGTTTAGGAGAATGTTCTGTGGTGAGTTTCTTGAAACGCTGAATTAACATCAGATTCTGAACTAATGATTTCAAGTACCTAGAATGTATTGAATTAGTGAGTTAACAGAGAGAAAACAAAATTTGACCAGATTCTAAAAGCACTTAACTGATTTAGACATCCAAAATGAAATGTGTTTTAAAACCTACTATAATGGAAATGGTAGTGTTTACTTTTACAGATTTCTGGAAAGAATAGCAAGTTTAGACAAAGCCTTAAGTCATAAGCTCACATGGATGTTCATGAACAATAGCTTTTTGCAAATGGATAGAGTTACATGAGTAGTTACATGGGGATTAGACAGGATATGATGAGCTAGAAGATGGTGGGGGAGGGAAGCAGCAGCTAGCTAAACTCTGAAAACAATGGTTTCACAATCTTTTCACAATTGCTTCACAAGGAATAATTACTAATTTCCAAATTCTTTCTTATAAAATATAAAATTATAATATAAAATATAAAATTATAAAATGTGTGCTTCAATGGGATATAAACCTGACAATGTTGGATATCTTAATTTCTCACCTGCCCCCTTCCTTCCCATAATAAAAGAACAGAATTTAAAGTCAGAGTTGCAAACAATCTAAGATGGAAAAACCCAGTTAAGTTATCCATGTGACTGCATGATTTTTTAAATTCATGTATTTCCCCATAGTTTAGCACTTGAGCTACAGCTTTCTACCACATACCACACTGGAGGTTTCAGTTTAAAAAGCTTCTCTGCTGCTTGTACAGCTTTACCAACATCATTAGCCAGCATGCTCACACTGAAGAACTGTCCCACATCCCAGTAATTGTTCATTTTTTCTAGGCTTCCTTTTCTTCCCAATAAACTGTTTAACCGTACACCTGTAAAATTTCAATTAGAAACCACAATTTTCCATCAGTAAAACACTCTTTTGTGTTTTTTACTGATAAGACTATCAGTAAAAGACTAATTTAAGACTTGATTAAGCATTACTGATGAAAATAAAGTGGAGTGAGTTTTCCCCAGAAAACAACATTGCACAACACAGAGGCAGGATCTGCATATCACATCCCCAGTACAGTTTAAGAAGTCAGAACTCCTACTACACAGTGCTGAAAAACCTCTTCTGCTTCCTGTCTGGGCTATCTGCTTCCTGATTTTAGTGCAAGATGCACAAATCTGTGTTCTCATTTGCATCCACTGCAAGAGATCCATGGCTAGAGGTTCACACAAGTCCACTTCAGAGCAGGGTCAGGGGAATAATTTAAAGCCACCTTTGCATTTGTAAAGTTTAAGGCTCAAATACGCATTTCAGACAAGATCAGATTCCAAATACAATGTTCAACTATCATCTTCCTAGGAAGTCCTACATATCTGTTTCTATTATGGGATTCTTTTGTAAATGTAAAGTGATGTGTTTCAGTTAGCATGTACATGGAAGATGTGACTGACTCTAGGTAGGCAACTAGTAACAGTCCTGGTAGATCCTTTCAGGCAATACTTCTTGTGTATCTCTCAACTCAGTGACAACAGAAACCCTTTGGATCCATCCCTGGCATTCCTCAGGAGAGCTGGGCCACAATGCCTCTTCCTGTCTTTGTGCCCTGTTGGCTCTACAGTGGGATAATCTCTGTGGTGCAGTAAAAGCAGTTTATAGATGGTGCTGAAGTTGGTCCTTTGTTGTTCTCCCATCTCTGGGGCCCTTTAGATGGGCCAGGTTACCAGAAAGCTCTCCAAGGCAGCCAGAAGGAAAATATCCCTCCAAGATCCCTATGCTTTAGAGTGCCATCCAAGATTCACCACTAAAAATCCTGAACTACCTTTTCTGTCTATGCAACCTGCCACTATTTTGTTTCCTTCATAGAGAGACAGGCAGAAAACTTGTCTGTGGCACTGTGTGTGGATATTTACCTATTTTTCTCAGTTCCATAGAGCTTTCAAACTGTTGTCCTGCAACAAGCAGCAAAACTGCAAGGTTAATTCCAGAATACAGAGTTGGCTGGAGTTCAAATCCTTTGCGATACCTGCAGAGAAGAATCAAGAGTCACAAACTCACATCATTGTTTAGAAGAACTGAAATAGTGCAAAGTTTTGGTAGGTATTTTAAGCTATTGATTTACTGTAAGGATTATATGGCTAGTTGACACCAATGATCCCAAACCCTTTGTTTTAAAGCTCCATATTCATTAAGGTAACTGAGACACAGCTGATACAGGCTGAATGCCTGCCACTAGCTGATGGATCAAGAGATCCACCTGGAAGCTTTCAAGTTCACTGCATCCATGTTCTGGGAGGGAAGAGAGGTAGTGGGGGAGAATATTTCACAATTACAGTACAAACCCACAGTGCTAAAATTATTGTACTCAGATGTAATTTATACGGTTATACAAACATACCTATGTGAACAGTATGTCAGTGAGAGCCTGCGTGCATATGCACGCCATGCCTTAATGTTTTAAGAAAATTTATGACACAGTTTATCACTATTTTTCCTTATACACAGTAGATCATTGCATTTCCTGGGGATCCAGCATGGAAACCATCCTTGCACAGAGGACCAACATAAGTCCATGATCTCACTTGTATTTCATTTTGGCCTTGAGACACATTAATTATATATTTACTCTACAAAGACACCAGTTAATCAACATCCCTCCCAATAATGTGCATGATTCAATTTCCAGAGGAATTTATAAAGAGAAGCAAGGAAATACATATACAAAGATCTGATGCTCAGTAAACCACTTATTCAAACAGGACCCTGAAAAACAGAGGTAAGTAGAACTGATCTAATTATTACAAGCCCTGCTTTTCATATCCAGAAGCAAGAAGTCTGAAAATGTTTTTAAACAGATTTTTTTGGTGTTTTTTTTCTGTTACCATTCAATGGAATGATCTCGACTATTGGTATCTTTACAGTCAGAATCAAGAAACATATCCTTGTAGATCCTTCCACATAAGCAAAACATGTCTGGAGCAGGGTGATCACATGTCTGCAGTACTTGAAGCATAACGTGTAGTGCCTTCTCTCTGTCACCTGCATTATTTCTTCTGAAATCAAATACAGAGAATAAAATAAATTAGTGCAGACTTGAAACAGTAACTGCAAAATGGGAGAACAACAGTATCCCTCATCTATCCCACAATCCATCCATCATTACTATACACACACTTGACTTTATTTAGACTGATGCATGATTGTTGGTTGACTGATAAAATCCAAATTTACTCTCCTATCATTGGTCTCTGTGTAGCCCTCATCGGAATGGATGCAAACCCAGAACTCTGTGATAAAAATCTGCCACCTAACTTGATCCCTTCCTGTATACACAGACAGACTGCACATCCTGCAATGACAAAAGAGTGCTTGTTTAGTGTTCATTCCTGACAACACTTAACAGAAATGGCCATTTTCAGCATTCAGTGTGACAGATCATTCAGCTATGTCCAAGATTTGTAATCTTGAATTCAGAGGATCCAGAAACAATACCAGGAAATACTAACTAATTGCAGGAGAAGCCAGGTCAATCCAATCTTACCCAAACGAATGACAGAGCTCAATATGGAGCCTTTGAACTACAATGAGAATAAAAGGGCAAAATTGAACTGTATTTCTTAATTAAAATTCTTCAGATTAGAAAAAGATTTGGAAAATAAACAGCTGTCATACAGCACCTTTTGACAAATATTTAACCATTGTATTAGTAAGAAATCAATGATTAAATAACATTTCCATTCGTTAATATTATTAAACAATCAGAATTTTTGCCTCCATTTACCTTGTTGTTTTTCTAAGTTTAGAATTCAATATTTACTGCAGAAAGTCACCTAGAACAAACAAGAATGTCTATTTGCAAGAGTAATGCAAACACAGCTTAAGAGTTTAATAGCCTCTTCAACACTTTTTTCATCACCAGAGAGATTTAAAATATTTACCGACCCATTTTTAGAACTGTTTACAATTTTCCAATCCCTATCTAGGTGTTCATGAGCAGGCCTACACGGACTATGACTACTTTGTCAGCAATACCAGTAGCAGACAATGGTTTCTGGTAAATTTATTACTTGCATGCCCCAAAAGGATTAATATTTACTGTAAAGTGGCTGTGTTCCTTAGGTAACCAGCTGATGCAATAAAGACCAGTAACAACATATCTGTAGCAAAATTCAGGCTTCTGCGCATGTTAGGTGACGGAAAACATCTAATAAGATTAAGCAGATTTGTAGCTGGTTGTGCAGGCTTTATCCTGCCTTTGATGTCACTGGCACAGCATAAACTTTTACAGCAAGCACTTGAATATTTTTAAAGAATTTTTTCTTCAGATTAATTGCTCTGAAATAAATACTTGTTGTCTCTAATGAGCACATAGGGAGAAAGTTAATATCTTCTTTCAGTTTTACACTAAATAAACAGGGAGTAGAAACTGTGGGGGTAAATCCACTGCACAGATCAGCATGGTCTAACCAACAAACCTCTTCTGAACAAACCGGATTCTTTCACTAAGAATACCCAAGTTTCACTGTTGTTAATATTATCACAGAGAAAATTGAATAAACAGAGCTTAGAACAAAAGTGGCCCTAAAATTAAAGTCCAGCAGCTCCCTGGTTTTGTATATTGTGATCACAGAAGCTGGCATGTGTTCTGAGCTCTTCCTGAAAACACAAGAAATGCACAACTACAACTTAATGCAGAGCACTTCAGCATGGAAACAGAAAATCTAAAAATCACTGCTTTCCCAGACTTGACTCAAGTCTGCCTTATGTGAAAACAGGTTAATTATTAATGTCAATATAAAGAGGTGTTATGTACTGATTGAAAAAAGCATAACTAAAGAAAAAAATACAATGAACAAAGCAAAGCACTGCTTAAAATGGGACACTGTGCAGATTAACATTTCTGGTCATCAAAGGATGAACCTGTATACACCAAATACAACAGTAGGAGAGCATTTCAAAGGACCAAGCCCTAAATAAACACTGTACTAGAGGACTTAAAATGGAAGATATCTGTTGGGGTCCCTCCCCTGCCGTGTAGCCCTGGGAGAGGGGCCCTGAGGGCACAGACACGGGGCTTCCCTGCCCCTGCTCAGCCTCGTTCCCATTGGTTGGTTTGTGTTCCCTCTGCGCGGGCAAGGACCCTTGGTCCCGTGACTGGAACAGTTCCTGAGCACAGCCCCGGCCATGCGGCTGGAGAAATAAACATCTCTGAAACAGCTATCAAGAATCTGTCTGTCCATATATATTTCCTTTCCACGGGACTCCTGGTTTGATATATGCGTGTTGCAGGATCCCCACTGCAACAGATATCTCTCTCTTTTAATGGAAAACATATTGTTAAAAAGAATTAAATTCAACAAAATTTAGCACATGACAAGTATAAACTCATCTAACAGGATATTATTAAACAAAAACCAGTTTTGGTATCTTTATATTAGACCCTGTTTTTCACTGCAGCAGAGTTCAATGCCCATTGGGTAATACAAAACCAACACACCAATTACAATAATTTACAAATTTTGGAAGTTACCAGCTTCTACATCCCAAAAAGAGAAAGAAAACCAAGAAAAAAACCCAAACAACCTGAAAGATGACATAGGCTACAAGCAAGTTGTCTGAAGTCAGTATGAAAATATACTGTTGGAAAATATGCAGAACCTGTTACGCTTGACCAAGACAGATTTTCATTTCTTATTTCAGACCCCACACTTTGTCAGGTCAGCATGCCTGACAGCTCATAATTTGTTTCAAGGTGCCTTGAAAGAGGTCTGTGATGTTATGAACAGAGTAGAAGAGATTACTTTAAACCCTTAAGGCTTAGCACTGACTTCTACTTTCTTTTAACCAATCTCAACTATATTAGCTTCCTAATGCTCCCCAGCCCCCATTTAAAGCCACACTAGAACAAATCACAAAAAAAAATGTCATAAAGGACTGCTGGAGGTCAAATAGAATCTCCATCTCAGAGCAGGTCCATCTCCCAGCCGTAGACCATGGCAGCCTTGGCTGTGTCTGAAAAGCTGAATCTATTAAACCTCCAAGGATGGAGATGCCACAGCCTCTCTGAATAGGGAAGGCTGAAACACTGTATATGATGATGCACAGGCATGAGCAGGAAGGCAGAAAATGCTCTCTTTATGGATTAACTTGGTGCACCAGGTGAGATTTGCAAAGTGTATCCCCTGAATATGAAGCTTTATAAGCCAGCGCAGAATCCCTATAGGCTGCTACAGAAAGGACCCTACCAGTTCATTTTACTGCTCCTTGGTGGTTACAGGCCATCTTGCACTGAAATACAAATGTCCCTCATGGTATCACACAAACAAGTCAACTTTAGGAATGAAACAGAATTTTGAAATAGGCATTTTTCAGTGGTGTTCTTTAACACACAATCTGTTAACTCTCCACATTTGGGAAAAGATATGTTCTACCTCAAAGAAGTTTGCAGAGACACCCAGTGAAAATATGAGCTACTCTTCATATTTTTTCTGGATTTAGGGGGCACAGTTTTTAGAATCACTAATCACGATCTGAAAATTCTTTCAAAACACAGTTTTAATGGTCAATGAGGTAAGAAAAAAGAGTACTACTACAATTTATTTAGAAATTATACTAAAAAAAACCCACAGGCCTTAAAAAGCATTTCATAAAACTTTTTTCCATACTGGTTTCTTTGTTAACACATTTTAATCCTCTTACTGTAAACCTTACCTTGTGAAAACTTGCACAGAAACCAAACAGAGAAAATCAATCCACATTATCTGAACACAATAGCAGCAGAAGCTGCTACCAGTTAAGAGATCTGCAAGTTACTTACAAAAACTAGGGCAATTATGAAAATATCCTAGTGCTCAATAAAACACTGCCAAATTCCCCCCAAGCACAATGCTAGGAATAAAAGGAAATAAAAAAGGAGTAAAACTTAAAACCAAAAAATCATTCTATCTTTTAAAAATACCTGGCACGCTAATCTTCAGTACTGTGTACAGTTTTAAGCTTTATTTTAAAAAGGAAACTAAACTATTAGGATTAGGGAAAAAAATCAAATTGATGGAATGATCACTGATACATTATCATTTCCGTATGAAGAATTCTTCAATAAACTAAGGTTTTTCAGACAGAAATGGTTACATAGCAATTCTTTTTCCTAAACAAAAGTTGTCCTGCAGGCCAGTTTTATAGCCTCTAATCACCTCCTCTAAATTAGTGCCAGTGTTCTGCTGCCAGTTTAGTTTTGCCTGACAGCTTGTATCCTCCAGAAACTGCTGGCTGATTCACTTGCCAATTTGCTAGCTTGCTCACTGCAGTTTTGCCACTTGATTTATCTGTCTGCTGATTCTGCCATGTTTCCTCAATCACAGAAGCAGTCTTCTCACTTCCTGGTGTACACAAGCCTCTTGTATCTGTCTCCCTGACTTATCCAACTTTCCACTCCTCCTCTACCTCTCTGAATTACTCTGTAGGGCAACAAACTCATATCTCAGCCTCTCACCTGGAATAATACCTGGAACACACAGTAAAGAAAGAAGTTCTTTATTTTTTTTTCCTTTTCTCTTTGATATCATAGCTCCTCTCTTGCCCTCCAAATCCATCCTCTTGACAGTGAATCCTTCTCTACACTCCAGTCTTTATAAGGAGGCTTAGTCTTAAATATTTCTAAACCAAAAATTCTTCCTGTTTCACAGGCTGGTTTTACCAACTTTAAAGAATTGGCATGGTTACAGAGCTAGAACTACACTCAGTGAACCAGGCCTTTGTCCAACAAAGTTAACAGGAAAAGCATGGATTTCACGGGAACAAGAATCAGCTCACTCTGTAGGTAACAACAAGTGGTGTAATCTTTTTTTTTTTTCAGCTTTTTGTTCACATCTTCCCCTGTATGGTTTGTTTCCATCTATCTAGATAGGGAAAACTATATTTGACAAAAAACTCTTGTATTAATGAAAAGTATTTTTTTCAAGGGAATCCAGCTTTGGTTTCCTTTTTATTTCATGTCTTAATGACTCCATAGCAGATGACCTGAACTACTACTAACTGTATAGAAATCTACAGCAAAAACATTTTTAAAAATTCTTAACTATTAAGAAATATGACAACTCATTTTAGAGTTAGAGTTATTGCACTTGCATTCTCATTTAAAACCAGAAACTAATTTCTGAGTGTTGGGGTTTTAGGAGCTCTCCTGGTTTTTTTTTTTTTCTGTTAAAGGAATTTTCCCCATACTTGCTGCTAGGGGGACAAATGGCTGGGTATATAAGAAAAACAAAAGAGCTGGCTACGGAGTGGGGCGCATCTGGCTACTCTTTTGTTTCATCTGGGTGTGTGGGCAGTCGGTCTCCAGCACTTGGACAGAGAGGGAGGCTGCTTTCTTCGGCTGCTTTTTTTTTTTTCCTTCTGCTGCAGAAGCCCCG
>NW_008236965.1:4533653-4580222 GCF_000691975.1 Corvus brachyrhynchos | reverse complement strand
CACCCGAGGGGAAAGGGCCTGACAGCCGAGAAGGCTGGCACTGGGTTTGTGATTGTTCGCTGTTACTGCCGTAGTTATTGCTGCTTGTTTGACTGGTTATACACATATAGATATATAATAGCAAAGAACTGTTATTCCTATTTCCCACATCTTTGCCTAAAAGCCCCTTGATTTCAAAATTATAATAACTCGGAGGGAAGGGGGTTGCATCTGCCATTCCAAGGGAGGCTCCTGCCTTCCTTAGCAGACACCTGTCTTTCAAACCAAGACACTGAGTTAAGACACATTTTACTGAGGATGTAATTTTATCGTAGAACCTTCAATATTTGAAACAGTGAATGAGGAAAACAAGACCCTAAATTAGGCTTTGAAAAGAAGTAAATTTGCAAGCCTCCAGACAGATACGACAAAGAAAAAAACTAGCTTTTTCCCCTCCCTCATATACACTTCAGGTACTTCATGAAAACCAGGCATATAAAATGAGGAGGCCCACATGTTTTTTACTAAATTTGAGTAATCACAGAACAGAACATTTTTAATACCCCAGTGTTTATCAATGGGAACAATTTTCTGTAGCCACTATTATTCCCAATTACTAGTGATTTTCTACTTGCACCCTATTACACCCTTCACTTGTTAATTGCCTTCTTTTATTATGGTACAGGAATATGTTGCTTGTTAAAACACAGCATGCTGAGTTAAATAATAGTGACTGCAGCTGTCCTCATCTTTAATATAAAGGAAGATAGAAGTGCCCTGGAAATAGAATGAAATATTAACAGTTCTGGCCTCATGCCAGGACTGGGTTTGGTTTTAAAGTCTACTCTGTTTTGAACAGAATCTGGCATACTCTTGGGCTTCTTTGCAATCTTCCAGAACTTGGTAACTCCAGCCCTAGTAAATAAGACCAATTAGAAAATTGTCCTTACACAGTGCCTGCCTCCCAGGCAAGGTGTACCCATGGACTGAAACAAACAATCTGGAACATCAACATCTGGAACACCAGCCCTCAATTCCACAGCATCTTCACACCACAGCTGTGAATACAAATATTGAAAATATTCATGTTGCACATTTGGACTGAACTTATACCTAAAGAGGTTTAAATTAAGATACAACCAGCTAGGAGGCAACAGTGTCTTAAACCAGCCTGTGTCTGTACAGAAGACAGCACTCTGCTCTGTTCCTGTGTTACAGCCAAATTACTTAGCTTAAGACACTGGAAAAGCAACAGCCTTTTTCTCCCTAGGACTTCTAAACAAGCACCTGGGAGAGTGATATATTCAGATTGCCCAGGCTTGGAAACAAGCATAAGCCTGTCATTGCAAACACTCATTGTTAGCTTCTGATAATAGACATTAGAGATAACAAATCCAAGATGCTCTCAATTCAGCTCTGAAACGGCAACCAGAGAGGAAGACAGCAATCTAGGAGAGGGGCTGTGCTTAAACACCTGCCATATGAATCAGGGTTCCAGAAATCAGCATGGAAGTGTCTGCCTGCCCTACATATGACAGTAAGTGCCTTAGTACCTGTCTGCACAGCACCCACCAGCCAGGCCCAGGCTTGCTTTGCTCATGATCCAAGCCAGGTCAGACCCAGGCTGGCTCTGAGGCAGAGGACATGCAGCTAGGCTGGAATGCTGCAGTGTCTAAAGTAAAACACTCCTGGTCCCTTGCCTTAGCATTACTTGTTTACCTGGTCCTACACACAACTGTACTTCACACTGGGCTTGTGTCCACCTGCAGAACCAGCAGAGCCCTGAGGTGCCCAGAAACAACCTTGCAGCCCTTCTGCCACAGCACTGGCTCTGCAGCAGTAGAATAACTGACTTGACAATGGAAGTGAGATTAATGGCCAAGAGAACTCAGTTACAGAGTCCAAGAGGAAATAAACGAATTACTCTCTCTGGATCACAGTTCTAGTATACTTTTAAATGAAATTAAGCACATATTAATATTCTTCAGGGTCAGATATTCTTACAGCTGCTAATTCTGTTCTGCATATGATGTATTTTTTTCCTGGCGGGCTCAATCAGCTGTACTGAGCAACATTAATACTGTTCTGTACCCTGAAATTAATAGAATATGAAGTGAAAACATAGTTCTTTATTTTTAAAGACAGGTTCTGATAGAACTCACTAAAAATAATTTGGTTTTAAAACAGACTAAATTAGGGATCAAAAAATTTCATGGAAGTAAGATGCTAAATGAAACATTTTAGGGGTCATTTTGAACTAAGTGTACTTGCTCAAAAAATAAATAAGTCTCAGCTTTTGAGTTTTGTCCATCATTTTGTTTGAAGAAGGCAAAAACACCTGTAGAAGCTGCATTCTGCATTCTTACCAATGAAAAAACAGCCATTTATTTCTGAAAAAACTTTTCTATAGAAATGTCTAAATTGTTCCCAGAAGAAAACAAGGAGAGTCATGCTGGTTTGGGCTAATAATCAATTTAATGAAAGCTGTTGACAGGGAGAGCATGTGCATGAGCAATTAATTCTATCTTGTCTTACCAGGGTGCTATTGGCATTGTCAAAACAGAAGATTTAATGGCATGGGTTTCCACATGCTGCTCAAAATACAAAGAATTTGAAGACCAAGAGAGTAAAGGAGCTTGCCAATTTTGCTATGTACATCTAAATGAAAAAGTTTTAAAACTGATTACGTGAAGACATTACCTAAGGACAAGGCATGATCCTAGCATTATTCTCACCAGCAAATTTAAACATTTTGAGTCAAATTCCTGAAATATTTTTTTTAAATTCTGAAAAATAAGGCTAAATCCATACGCAGTAATTTTCTGAGCAATAGTTTAGTGTTTACTCTTATGTCTGATGAAACTGTCAGATAGGACCAGATTTATTACCATTTTCCATAAAATGACATAGGAACTGGTTTTCTAGATCTATTATTAAGTTCTTATTCCCTTTGATTTATGCCATCCTGATGTTGTCCAATGCTAATTTTAAGTTAGCTTGCAGGTCACAATCTTTAATAGTATGTGGATTGCATCTGGCAAATTACTTTTATTATTACATATGATTTCATTTGCATAGGATCTATTTTCTCTGACATAATCTTAATGTAATTTCTTTAGAAATTGAGTAATTACTATACATAGGTACTACAAAAATCTGTACCTAACTAGGAGAGTTCAATAATACTTCAGTGTTTCCTAAAGCAGTGATGTCCCTGTAGGTCCTGATGACCTTGCAGTCCTTCAAGGAAACTCTACCATGAATGTGTATTCATGGATCAAGCAGTGCTTATTACCTATTACTTTAGTAAGTCACTCATAACTCTATCACACTAAACTTTTCAAGTCATTCAGAATAATCAGTGACTCAGAATAAACAATCTCTGACTGACCAAGAACCCTTTGGTATTACTGGAGTCTTTTGCAGTTAGTCAGGTGGCCTTTGGAACAGATCCACTCTCTCCTGATTGTTGACAAAGCGATGGTTGTAGGAAAACAACAATTTCAAAGGTTACAAACTGTCCTGGTGCACAGTAAGTATGGGATTAAGGAGACATGACTGTGATGAATATTAATGTCTGCAGAAAGGGAAGGGAATTTGATATTATCTGCACTATAAATTTATATATAAGCCAATATGGAACAGCAATAAAATGAAAGAACTTCAATCAATCATCCTTACCGATTCAATGCAAAAGCATAATGAAACTTAATATTGTGTTGATCAGCCAGATCACAGGTAGGAAGCATTTCTAGTGTTTCTACCAGCTTCACCATAGCATCATAATCCTGGGACAAAATTATAAAAAGATAAAAAAGATTGAAGTAGAATAAACTAAAAGCAGAAGAAAGCATCACTGAACTAAAATGTATCACGATCACTAGACAGTTTCTCAGGTGACTGTTCCTAAAAGAGTCAGAGAAACATCCACGAAGGGTACATAGTATTATAAACAGGGATTTTGTCTATCCATGTCAGTGCTTGCCTCTTCCTCACCACAATGCCTAAACTACTGAATCCCTGTAGCCAGTTTGATCACTAACACTCCCAGCACCAGAAGAAGAGGTGATGAGTCTGGCTCTTTCAGGCCTTATTAAGGTCTTCTGACAAATGACACTTCACCAGGTCACCGTGGACTTGAGCAGAGCTGCCTCTGAAGTACATCAGCCACTTGTACATTCATTTTGGTTTCTCATGGGTAACCCACATCTACAGGGTCGAAGAGGCCAGTTTACTGACATCTCAAAAGGCTTCACGTTACTTCATCTCCTGTTACTCATGTTTTGAGATGAGTACATTTCTCAAGGGACACCTTTCACGATCACCAGAGCAGACGTTGGATGAATGAAGTTGGATGGAGTGCTGCAGGAAAATATGCATTTCATAATGGAAAGCTGGGTAATGAAGGATGATGTGGTCACCCATTGCTCTCACAACCCATTTATACACAAGAAATAACCAACTTAGCTCCTGATGGGAAAAAAAGTTCTATAGAATGGTTGAACTTATATTTGAAAATGGATGTTAAACACACAGACTGTCAATTTGGAAAGACAGCACACAGGCTGTGTTTTAGCAAAAGCAGAACTTACTTTAAAAAATAAAACCAAGAAAAAAGGTGCAGTTATATTTTAAAATAAAATTAATGTTTTGTTGAATTATAGTTCTCGATTTGGGCATCTCTAGCCAATACAATGGTCGTAACAAATACATTTTCTTCATTTCTAAACATATCTAACTTTATGGGGGGAGGGATGAAAAGTAGGGGAGGGCATGGCAAGCATCTTGATTCAGTGGGGATTTTCACCTTTTTTCTTTTTAAGAAAGTTAAAAATTACTAAAAACAAAGGGAGAGACCTCGGGAAGTCACCTAATCTGTGTCTCTTGTTCACAGGCAAAAGGAGTAAGAGTCTCTATCCCCTTAAACTGCCCAACAGACAAGTCAAACTCTTAAACAATGTAACAATTGTACCCATTTAGTGTTAGCTTTGAATCACTGCTTAACAAACAATGAAGTACAGGAGAACAAAGAAGAGCCAAAATTGCACAGTAAAATAATCCACTTTAGTCTTCAAGCACATACCTGAATATCTCTGTAAGAAAGAAGCAGGTTTATGACAATGTCAGAAGTCAGCACTTCAGTATTATCCATACGAAGCTTAATCCTGGCCAGCTCCTTCGCCAGTTCATCTCCTTGGTACTTCTCTCTAGCTTTTCTAATGTCATTTAGCAGTGTTTCTTTATAATAGGCACTAAAGAAATAAAAGATAAACATAGGGGAAGAAGACTGTTAGATATTTCTTATGAAACATGGCTATATTTCTAATAAAAAGTACCATTTCCTCAGAGTGAGGTAAACATCAAATGTTTCCATATTTTTCAATAACTACTTAGAAATATTCCACCCTGCCCCACCTCAGACTGTAGGGCTATGGATCAATATGTTTATTATCAGGATCATGAGGCAGTTTTACCAACATAAGAAAACTGGAGGATTTCTTTACCCCATTAGTGACCCTGACAGATGTGGTACTTTGTATCATAAAGAAGACAGCATCTGGGATAATAAAATCACACAGAGAAGAAACACCAGCATGATGTAAAGAGGAGATATATTACTTTATCATGAAAGTTGGAAGGAGACTTTCAAACACAGAAACTAAAACAAAAACAAGCCAACAAAAGCTGATTTAGTTGCAATCTCTTTGATGAACATAATACATAATGTGGGCAGGATCTATGCAAAAGCCTCCAATAAGTGCATCTTATTTACACTAACATCGGTGCACAATCCAACATCAGCGCTTTTATAAATTGAAAAATAATATCTATATTGCCAGTATGACAAGTTTGAATGGCCTGAACCAGCTACCTAGGGATAAATTTATCCTGGAGAAGGTTATGGAGTCTGTAGTTTGAGAGTCAGCAGGTGTCACCTGACAATACTGCATACAATCCCTTTCTTGTTTACAAATGAGTCTTTCAAAGTATTAAGCCTTGCTTAGTATAAGTCCTACACACAGCAAAGAAAATTAAGTTCTCTGTCTCATTCACATTATCATCAAAGCAGCAAGGTCACAGTAAGCACCACTGGCAAGCACAGCCCCATACAGTGCAAGCACAGAAATGAGGCTGAGAAGCAGGCGTGGACTGTAAGGGGGAATCAAGACCACCCAATACCCCCAAAGACCTCCAACCCTTTTCCAGAAAGATCTACAAGAACAGACTGCATGTAACTAATCTGCATAGAAAGTGAGAAACTGATCTCCAGGGTGGGGAAAACTTATCTATAAAAAGGTACCCCAAAAAATTCCAGGGTGCTTGCTCTGCATATGCATCCCAGGACCATGGAAACCCCAGCTGGATTGACACTGGAGCCAGGATGGGTGATCTCTCTTTCTTTCCTCCTCTTTGACCCTTTTTAATTCATCTCTCTCTTTCTCTCTTCCCTTTCACCCTAGCCCTTTATTCAAAACCCTCTGCTGTGCCTTATACTAGGTGGTCAGGGACTAAAACACCAATTTCCATGCCAAGTGTGCAGTTTACTAATAAACCTTTGCAAACTTTTGCAGACCCTTTGACTTTTGTCATTCCTTTCAACTGTGAGCATCTAGGAATCCCTTCCCCTTCAGGGTAAGATGTCACAGCAGAGTCATCCATGGGATTGCAAGGATGGGACCACAAAATAGAAGAAGTTTTTTAGGCAAGCTTTTCACTTGGGTGGGATGGCAATGGGGAAACAAAGAAATCTGAGGGCCCTCAGTGCAACCTCATGCTACAGATACTAGAAAAACTAAAAACCAGCAGCTTGGTCTGAGTGTTTTGCAGAAATATACACAAAACAGGACTAGATGCAGAGTACAGCATGAGCAACTGAAAAAGACAGACCTCCTTCTCCAGCCCCAATTCCCAAAACTCCAACAGTCCCTTGCAGAAATGGCTAAGCAGCGTCATGTTTTTATTTATATCAGAATATTTAAAAATAAAATCAAACCATGAAAATTACAATTGATTGCCTACTGCTGTTTTGGGTTTTTTTTGGCTTTTTTTTTTTTTTTGGATGACAGAAAAGGACAGTGTTTCACTTTGAGCTCTATGAAGAATCTATGAGGTTAGCTCCCATTACAACCTTATGCACTGTAATTTAAACTTAAGCACTTTATCTTACCCACGGACTGCCTTTGCTTTCTGGAAAGTATCTATAAATCATATTTTAGCATAACATGGTTAGTTAGCTGCAACAGCTGCAGGACAGGAATACAAAAAGCAGTAGAGTTAGCAGCTTCTTTTAACACTATATTAAGTGCAGTTAAAAATCAAAAATCAAAAATCAATGCTACTAGAAATTCTGCATCTCCTTTTTTCATTACATCAAAAAGACACTATCAAAGGCTCTGGAACTGTATCTGTTGTAACATTACCATGATGTAACATGGACATCCTTGAGAAGGCTGAGAAACTTGTCCACCAGTGGGACACAAAGTGGCCCCAGGATATTGTCCCAGCTGGGCTGCATGTACTCAGAGGCTCTTCGTTGGGCATCACTTTCACAGCAAAAGTAGTCAGCACAAGGTGTGACAATGTATGGGATAAAATAATAATTGCCACTTGAAGCCTAAAATTAAAACAATCACAGTTTAGAAAACAAGTGAAAGTGTAAATATACTTGTGTATACACAGAATCTTTTGCTGACAGAAAAAACACCTGGATTAGTGTATGAAGTTTTAGTGCACTGTTTAACACAAGATTTGCAAGCATTAAATTCAAGGAAATTTGTGTGGAAGAGTTACAAATATTACCAAAGCTGATGAATAAGGCTCCAGGTCTGTTAAGTGACAATACAACAAAACTGTTCAATTTTTCCTTTTAATGTAATGAACAGACCCTAGTAGGGTCTGACAGTTACCAGCTAATGTTCTGTTCACAGATTTTTGGGGTCAGAGATGTACTTGCATCCTCTAGGCTCACCCTGTGCTTTGAAAGATATGATGCAGAGCTTCACACAATGAGAGAAATATAGAAACACAGACACTGGAAGGACTTTATAGAGATGTTTAATCCAGAGAAGCCTACAAAACATCTCCTGCATGCTACCATCAAAAATTTAACCAACCAAACCTCAAAACTTTGAAATGTTTTGTAATAGATGTAGGACTTGTAACACAAAACTTTAGAAGCAAAGCCCAAAAAACCTTAATATGCCACATAAAATGTGTGAATACAGTCAAGGTGCTGAAATGGGTGAGGACACAAGAAACGCCCTTCAGAGCCCAAAATCAGCAAGTACAGTTTTCAGCTCCTGATCAAGGCCCCAGAAACCACACCTCTATGATGTTTTCCACAGCTGGGAGAAGCAGCTGCATCCCATTCTAGCTATGACAATTCTCTGGTGAACTTTATATTTGAGAGTAAGTAGATGGGAACACTGAGGCATAGGTCAATATGATATATCTGCCATGATCAACTACCACTACGCTGGAGATATCGTGGCACTGAACATCTACAGCAAAATGGTACCTTTCATTGTTTCATCTAAGCATACAGAAAAGCCGTAGCCATTTATGGTCACCTTGAACAATGGGAGAATGCTGAGATAATGAAAAGAATGGATATGAAGATGGCACATTTTTGAATGAATTAATAAACTAGACAGGAGAAGCAGATTGTTCACAGGAATTTAAAAATGTAGGGCATGCAGCTACTAAAACTACAGATAAAAAGTCTGTATCAGTACATTGTGTTGCTGATCCGAGTTTGTGAGGATTAAGAATTTAAAACCATTTCTAAAGGATAAAGACCGTCACATTCCTTCCTTCCCAACCCTAAATTACATTATCCCTGTTATAACAATATAATTATCTGCTAGATTGTGATCTTGACTTCCCAATAAAAAAGTCAGAAAAACTTTATCCCAAGCTACCAATATGTCAGCACAATTTTGTCTCAGCTTTATTCAAATAAACAGTAAGTTCACTGCAATACAAAAGCTGCTTGTGTATAAACTCTATTCTTGAACCTGTAACAGCAAAGTAGCTCTTCCTGCAATGAAAAAAGCCCATCCAATTTGAAAGGGTGATATATCTTGAGATGCAAAGAGCTGCAGTTATCTACTGAAAAAGCAATGAAATTTTCAGAAAAAATTAAAATGCACGTGTGAAACACTCTATTAATCTTATCCTCAAGCACTGTATTCTTATCCAGCCAACGCATCATCTACTTGACTTTGAGTTCATTTCCTTTTGCATAGTGAAATCTATGCAACTAAACCCTCCTGTCTTCTAGCTTCTTCTGTCCAATATTTACATATAATAAACTATAAAAACCTTTCATATAGACTGCACGACCTAAAAAAGGCTTTCTTATCTTCCTTATGTAAAAAAACAGTCCACCTATTTTTCTTATGCTAACAAGAATTAGAGATGGCTGAAAATATCACCTTTGCTTCTTCTGATCTTCTATTCAGGATGCTGGTCTCTGATACCAAAAGCTAATAATTTTGAAAATTACTGTCTTGTGATACAACAACTATTGCCTTTTTAACATCATGAATAAATGGCTTAGGTATATATGAAGTAACGTATACAGCAACTCTACCTGCATAAAATCTATAAATTATGACTTATTTAATTGTAGTAGAATAATAACTTCATAGCTTATCAAGACTGTATGATGAGTTGGTTAATTTCAGAATTAGAAGCTAAGGTATATTAATTGTCTGGTTTCAGGAAATTTTAAGTTAAAAATTACAGCCAGGCAGACTAAAAAACCTTCAAGACTCTGAATACTCATCTGCCAGCCAATAATGTATGTCAGCGCTGAAACTTTTGTATTTAAGCACAACATGTTAAAATCTACCACAAGACAAGCCACAAGTTTAAGAACATAAAAAATACCCCAGAAGATAATTGCAAACAAGTTGAAAGAGGTACCTGTTCTTCATGTGAAATGATTACAGGAATTAAGCAGAAAGTCATGTCTTTGCTGAGAGGTTGAAAGAGTGAGGCCCACATAGGCCATTTTTAGGCCCTGGGCAAGCCAGGACAAATGTAGAGTGATTTTTGTCTTAAAATACCTTCAAAATATTTTTTTTAATGCAGCTAAAAATATACTGTTGATCTTAATATAAACAGGTTTTTTTATTGTACTGCTAAAGTTATTCTGGTGCAACTGTCACTTTGTGACAGAGATGCTACACTCGAATTAAAGGTGGGTTTTTTCCCAGATAAATAACATTGAGTAAAAATCTCTTCATTTTCAGAGAGGGAATTATGCCTGCCTAGCTAATAGTAAAATTATTTTACTTGAGCCCTGCTATTAACTTTGCCACTCATTCAAGTATCAGGAGTGCCTACCCCACCTTACTAAGCAGTTAGAAGGAAAACGCAGAAGGTAACAGAAAATGAACTGCATTCATTCCAAGAATGAATAAGCTCCTGAATTTTCAGGGAGCTTAACTCACTGCTGTCTTAAGTATTAGGGTTTTCACTGTTGTTTTCTGTGACATCACATTCCTATCCATCTTGCCATACAGGCATGTACTGGATTTGCATGGCCGGGTTTTGGTAGTGGGAGGGCCTGGGGGGTGGCTTCTGTGAGAAGCTGCTGGAAACTTCCTCCATGTCCAGCAAAGCCAATGGCAGCCAGCTCCAAGAGAGACGTGCTGCTGGCCAAGGCTGGGCCAGTTAGAAATGATGGTAACTCCTCTGTGACAACAGATTTGAGAAGAACGAAAAAAGTTATTGCATAGGTGTAAGTGCGGTCAGAGAAGAGTGGGCTGAGAATATATGAGGAACAACTCTGCAGACACCAAGGTCAGTGCAGAAGGAGGGGCAGGAGGTGCTCCAGATGTTGGAGCTGAGATTCCCCTTCAGCCTGTGGTAAAGACCATGGTGAGGCAGCTGTGCCCCTGCAGCCCATGGGGATCCACAGGGATGCAGAGATCCACCTGCAGCCCATGGGGATCCACAGGGATGCAGAGATCCACCTGCAGCCCATGGAGGAGTCCCACACTGAACAGGTGGATGCCTGAGAGGAGGCACACCCCATTTGAATCCTGTGCTGGTGCAGGCTCCTGGCAGGGACCTGCAGACCTATAGAGAGTGGAGTTCAGACTGGAGCAGGTTTCCAGGTAGCACTTGTGACCCCATGAGGGACTCACACTGGAGCAGGCTGCGCCTGAAGGACTGCACCCCAGGGAAGAGTGACCCACGTTGCAGCAGTCTGTGGAGAACTGTTGCTTATGGGATGGACTCACATTGGTGAAGCTCATGGAGAACTTGTGGAAGGGACCCCACACTGGAGCACGGGAATGACTCCTCTCCCTGAACAGTGGGAGAAACAATGTGTGATGAACTCACCACAACCCCCATTCCCTGTCTCTCTGCACTGCTGGGATAGGAGGTCTAGCTTGAAAGGAGAGAGGGTGGGGGTAAGGTGTTTTTAATGTTTTATTTTACTTCATATTATCCTGCTCTGATTTTGTTACTAATAAATTCACTTATCTCTAATTCAAGCCTGGTTTGACCATGACAGTTTTTGGTGAGTGATCCCTTCCAGTCCTTACCTCATGAACCCTTTGTTATATTTTCTCTCTCCTGTCCGGCAGCAGAGGGGCGTGAGAAAGTGGCTCTGGTGGGTGCCTGGAATCCAGCCAGGGTCAACCCACTACAGTGGCTAAGATATTATAAACTTCCAAAAAATACTTCCTCTTCTAAAGTTGAATAAATGCAGTATTTTTATGTAAAGACTGTGAAGAGAATTATCACAAGACAAACACTTTCTATGCCCAGGATCTAGCTTGCAAGGAGCAGTAACTCGAATCACCTCGAAGGAGAGACCCTACCAAGCACTATTCTTAAATCATCCTTATACATTTTTACATGTCTAGAAACACAGTGAAAGTATGGCATATCTATTCAACAGAAAGTAGATTTAAAGTGATACATACTTTGCCTATTAAATTACCACTGTGGTATTCAGGAGGTACTTGAACACGAAGAAAAGTTTTGAGGTTGGCAACCTACTCCAAGTTGAAATAAAACAACAAAGAGGAAAACACCACCACAAAACACCATAAGAATCAAAAAGACAGACATGACACATGAATAAAGAAATAATTAAAGAAAGAAACAACAGAAAATGAGTATAGATATTTACAGCAAGACAATATTTAAAAGGCCAAGAAAACAATTCAATACTTTGGCATTTCTCTTATCTATCTTATCTTTTGGATTTCTCTTATCTATTTACATGATTTATATGTCTATACATCTCCTTGTGTCATCATTAAGATGTTTTCAGGTCTTACTTTTATGAACCTGTCAGATTCATTATCTGGTTAGTTAACTATAATCCATTGCTTGAGATGGTAGTATTTCCATACAAAGTAACTTTCATACATAAATTTTAAAAGCCTTAGTTTTCATTATCTAAAGTAACAGTAGCATATTTCATCATTAAAAGCATTAAAAGTAACATTTACTCAGTTACCCATTGCCTTTGTACTATTTTCCACCCAAAAGGAAAAATTATTGAATTTAATATGTTCCTACTTTTTCATTCTGTGCCCTTTTACAATTTCTTTTTACACTTCTGCTACCTCAGGCCTTTTTAGAAATATATCATTAAAAGACTGAATCATATAAACTTTTATACATTGTAAAAATAATCAGAAAATAAAAAATAGAAAGCTACTCTGCAATAATACTTCTTTGGATTATTAAATTCAAATAATGTAATCATACTTCGGAGTCTTGGCTCTCATTTCAATCCACTGGGGACACCTAACTGGAGAATATGAGTCCAAGTGCCAAATTCTTTCCATTTAGTTTTCTTAATTAACTTCATGGCCTTGAAACAGTATATACAGTCTAATTTATACTGCTACTGAAACTCTGAAGAAACTCTCTGCCAATTACAATAAAAATTGATTTTTCAACATAAAAATTCCTTGTGGCGAGGATAAATTGCAATCCAGTTCCCTTCAGATCAAGGACAATTTTTGCTAATGACTCCTCCATAGCCCAGACATTATTCACTGCTTACTATAAGAACTGCTACAGCATTTCATGAAAAATAACCATTTAAATCTCTAAAAATTCTTGATCAGGCCCAAAGGCCTAAGAATACTATGATAAACCTTTTTGTCTAACAGCCAGCCTACCTTCCTTTACATACCTTCCCTGAATGCAATTAACAGGGTTATTCAAATTTCTTCAGGCATATTGTAAACTAAAGAAAAACTAACTAGTCTTTCTCCTTATGTTCTGTACTTGGTATAATAATTTTTCCACAGTGGAAAAATCTAGTTTATATTTTCAATGCCCCATTCAAACAAATTGAATGGATCAAAGTGTGCATCTCAAACTACGTGCAACCAATCCTAGAGCTATTGCCCAAAGCACTGTATATTTTGCTTCCAGACTCCAGCAGTTTTCTAAAGCCCCTTGTGCACTCTTCACTCAATCTTGAACTTTTTTTATTCATAATTTCTTAAGATCCTGTAGCAGGAGACAAAATTTCCTTCCTAAAAAAATATAAAATATCAAGGATGGCAAAAAAAAGTTGAATCAAAATAGAACAACTTTCCAATGGACTTTGTCTATTACACTGGTTTGGGGAAAGACTATTTTTTTAAGCATTTTTTGCTGTTGAAAATCCTTGAAATTTCATTTTTCCAGTAAACCAATGTTTATCTGATATCTAAAGAAACTCCAAATCTCAAGCATTTTCCATAGATAATTTTTTTTCCCCTCTGCCCTTCAGTCCATTTTTCCATAATGGCACATGAAATAACCTGTTATGCAAGACGGCATATTTGCCATTTATTTTATTGATAATATTTTGACAGAAACTAGGAAGCCATGCAATCTTTATTAAAACTAACAGAAAAGTCCTCAAAGCTCAGCGGAGCTCTACAGAAGGAAATCTAACTGATGGGACACAGAATCTTGACCTTGAATTTCATGCCAGGGCAATTCTTCCTTGGGAACTGAACTCCCACAGCCAATAATTCTTTCCTTTCACATCCAAGTATGCAATAAATTATCAATACAGAATTTTAACTGCTTGTTTGGGGAAATCAAGTAGAACTGAATCACATTCCTCCATCTTATCTGTGAAAACTGCATTCCTAGATGGTGGAAGGAAGGAAGGAAGTTCTCTTACTCACACTCTTTTTTCAGACAGTAAGCTATTAAATCTCTCAGACTCACACCACTGCATCTTGCTGCTATATAATTTTCACTGCTAGATCAGCTATACTCAGGCCAACTCTCAGTTGAATTGCTGACTATTTTCTCTGCATTGTTTTCAGCTTCATGTCCAGTTTCCTTGCTCTTGCCTCCTTCCCAATGCTGAATTAGAATAATGTTTTCTCTACAAGGAAGATCTCCATTCTCTTCAAAGCTTTCTTGTGATTCACAAAGCGAATCACCCCGATGGCATACTAGACATTCACCTTCTCTTCAACTTTAACATGGCTCCACATCTGTTCTATGCTAAGATTTTTCTGCACCTTTGTAGATGATGTGAGATTTGTAGGATAAATAGGAAAGGTGAGGGCAAGGGAAACCTCAGAGAAAGCTCTAAGCTACAGCAGTCAGCACAGAAAGTTTTACTCTTGATGCTGGAACAAAGGTGTGCTGAGCCTGGCAACAATCTCAGTTGTTCCCCTTTCCTTGCACACCCTGCACATGCAGGGACACAGGGCTTGTAAAACATGGAGAGGGCTTGTAAAACCTCTCCAGAAATGATATTCCTGTGGCTACTGACAGGCTGGAGGAAGGCTTTGGAGACAACTATCCTCTTTACACCATGCCTCCAGCCCCTGATGAAAAGTGTATTTAAGCTCTACTATTCCACAGTCACAGCAGAGGCATACTCACACTTTTCACTCAGGAAAAGTGAAAGGAAAACACAGAGCTCTACTACAGGGATATTAAATATGGCATTTAATATTCAGCAATTAAACTGAAATGGTTATCTAACTATATATTTGACTGGACACAATAAATTAATACTAATTATGTACCTACTTAACAAGCACAGCAACCCTGATTAGCCATTAACTTCAAACAAGACATTGTCCATATGATTGCAAAATCTTTAACCAAACAATGAAGCAGTGGCACCATACTGGGTCAGTGGTAAACTGCAAATCTCTCAGGACAACTCACTGGATTTGAAAGGAGGGGAAGGCAATTGTCTATTTGAAGTTGACTTTGACTTAAAAACCCATAGTTTTAACCTATGAACTATATAGCTTGCTCATGAGTTTGTTCTAATTTCTGACTAAAAAATACTGATAAAAGAATGAAATATGGGAGCACATTTATCAATTTATCTAATAAAAGAAAGTATGAACAACTTCAAATAATACAAAGAGGTCAAGAGTCTGTACTTGGTATTTAAAATCACTCATTCTTTACCTCACTGTATTTTACTCACAATTTTTTTCTTAATTTAAGCACTTGAAAAAAGTAGGTTAGACAATCCCTCCTTTTTAAAGAAGGAATCAGGATCCTTGCTTAGGGATGTCTCTCTGCCCCTTCTGCTAGCCACAAGGTGTTTACAGGTCCACTACCAGACCCTGCTGTAGAAACGATGACACTAGAACCAAAGGCATGAAGCTGAGTCAAGGCAGGTTTAGGCTGGATATCAGGAAAAGGTTTTTCACCCAGAGCATGGCTGAGCAATGGAACAGGCTCCCCAGGGCAATGGTCACAGCAGCAGCCTAACAGAGTTCAAGAAGTGTTTGGACAATGCTCTCAGGCACATGGTGTGACTCTTGTGCAGGGCCAGGAGTTGGACTCAATCCTGATGGGTCCCTTCCAACTCAGCATATTCTATGATTCAACCCTTTCTTCTCTTCAGTGTGAAGGGAAATACCTCCCTTTCTGGAGAAAGAATCTACCAAAAGAAAAGACTGTAGGCTGCTAATCTGATTGCAGCAGGCTGAACGTGCCACCCTCCCCTTTGCCTTTTACTCCATTTCTGGTATTACCACCAAATGGCTTGTTCACAATTCTCCCTCTGGCTCTGGATGGGAAAACACATGCTCCTAAAATAATGGTCATCCACCAGTTGATAGAAAGTAGTATTCACAAGAAAATCTGCCACATTCTGAGTCCCCCTTCACAGAGCCACAGACCAGTAAATGCAGTTCCCACTGTACAGGTTACAGGTTGCACTGATTCAAAGATCCCTGAGACAGCCAGGAAGGATGAGCTGCATTTACATGTGCTAAACCTGATCTATCTTTAGCCTATGTGCAGCACGGTGGCCAAGTCAAAACAGCAGCTCAAAATAAACCACTGTGACTAACACATTTTTTCTTCTAGTTCTCTTTAAAATTACTATCAAACTCTAAGACCACTTTATTATTTTAACCCTGCTTAATACTGTTTGGAAGAAAATAAAAGTATATAGCAAATGAGAGGAAACAGAAAGGATAAATGGAAGTGTAAGAGTTTTGTAAATTCAGTTGTCCTCAAAATAACATTGTGGAGGATTTAATGAAAGTAACCACTGACATGATGTGAACTATGGCAAAATATACAACTATATAAGATACTGTGGCATATTTCAAAAAGTCTTAAATAACTCCTACATTTTATCTTGTTTCAAACTTATTTGTTTGGTTTTACTTGCATTAATTGTAAGAATATTTTTACTTTGGGAAATAAGCTTCTGCATTTCTAAGTAAATCTGTGAATTTGTAAGGAAGAGGGCAGGTATACAGAAGCCAAAGCTGTTTGAGACACAAAAGTAAACCCCATTAAGGCATCACAAACATCTACATTTGCACGAATAGGTGATAGTGGTAGAGGGAAAAAGAGACTTTGAATTTCTGAGTTTATATTTTGATGTGTCAACCTACAAATAAAACTTATATCACCAGCACTTTTCTACAACTTAGAAAGGAATTTGTAACAAAAAGTAACTTTAAAATCTAGCTTTACTTTGGAGTGTCAACAAGCTTTCCAAAAGTTTGAATTATAGATAGGTAAAACAACTTCCTTCAATCATGCAGAGCATATATATGCTTGGCAGCTTTGTTATTAGAGTTGCTGCAAATGCAGCATCTTCATTTTGAGTTTTAAAATGAATGTGGATTTAATACTTACTGTGTTTTTCTGAGATACCATATCCTGTGGGGGAAAAAAGATAATAGAAATGTTCATTTGTTTTTACTGGGAATTAGTCTTTCCAATAAAAATCACTGCTATACATATACATATACATATATATATATATATATACATATATATACACATACATACACAGATGTGCTCTTCACAGCATAATCCAGATTTCCTGACACAGTAACTTCCCAGTAAAGGGACAGAACAACATCAAGAAGAGTCTTAATAGTTCAGGTCAGGGAAAACGTAACAATTCAGTGAAGAAACCTACTTAAAGAAATGCTCAGAAAATAAAGTTTTACTTGCCAGTAACTGGAGTTTCTCAGACTGGGCACACCCAGTCACACTGAACATTTGTGAGACAAAAGCATTCAAAGCTGGAGGGTTTTTCTCTCTGAAAGAGTATCCTTCAGATACCTAAGGCCCTTTCCTATCCAGATGGGCACAGACCAACACATTCCTTCTACAACCTAATTCTTCTCACCTCAAAATCTAATGAGAGATACTGAAACAATGAAGCAGATGATAAACTAATGGGCATATAAACCAGACCTCAGAGACTTCCAGCTGCTGGTAAGCAACCTTCTCTTCTCTTTGGTGATGGATTACATGTTCAATGAACACTGCTTGGTCAAACTAAAGAAATCTCCGGGTAAGCCACACTACAAATATTAGACATAGACTTGTTTCTAATCAAGGTTGTCAAAAAACTTAATTAAATGTGCTCTGACATCCTCAGATGATTCTGCTTGAGTAACTTTGTATCTGACAGCCTGAAATCCACTTGGACAACCACTGCACAGAAATGATCATGCTCAAGCACCCATTTCCTCAACAACAGGCAAAAATATCAGGGGGCATTTAAGAGGTTTGGCTCTATAAATATGACTCTCTTTAAAGCCAGATTACATATTCTTTTATATCCTCAGAACTAGGTTGCTTTGAAAGAACGTTGGTGAAACTGAAGAGACAACTCTTGGGACAACTTCAGGATGGATCCTAAGGGATAAACTGTATAAAGTCAGGTTGCCAGAACTTCACAGATATTCAGCAGAAGTAACAGCAGACATCAATACTGCCCTTATAACACTTAGGCTGTGCACCACTCTTAAGAGTGTGCACAGTAACCTAGGTCCAAGTAAAGTAATACATTTCTGAAGGGAAGTGGAAAAACCCTGACCAAATTACTCACATACTTCAAAATAAAGAAACATCAGTAGAGGGCCAAAAATACATTAAAAAGGTACTAAAACTTAAACAGAATTTTTAATTAGCTAAAACTCCTTAAGCCCAATAAAATTCTTCATAACAAAAGTGATGGAAGGCTTAAACATCTGAAATATTACATATCTGAAAATTAATGTCTACCTAGCTAAGCAAGTTTCTTCAACAGAGCTTTATCTACTGCAGTTAAAGATCTTTCTCAATACGGAGAAATTAACTCTTCTGAAACTATCCAGCACCTACGATGTGAAATGTGTTTGCTGAAATACCCCAAGAACGGTCCCTGCCTACCTTCTGAAGTATTCCTAAGAAAGGTGTATTAGCATATTTGAATGCTACCCAACACTGAACTGGGGCTCGATTGCTGAAGAGATACTACGGACAAGAGGAGGACTGAACCCTGTCTCAGTGCCCAGCTTAAACCATCTGATACAGAGGATCACTCCTAGCTGGTTCAGCAACTTAAATCAAGTCCCGTGATCCCATCTAAGATATGCTATGGGCCTATTTAGGCCAAGGAGGTTATACAAACAACTGAGACATGAGTAAGGTATCAGTGCCACTGACAGAGTTCCTAGAAGAAGAAAGGTGAAGGCAGATAATAGTTTTTCTAGCCTTAAGTGACCTAGTCACATTCTGGTGTTCCCCAGTCCGTAGACTTGAGCTTTACATCATTAGGAGAAAAGGCTTAAAACTGACAGTGCAAAGACTTGCAAGTTCTGGCAACAATCAATCTCAACATCCAACCACAGATGGATGTAATCCTGGAGATCCTTCAACACTCCAGTTATGGAGCAGGGGCTTGCGTATGTGCTTTGCACAAAGTGCAGAAATCAAAGCCATCCTCATTGGGCAGCAACAAATAAAAGACAACCAGCCTTCCCAGATTTGGGCACATCCTTGGGAGAACCAAGTTGATCAGAACATCTGAGTGACAGCATAAAGAGATAAAAATGTGTTAATAAAAAATAAAAATGAAGTATTTCATTGCAGTCTGGTATATTACCAGTAGTGGATGAGAAGTTGTATAGGCATATATCCAGATGATAAACTAATGGGCATATAAACCAGACCTCAGAGACTTCCAGCTGCTGGTAAGCAACCTTCTCTTCTCTTTGGTGATGGATTACATGTTCAAAGATCCACCCTGATCAGGTGGAGGAAAGAAGGACATGCCAGTAATATCTTAGTGTGTATCCATACGGATAATCTCATTGAGCAAAGAATGTGACAGACTCCAGCTTTGAGTTCCTGGGACTCCAGGCCACATGGAATGTGAAGGTGTATGTGGACTACCACATGAAGAATGGAAGTATGGGTTATAGACACATGAGAGTAAAACCAATGACACTGAGAGCAGAGAAGAGGAATAAGAAGCTGTGACAGAACAGAGCTTTTCTGAGGAAAAAGTAGACTTAATATCCTTACAGGATCGAGGGAGGTTGGAGAACTCCAAAAAGGATTTTTGGACACTTGATGGTGTGAAAAAAAGCAAAGTAGAAGGGGCAATAGTTACAGTATTATCCTACTATAAAAATGAACAACAGCCCTATAGAAAGATTTGGTGAGGATGTCTTTTCCTATCTTCAAACAGCAATAAAAAGGAGATTCTTGCAGTCTTAGGTACTCAGCACCTAGGGAATACAAACCTCATCTGACAGAAGGGCTTCAATAGGAGTAGGCTGCAATACAGCCCTTGTTCAAGTGTCCTTATGATACAAACCATAACTTCTTCTTACATGTACTCCAATTAAAAGATGGAAAGAAAGGAAAAAATTGGACCTGCACTCTCAATTCTAACCACCTGAAGCAGAATCAGTACCACACTACGTATCTTTTCTTACAAAAAAAGCATTTCTAAATTCTATTATTACTATTTTTCCTAATAGTAGCTTTTTCTTAGCAGGATTTTTTTCTGTAGCTATTCAGGAAATTACATCAAATGCAAATTTCAGAAAAACACAAACATCTGTAGGATCAGGTATTTAAAGATATTTCTGAAATGAAGCAGACCGTGAAGTGAGAACCTTACTTTGAGAGACTGAGCAGTGTCAGCATCAGTGTCATGGTAAAGAATAACATTATTGGCCATGTCAAAGCTTTCACGCACGCCAAGGTGGTAGAACAGTGATGGTTGCTTGGAAATATCACTCATGTCCACAACTGCAACATCTGAAATGAGAGAAGTGGAAAAGAAAACGCTAAAAAAATAGTAATCTTAAACCGAACTTTATTCTTACACGGGATTTAAAACAAATCCTGAAATTACACACACATACTGGACAGACAAAATCAACATTTTCAAATAAGGATCATTTTCTCATGAGAGAAGTAAATTTCACCCTTCATATAAAAGGTAAGAGCCGTTCATGAAATTATCACAGTGTTATAGTAACTGGGAGACTGAGTTTACCAATCCTGCTTGAGCTTTTGAAATCACAGCGTCACGAATGCCTCAGGTAAAAAAGCAATTCTGCACTTGCTCCCTGAGGCCTGAGAGCATGAATATCCATAGGACAGAAGCTTCAAATATTCAGGATGGAACCACTAAAAATAATAATGTAAATTAGAAAAATAGGGAAAACTGTGAGACCAAGTTTATTTTAAGAGGCTGAGGCTTGAAGAATGGGAAATTCCTGAAAATTAGAAAAAGAAATGACTGTGGAAGTTGTTTCTTAAAAGCTACAGGCATGATGTTGAAGATGGGGGGCACAACAATGAGGGAATTCAATCACAAGTAGCCAGAGCAAGGCTTCCACTGCTCTTGGTTAGTGTTCCAGTCAGAAATGGAAGTCAGAAATGCAAGTAAAAACATTAACAACTGTGCAAGATGAGCTATACAGAGAGCTAAAGAGAAATACCCTGTATTATGCAGAATAGCTGAGATACAGGCAAAAGATTCTGAGCACCATTTTGTTCTCATATAGCATAAACACCATTGCAGGAAGAAGGGGTAACTGGAGAAGAGGACATTTAATGCTGAGGTTTTATTTCTTGATTCTTATATCCTATATACTCCTAAGAAAATTTTGCTTTAAAGCTTTTTAAAGGTCTATATCTATATGTCTGTCTGCTTTCACCACTATGGGATAAATGGATGAACTGAAATCCGCAGTATTCATAAGAATAAAGCCTTGGCATTGAAACCACAGGGGGGTCTGAGGTTCAAAACTGATTCCAAACACTCAGTGTAGATGGGCAGTAAATCCTACATCTCTGAAGGGGTAACAGACAGTGCCTGTACATACAGGGAAAGACAGAAGGGTGAGTTACTAGTAAACAAGAAATCTAAAAGCAGGTCTGATGGCTCAGACCCAAACGCAGCAGCAGCCAGTTAACCTTGGTATCACTAAGGTTACACATCACAAGAATCAATACTCCATATTTAGTATGCAGTTTCTTGGAAAAACCTGCAATGAATATATGTTCCTGTACAATTCCATCAGGCTATTCCGACACACCATACAGAGGTCAGCCAGTCCCTCTGATCACTATGAGACTCCTGTTAAAGCACAAGGAGCATTTTGAGTCTGAAGACCTGCCTTTAGACCAAGCCTCTTTTGTTCAAGAGCAAAAACAAACAAACAAAACCCCCCAAACCTCAAAATATCCCAAACCCCAACAAAACACACAAAAAAATCCAAATGCACCTCCCTCTCCCACCAAAGATACAAAACCCCAGCACAAAGTCATGGCATAAGAAAATCCGCTTATTCATGCGGAACTCAAATCCTGCACCATCTACTGATGATCTTTCCAGTTCCACTGTTTAGCCAGCTGTCTGCAGCATGGATAAAATTCTTAGTGTATTGCACACTGTAGTGTCACGTAAACCGAGAGAGCTTGAAGAAGTAAACCCCAGCCCATAAACACAACTGAATCTAGATTTCCCCAATATGGCAAAATCCCTTTGGAAAGCATAAATTATCTGTAGAACATATTTAAGAGAAACTAACAAGCAGACTGAGAATCAAATACCATCTAGGGAAAAAAAATTAGGAGCTTGGATGGTTTTTAGTGCTTGTAGAAGAGTGTTTTTGGGTAATCAGAGTACTGTGAAATCAAAATCAGTATCCTGGTAAGAGAACTCAGATAATGCATCCTTATAGTGTACAGATATTGCATTTTACAATACAACACAAGCAATGGTTTGTAACAGAGTTCATTGAAACAAGGCTAACACAGCTCATTTCCACATCTAGTCTACAACTGAAATTTGTCTTCTGTTGATTGCTGCTCCACAGCAATGTAAGTGGTATCAAAAACACATGAAATGGACATAAGAACAGAAGTAACCACCTCCATAACAAAGGATAATTATTCTTCCCTTAGATATTAGTTCACACTGCTAAAAAGAATTATGAGAACAGGTTTTTCTTGCTTATTCACACCTCACAAACACAGGTGTGAATTAAATTAAATAAAAATAAAACAAAATTAAGAGCAGCAGAGATGAAGATGTATCACAAAGATATGCATGCAAGTGAAAAAAAGCCCCAGAAATTCAGTGGATTCAGTTTGAGCAAAGGAATCAAGGAATGACAGAGAAGTGAATGATAGTGGACAGAAGCAGAGCATCCAAAGTGCTCCTGGCTGTGGGCTAGAGCAGAGATGAGAAGCTGCATTCCTATGGAGCTCTCCAAGCCCTCCTCCAGGAGGAACAGCAGCAGGCTTGGAGCAGGGAGGAAAACGATCTACTTACAAAGTAGCTTTATTGATGTACTAAAGAAATGCAGCACAAGTACATTGGGCCCATGAAATGAATGCAAATTTGGGTGGAGAAGATATGACCAACAGTAAACTCTTCCTAAAGCAGTAGATCCCTGAGATGCACCCAGTGCATGGGGTACTGAGAGTGCAGTGCTCACTGACACTGATGGCTGGGTCTAAGCACACTCCCCAGATTTACTGTTTTCAGAACTACTGTACATCTCTTTTCTTGGAGTAAGGCGGTTTTGTGAGTCATGTAATGAACAAAGCTAATATGTGACACCACAAATACTTTAGTTTCAATTATCCTATATTTTTCTCATGATTTACACTAGAATTCTTCATTTATAGTTCTTTAAAAAAAAGACGTGGGGCCCCGCACTTCAACCATGCATTTAGTATGGCTGATAAGAAAGAGATAAGAATTTCCTTAAACTTCCAGAGACACATTAAAAGAAATAACTTCAACACTAGTATGTGCTTTGCAAATCTTGATTTATGAATAGAAACATAAGTCAATCAGAGTCCATTCTCAACTCCCATCCTCCATAACAAAAGAGCCCAGTCAGCCAAATGTACTTCTGAACTTCCCTTGCCAAATTTAGGTTCAACTTCCATTACAGACAGGGGTGAAGCAAAAGCCGATGCCAACTTTTATCAAAGCTTATCACTCATGAAAAATTTTAAGTGATAATGAAATATTTCACACAGGTCTAAATGACCAATGGAGAGGGTTTCCTATGCACAGAAGGAAAGAGAGCAGGGGAAGGTACAGCCCCTCTGGAAAGAAAGAAGGCTTCCAAGTGAAAATCTGTACAATGCATCCACGAGACAGGGTGGAGGGGTGGGGATGTGCTTAATGTTGCATATGACCGATTTTGAATGATTCGGGAACAGAACATTTAAACTCATTGTTTCTTTTCTGCAGTAGCAACTCGTGTTCAAAAGCATACCCATAAAAACACGTCCTCCCTCATTTCTTCTTAAGCATAACAGATATTTCCAACTCTTTTTGTTCTCTAGTAGCTGCCCATTAAAACTTTCATCCTGAAAATAGTTCATTTTTGTTATGAACCCAAAAACTGATCTCAGTTTATTATATGGTTGCAGTTAATTTGTATAGGCTTTTGTTTCCATTGTAAAATGATTACAGTATGTGTATATTTGTAGTGCATTAGGGTAATTCAGCACTATTGCTTATACAGTCTTGATTAGCTCTCTGCATTGTTGCAGCAGATGGCACATAATTCATTTCTTATGCTACAGTTTACATATTTTAACACCAGTGTGTCTTACGAGAGCAGACAGAGAAGAGACAAATAACTGCGACAACTGAAATGAAGATTAAAGATCATTAACTGTGGTAAAACAGGAGACTATGAAACTAATATATAATTCAACATGAAAAACATTATTACATGGGTTAAAACCAGAGGGCTTACTTTTCTCTCTGAAATGCACCTGAAGACATCATATAATTTAATGATCTAAGTAAATCATTAGTCTTCACAAGGCTTTTTTTATGATTTACGGCACTGTTAGCAAAACCAAAAGGACAATTTTGGCATCAGGTTTTGGGATCTGTAAGTCAAAAAGTAATAAACAGGAGAAAATGAAGAAATAGACTGAAATATGCTGATAGTTAAATAGAATCTAGGAGGCATGACAGAAGGAAAAGGTCAAAAAGCACTCTGTACTGCTTTCAATTTCTCATCTAAGGCTCACCTCCATCCAGTCTTATCCATATGCAGAGCAAGAACCTTACTCCAGTATTTTGGATTCATTATTTTTCAGCATTTGGAACCTTTCTATACATAACAGATTTCAAAAACACTCCCAAACTTAACATGATATGGAGGAAAATGCAGAACTCAGCCCATTACTATTCACTAGCATCCTGCAAATTATGAACCTTTGGATTAGTATTGCTTCAGTTGATTGGATATTTGCATCATAGTTAGTAAGTAAAATAATATGTAATTCCTTGAAAACCACTGAAAACTGTCAAATTCTTCAGAAGAACAACAATACTCCTAAAGAAAAAGAAACAAATAATCCTTAACTTCAGGATACATATTCATTTTGATTTCTGCACAGTTCTTTAAAGGAGACAATACCAAAGTTTTTACAGGGAAACAATTATGGTAACTTGGTTTATTTGAAAACCAGGAACCCTTTGCAGCTTTCACTTAAGCTAAAACAAAAGGCACCACTCTCAACTTTAATATACCCCATACTCACAGAAACTGGGAAGCTCAAGGTAGTAAAGCACATTTGTAGCAACTACCAACAGAACTGTTGAGGTGATTTTTCAGCACAGTTTGTTATACCAGCAAACTGTTGGTGCCTTCCATTAGATCCTAGGCATAAGCCAATGTTAGTGTAAAAATACTGTCAGCAGTTGTGATGATATTATGGCTTTCATAATGAATCAAGTTTCATTTAAATCTTACTGCTTTATCATCACAGTATCCTGTTAAAATCTCCTTACTTTTATTAGAAAAAATATTGTTCCAATCACAATCTAAAGCACCAAACTAAACGCAGATATTGCCTTAGAAGCTGAAAGACCCAGGAGACAAAGACGCAGCTCTTTTTTTAAATTTAGGAATTTCTGGTATTTCAATTCAGCCTTTTCAAGTTTGCAATATTATAGCATGAACTTTGCTAACATCATTGGTTTGCTATAGGGCCAGAACTGGTAATAAAAATAAAAACCAACTCATCAGTAATGATTTATCCTGCAATATAGACTTGTATATGCTATAATCACATAAAAGAGCATTTTAAAAACAACTTCATCTATTTGCTTATATAAGCTTATCTTTTTGTAGATTAGAAACAAGTGCTGCAATTCTGTATAAATTATGAAAATTACCTGTAATAGTTCAGAAACTGCTTACAAAGCACCTTAAAGAAGGAAGATTGTTTTTATAAGCTGCAATCAACTTTTGCAAGAGAGTCCTGGAGTGGCTGGAGCCTTGACTACAAATTCCAGCCTACTGCCTACTTCAGAAAAGGAAACACAGGCATGCACACTGGATGTCTGAAACTTTTTGATGCCCAGAGGGCATTTCCTCTGGAAAGGGTGTTTAGTTCACAGGCAAAAGGAAGTGACTCAAAGGACATGAAAAATAAGAATTAAATTAGGTATGAATCCTCACATTAGTGTGGGGAAAAAAGATTTCTTTCTGTTCACATATAGTAAGCACTGAAAAAAAAGTGACATTATCAGGTTTTATTAATGACACCAAACACAAACTGGAGAAAGAAGAAAACTTTAATACGGGCTAAATATTTTTTAATTCACTATTTTTAAATTATTGTTATCTTGAGAAGATAACAGGGAGAATTCCAATTCTAATATATTATCCATACACATGGACTGACTATAAAATGAAGCAAAATCTAAACTTAGCTATATCTTGCTTTTGGCAGCTCTAATGGATTTAAGTGTTTTAGGAATTCTGAAAACCTGGGCATCAAGTGGCAAAAATTCTGAAAGGTGCTTTTCCATGGTTTGTCTGTCTGCCCAGGAAAAGAACTGTTGTAAAGTGACAATTTCAGACATCTGCCACAGGTTTTATATTATGAAGTGATTTACTGAAGAGAAAGGCCACCACGCCCCAAAATGTCTCACTTCTCCTCTAACCAAGCAAAATGGAAGGCAACCACATAATGCCTAACAATTATAAAAGCCAGCATTCTTAGAACCACAAATACCAGGGTGGGGGCGGAGAGAAGTCAGAAGTTACTTTTGCATTCCTCCTTTCTGTGTGTCAAATCTTGCTCTGGAAACCAGTTGCACATGCTTCCCCATGAAACCACTCTGCTCAGTGAATCTGGTGTGTGCTGAAGATAAACTATGTATTAGCTGAGCAGCAGCAGCATTCTTGACTAAGGAAAGTTTCCTCTTAGGTAACTTTCCTGAAAGGACCAGGCAAATCCTGAGCTCTGCTATTAGGAAACCAAAAAACTCTTAATTTTTCAGATGAGCCTTTTGACCACCCAGAAGCATCACTAACCGTAGCAATTCAAATGATTGCTTTGCTCCACTTAACACACAGCACATTAACACTGGCAATGTCCCACCTCCAGAGACAGTTCTGGAACAGCTGTGTTAAGCAAAGTGGGCCAACTGGCCTTTGTATGGAAAGCAGACACATCCACGTAAAGGAGGAGGAAGAGGAGGAGGAGGTACAGCTGACACCCAAATGTGTTTCTAACCATAGCATTTGGGTGATGTTAGAAAGTTCATGTGGCCCAGCAAGGCTGCTCCTCCTTCCTATGCACATGGAAAGTTTAGAGCACTCAAACTCCATCCTCTCAGCTCCCAGGGCAAAAGGCTGAAGTCATGAATGTTTTAAACTATCAGAATGGTTAAAATTTACCAAGCAAAGTTGTACTGCTTACAGTCTGGATTGCAGCCTGAAAGTAGAGGTAAGAAATCTGGAAAACTTATTTTTCATGTATAGATCACAAAAGTGCCTTATACAGCTTCCAGTGAAAGCCCTGGGAGAACCCCCAGTGGCCTGAAAAGGTACGGGAATGAGCACTTTTTGGACAGCCATCCCACAGGTGATGAAATGTGAAGTGCAAAGAAGCAGACAACGGAATAATCCAGTGTATCAAAAACAGAGGCACATGTAGCTGGAGTGAAACCAGTGATGAATGCAACCAGCACAGCACCATGTACACAGAGCCTGACAGCATTTTAATGTAGATAAGGAATATAAAACTCATATTTATTTTAAATATTTAGTTGAGTCATAACCAGAGACAAACTTCTTGTTCATGAGATCAGTTCTCACCTGTAACATTTTGTCCTTTTGATTTCAAATACTAGCTTTGGCAACTTCTGGAAATTTTAGTCTTAGGCTATCTCAGCAATGTATGACATTATAACATTCACTGGCAATTCCTATCCAGCAAAACTGACCATCAGATGATACTGTGAAAATCAGCCAACCATCCAAAACAACAGAACAGACAAGACTGAGGGGCCAATGCTCATCTCTGGCTTTTGTAATCCTGTACAAAACACCCACTTCATACAAACAACTCCACAATAAGGTTACAGTCAGACCCAAACATTAGAGCCAGTGATCATGTTAGTGCTGTGGTGTTACTTTACAGATACTGCATCTTTCATCTGTCCACTGGTACATGGAACACACACTGAAAATAGAAATAGAACATATTTTTCATGCTTCAGTGGCATTTATTGCAACTTGGGAAAAACTAGTATCTAAAACTACTCATTTTTCTAAACCTCAGCAAAGTATTTGTGCCATAATTATAATTAATACATATTCCTTAATATATAAATACCTGTTCCAAAAATTACATCACCTAAGAAACTGCACTTTAGTTAAAAGGAACAGAACAAATTACAGCAGGTGAGAAACACTGACAGTTCTAGAAGTTGATCTGTAAATTGAGTGCTCATTTATTTTTATGATTTGGGGTTTTCTTATTCATTAGATACATCATCTGAAGCTTTTCAACTCTTTGCCCTGAAATTGCATATTAGGAACTATTTTGTTAAATGGAAGCAAGGACTCTTCCAAAAACCTTTGCTAGAAAAAGCTTTAAGAAACATTTTAGATGCTTCTTAAATACAATTAAATTCACAGTGAAACTAAGTTTCAAACAAGGCAAGACACTACATTAAAATAACAGGGCAATGCTACTGATCCAGAAAAGCAAAACTTGTGCCAAGAGCATGCCTATGCTTATTATTTTTTTAACTGATCTTCAGGGAGAGTTTTCAAACTCTGCCAAATCAGAATACAACCAATACCCACAAGAACTGGCGTGGGAAGAAAAGTAATGCAGTTAATGTCATATATAGGGCATCCAAGCTCAGAATGTGTTTTTAATGCTTTTGCACAAGTATGAAGAAGAAAAATATTGTATGATCGGAAACACCTGAAGATAACCTCTCTCAGAAGATAGCATAATTTGTGAATTTTTTGGTTTGTTTTTTTTTTTACCATTGGCAGTTTAGAGGAAAGAAGGAAACAAAGAACTAATCCTCAAAGAGCTCTTCTTGAAATATTGAATTGCAGAAGTTAAGAAATACATAATCCACTGTAAACAGTGCTTGCCTAGGCTCAAACGTTGTTTAACATTTTCCATGACAAAGCTTTGCTTTCAGTCCTTTTTAACTTTGTCAGTCTTTGCTTCAGGTTGTTGGGGTTTGTTCGTTTCTTTTTTCTTTTGGAGAGATTTAATTAGAACCAACTCAAGTCATTCTGAGACTGTATCAGAGAACTTATTTTTCTGGCCACTGTTAAACATCCCCTCCTGCCAAATTAAGAAGACTTACTGCTTTCAAGCACCAAATCAGAAATTTGTCAGATGGGTAAGGCTGTCTGGAAGTAACTCCTCTTAGCCTCATGAAATTCTGCTCGTTCCAAAGAGAAGTTATAAGCAGTGAATTGGTCAGAGTCACAAGGGAGATGTTTGGTCTCACATGAGCCTGTCATCACTGCCTTCATTGTCAACACAGAGAGAGGAAAAGCACTTTTAGAACCCCATTCCTCTGATCTGTCAGAAACCAACTTCAGGAAAACTTCAGCCCAGAAGCGCCTGTTTCTCTCCACTACCTATGAGGGGAGTCCAAGCAACTGCAGACACCCACACGGAAAGTGTTCTGTGCTCCGACACCCCTTGCACAGAGCCTCAGAGCTCTGCTTTGAAGAATTTCATTAACCATTAAGGCATTTCAGTCAAGAATGATATTATTTCACCAGATGTTTCCCTGGACACGTTCCCACCAGCTAAACCACAAAATGGCCAAAGCAGAAGGACTATAGATCTTTCTCATCAGTACCTTACTCACATTCTCTCTACCTGTGAAAAAGGACGAACTGCCACAATGCAAACCCTCACCTAAGATTTCCAGGGATCTCTCTGAAGCACCTAACTCTTGAGTTTTCCATAAATTGGGAGTTCATTTGTGAGTCCCAATTTACAATGTTGTTTGTTTTGGCACTCAGTATTCTACAACTGTGGGGATGACTGTTCTTCAATAGGTGCTTTTGCATGTACTGTCTCATCCCAGGGTCTTTTCTCCTACTCATAAAACCTCACTGTTTAATTACACTGAAGCACTGAATATAACCTCCTGGCCTACGAATGAAGTTTATACATGAGTTAAATTTTCAGCAAAAATACCTTCAAGCCAAATATAAGCATTACATTTCCCTGCAAGACAAAGGCATTCATACAAAAGCTAGTAATAGACTTTACCTTCTATTTTATTTTATTTTTTTCCTTTCATACCATAGCTTGTGAGGTCCTGGGAACAACACAGCCTCAAGCCTGAGGGAGTTAACTCACAGTAGTGTGAGAGCTTAAAGTAAAAAAGAGAATGTCCACACACACTGTCTCTGGAAACTCACACAGCACACACTCCTTTACAAAGCCTCCCTTCCTTGTGGAAGGATTGTAAAAATTTACCCATGCTGGGACCACAGCCACAGATCTTTAGTTACCGACCACAATCATATGAGATGGACCCTGCCAAGATCTCCATACTGGTAATAAATGAATTATAAAAGTTGTCACATGCACAAGAGATCAATATTTATGACATTTCATTGCAAAATTACACTGTTCAAACTCCCAGGTTAGGAACTGAGAGATACCATCACATGGCTCTTAGCATTTTCAGCATTTTCATAGTTCAGGCAGATGAATGCTTATGGCTGCCTGCAACTCCTACCTCTTTCATGTGATCCACTGTCTCTGAGTCTCTCTCTCACCATCCTGTTCTCCCATTACTCCTCAACCTATATTTAACTTGGCAATTTCTGGCTATCTCAGTGCTAGCACAGTAGCAAGAGGCTCTATCACTGTAGCTAATCAGTCCTGTGAGAGGTATCAGCTACCAGCTTCACACTAACCTCCTGGAAAAGTACTTTAAGAAACTGTTAAACTTTACAACAATTGAAAGAAATAAAGGTTAAAAATTTAATTTCATGAAAACTCACGTTTTACATATTGCATAACGAAAGACATTTGCATCTGTAACTAAAAAATCCAATTCTGTAAGTAGTAAAAAAGACTCTAGGCTGAGATAGTACATACCTCTTACAATCATCCACACTGTACTGTAATCATTTTTCATGAGTGCTAAAACGAAGTACTTACATTTACAATTACTGGTTTTTAAACCTTATAAACAGGCACCCATCAGAAGTAAAATAGGAAAAAAAGACAAATTAAAGCAATTTGTTATTTCAGGTTGGCATCAACCATTTGACCATGTACAGTGTAAAAATCAAAAACTATTAATCACCTCAAGCTGCAAGATAAACAACCCTTCCTTTATACATACTGTGAAATACTATCACTAGAGTGATAGATAGCTAGGTGGTGATACTGGCTACCTAACTGCTGTTAAAATACACTGAAGAATCTTAACATTCTAATAAACTTTTTTAAACACAGCTGTGCTGGTTTTGGCTGAGATAGAGTCAATTTTCTTTTTCCTTTTTTTTGTTGCAATTTTAAACCCTATGGTCTGGTCCAAAGGGAGCAGGGGTGCAGACTTCAGTAGATATATGTTTACATGGTTGCAACCACGATTTGAGTTGCATGTCATAGGCATTTCTACAGCAGGAACCACTGGGGGAGAAGCCTTACAAGAAGCAGTGCAAGTGCAGCAGTGACCCAACCTGAGCTGGCTGAGCTGGCCTTGGTGCCAAACAATTCACACAACATAAGCAGCTTTTGCCTTACATTAAACTGTCCTTTTTTCAACCCATGAGTTGTTTTACTTTTCCAATTATCTCTCCAACCCTGCTGGTGAGGGAGTGAGTGACTGTACGGTGTTCATCTGCCTGCTGGGATTACCCCATGACAACAGCTCACAACAGATAAGTGACTGTGGGGTGTGTGGGGAACAGCAGTTCCCATCAGCCTCAGTGGCTGCTGAAGTTGAGCAGTGACACCGTGACAGAGGCTGACAACATTGCAGGAATAAAAAGGGCATTATCATGGCTTAAGCAGCTGAATGCTTGCTTGCAAAACTGAATTCCATACCTGCTTCTTCCTACCCGACAGCTGCTGTGTGACACTAGCCTAGTCACATAAACTGGAACTTCAGAGATGGACTTGTTGACCATGCAGTTAAGATTCTGAGTTCCAGAAAGAAAAAAAAAATACCCCACTGAAACAGAAACAGTGACTTTGAAAAACAGAGCCCTCATTTTAAAGGTACTTTGTAACAAACCCAATGCCTTCAGAGAGAAGAAAATTCCTAATATTTTACCTAAGTGATTCACTTCTATCATCCTACTGTACCTTGGTATGAGTTAGAACTTGAATAGTCTCTTGATTCAGCAACTGTAGTCTTCCACCTGCAAAACAGCTAAACATCTACAGAATAATACTATGTCTGATTTATACCTCAAAAAGACAGGTATTTCCATTTTTCATTCAACCTTTATACCGAAATGAATAGTAAAGAAGCAGCATTTTAAACTTCTCAAAGAGTATTTAAATAATCCACATTCGTCTCCTTTTTTTTTGTTCACAGATGTTAGACAAATGAAGATTCCAGAAGTTGCTCATTTCTTGCTTTAAATCTATGTATCCAGAACACTAAAAAAGTACTTACCAGTCACAGGTGATCTGAGAAGGACACCTGTTCAATAATTTTCTCTGTTTATATACTCTCAGTATATTAAAAATGTTTATATAGATGCTAGACAGACATAATGAGTAACTGTCCCACATCATACATTCTTTTCACTATGCTGAGTCATTAAGGATAACACTATTTCCTAAATTTTTTCTGCAAGCCAAAGAACCTACTGATTCTACAGGACATTTTTCTGCCCTGTTTAGTATCAGAGAAGAAAAGAAACAGCAGAGTAAATTAAAACCAGGCAGTTCACGCTTGCCTGCTGCACTAGCAGTGTGCCAAGGCTCACATGAGACCATTTCCACTGCAGTGCACTAGAGTGGAGCCAGCCAGTTGAAAGCACACAGGAAAAACACCCCAAGCCTGAACCTAATTTGAACCTTGCCTGTAACTGGAGGGGGGGTGGGTGCATGGAATGAGAAAGGTGAACTTTATTTAACTTTTCCTGCACCTCTGCACTTCCTACACTGGGTCATCAAAGGCAATCAAAGGGAATGAAGTATAGGGAAAAAAAAGGTTACATGACTAGATAACCTGCGCTAAGTGAAATTAAAGACAGTAAGAAATTCAACAAGGAAGGTCGTCCCTTTCTCCCCAGCTGCAGTCAAATCAATTTTTAGGCCAAGGAGGTTAGATAAGCTTCAACCTTTTAGACATTTATCCAAATGAAACCATTTGAGAGTCACCCATCATTAAATGTTGAATACCTTGGCTGGGGGACATAAAAACCTGCTAAATCTGCACATCTCCCACAGGTCACACAGCGGCCAACAACATATATTAAAAAAAAAATAGAAAAGTAAAATTATGCTGATCTTTATCTTCTTCTCAAAGAAAGATGAGACATAAGAAAAGGAATCAAAATAGATGGAACTAAAATAGAAAGAAAAAATATTTCAGAACACTAAAGCTCATAAGTCTGGGTTAAAATAAGACCTTTATTCTTTTCTTTATGAATTAAAAATATAGCATATAAAAAAGTGAGACTTTCTTAGCCTGAATCTCTTCTTTTTTCCCAAATGTGTTTTTTATAAACAAGTATCAAGACACATCTCCATCATTAGCACTGGTGTTTTTTATGTACCAAACTGAGGTATCCCACCTCATAAATATATTATAGATTGCCTCTTCATGTTGGTGGACTCCCATACTGTCATTTAGGACCCACATAGAGCACAGTCAGTTATGCACAGAAAAAAATGTTAATTGAGGAGAGGCAGTGTTATCAAAGTGCAAATGCAAATAAAGTTTACATAAAGCCAGGGCATCCTCTTTGAGCCAAGAGACTTGCACTCATACATAGATACAGAGTCCTTGATACACTATTCCGGATGGTGGGCAGATGTGGATTCACTCTGCTATTTTTATCTTTCCTGTAAACAGTACAAGCTTTATGTGCCAGTCTAAAAGACTGCATGTGCAACTGAAAAAATCCTTATGTACCACTCAAAGCTGCAATTTTAAAAATGGGCAGCTTCCATTAAAAAATGAAAGAAATCTATTTCAAGACACTACGTAGAGATCAAAAAAATCTAGAATTTTAGTAGAAGCTGATCTTTCTAAAGTCATAGCCACTTAATCTTTAACTATCCTATAAATACAGCACACTTCCAGCATGTAGGCAGAAAATATTAAGCATGAACACAGACTGTTTGTTATCACAGTGGAACCATTCCCTAAGATCACTACAGAGTCAGAGGAACATTAGTCCTTCCAAACGGTGATTCAGACACAATGAATCACATGAAATTGTGATTTTACAACAAACCCCTAAACATGGTCTCCAGCATTTAGCAGAATGCTTCACCTCAAAAACACAGAGCTGTTTAGGTTGGAAGGCACCTTAAAGATCATCTAGTTTCAACCCCTTTGACATGGGCAGAGACACCTTCCACTAGTCCAGCTTGCTCAAGGTCCCATCTAACTTGCCCTGAACACTTGCAGGGATGGGGCACCCACAACTTCTCTGGGCAGTCTGTGCCAGTGTCTTGCCATCCTCACAGTAAAGATCTTTTTCCTTAAATCAAATCTAAATCTGCCCTCTTTTAGTTTAAAGCCATTCCCTCCTGTCCTATCACTACAGGCCTTTGTAAAAGGTCCCTCTCCAGCTCTCTCATTGCCCCCTTTAGGTACTGCAAGGTGCTATAAGGTCACCCCAGAGTCTTCTCTTCTCCAGGCTAAACGACCCCAACCCTTTCAGCCTATCTTCATGGGAGAGGTGCTCCAGCCCTCTGATCATCCTCATGGCCTCTTCTGGACTTGCTCCAACACGTCCACATCCCTCCTATGTTGGGCCCCCAGAGCTGCAGGTTGGGTCTCATTATAGCAGAGGGAGAGAATCCCCTTTCTCTACCTGCTGGCCATGCGGCTTTGGATGCAGCCCAGGTGCAGTTGGCTCTCTGGGGTGCTGGGCCATGTCAAGTTTCTCATCCACCAACATCTCCAGGCTAATCTGTACCTTGTCATGGTAAGACTATGCAAGAAAGTTTAGATTTAAGATGCTAAATTCTGAATGTTCATCTATAAAATTGTCCAAAATACAAAAAACTTGTGGAAATTAACTTGTTATTCTTCTCAGAATTTGTATTATACCATGGTAGAGGCACTACTGAAAAATGAGGAAGCTGAAGAGGCATCGGCCGCTGCGCCTCCGAGGGCTCGAAGGAAAAGCTCTTTGCTTCCTTGATGGCACTGATGAGTTCGTCCTCCGACAGGCTGCCTTTGCCCTGCGACTCTGAGCCCGACGGTTCTGCCACATGGGAAGAGAAAAAAAAAAAAAAAAAAAAAAAAATAATCCATCATTCTTTTTTACTTGATTACAAGCCGGAAAGTCAAGGCAGTTTCTGGTTTCCCCTAAACAATATGAAGACTTACCCAGTCTTGTTATTTTACTAAGCAAAAAGCTAAGTTTATCAGTTCCAAAATTTAATTATCATGAAAACAAGAAATCCATCTTAACCATTTTCAGACTTCATTCTGATTTGGATACTTTCTCCAGCTGACAACAACCCATAACTTGTCAGTTACCTTAAGCACCATAAACAACAGTAGTAAAAACAAGCACAGTGCCTGGCTTTGCACTTGGTGATCATGTCCTCTTCTCAAACTGGGTTTAAAAAGACTGAAGCATGCCAAACATCCATTGGCAAAGAAAATACTGAAACAAGTATCTCAGCTCCACAGAAGGCAGAGCTGATGCTGATAAAATCTGACAGTTACTGTGTGAAACAGGATTGTGCACACAGAAACTCTGCTAAATAAGGCAGCCCACTACCAAACAGTAACACCATGGTAAACATTAGCTTTTCTCCTGTAAATTTTTATTATCTACTAAGATTAGCGCAACAGAGATTACTGGTCTAGCACTGTTAGAAAGCAACACACAGACAGAATACAGCCTTGTACTGTTTTCATTTACCAGCTCCCAACTCCGGTTTCACACTGTCACTCTCCAAGCAAAGACAAAACTAATAACTAACGTCTCCCTCAACACACAAAGTAGCAGAAAGAAATTTCTTTCTTCAGGTTCTGGGAGTGAAAAGCAGCAACAGTAGAGTTAATGCAGCTAGTCTTCACCTGAGTGAATTATTATGGGCAGATATTTTTCTGCAATAGAAAAAACCTGCAGCTTTTCTGTGACTAAGGCAAAGACACTTGATTCAGCACAATTTCTTGTGGCTGATGTAGCTACTAAATAGTTGTAGAAAAATTTAAAGGGAAGGAGGGAAAAAGGACAGCAATCAAGTGGCAAGTAATTCACTACCCCAAGTTTAAAAAAGTAACTTCCCTGTTATTTTCCCCACAATCAGTTTCATAGAATCTACCATTGGCTTTGACTTGCCTGGAGGCAGGAAAGTACCACAATTCATGGAAAGCACTGCTGGCACCAGTATGAAACCAAAGAATTTTAGAGAAAGTTTATTGTCATAAACTTCCATGCTGATTTACATGGAAGTTTGTTTGTTTGTTTGTTTTCCAGAACTAATGCATTTTTAGCATACACTTCAAAAGCTTTAGAAATCATGTAATAAACACTTTTCAAATTGTTGAGAGGCCCATGACCACCAGTGGTTGAGCTACAGTTCTGTGCATGAGGGCATGTTTTCCTGAACAGAAAAAAACCCCCACAAAACACAGAGAATCCAGACATTTCCCTCCATAACATGATACAAAATGAAACAAAAAAGATTATACTGAAACAGGGTTAAAAAAGCACTTAGAGATTATTCTCCTTGTGTTTTGCTTTAAAGAGATACTGAAGACCTTTAAAATGTAATTTAAGAATAAAAGCAGTATATACTAGAATAGACACAACTATATGTGCCCAGGTTCTGCTATGATAAACTGGAGTACTTCCCTTACTGCTGGATTTAGCTGTACCATCCCACATCAGCAGAAGGCTAGGGATGTAGTCCTAACAGTGTCATTACTGTTTCATCACATTTCAGATTTCTGCCTGTCACCAGAGCCTGCTCCAGTTAAAGAAAGATTATGCTAACCAAGGCTGGGATCATGTACCTTCAATGTAATAAAAGCTGGGGTACAAGTTTTAAGGTTGTGAATCCTATCGGGCTTTGCACTCCAAGACGTAACAGCTATTGAACTACTGACTTAGACAAAACTTTAAATGCTCAGAAGCATTACCAAAGAATATCTGAGAAGTTTTAATTTTACCACCTTGAACACCACAGCAGAATCATTGACCTCGTCAGGCTGACCCTATGAAGGACAAAAAAAGCATGAGTGGTTTCCCATGACACAGCAATCCAGTACTTGTGTCAGAATTCATGTCTCCTCCTTGCAGACTACAGCAATACAACTTTTGTTCCTGACATGTTTCTATAACCAGCCCAACCTCACAGGAAAAGGTGAGAGTAACTGCAGCACTTCTGAAAGAAGACAGGTAGAGTGAAATTATACTGTGAGACACATTTGACCCATTGACTGCCCACTGAATCCCCCTGACCTCAGCCGAGACTGGAGCTACGCTGTTTATATCCAGCCTGTGCCAGGGCACAGGATAAAGCAACAGCTGCGAGCCCTCTCTTGGCTCAGCCTCAGGCACCCATCTTGCTGTTCAAAGGTAGCCTGAGGCTAAAGCAATTCACATCCCTCCTGAAGTGCATGGCAAACAGAGCCTACCCTGTTAAGAGATTTCACCTGCAAGCGGCAAACCACACTGAGGCCCTCCTAAGGAAGACCCTAAACCTATCTCGACTGCCAAATTTCAGCCACATAACACCCCTGCAGCTGCTCCTCCATATGCATGGCAGCAGCAGCATGCCCTGAGTATCTCCAGGTTTGCAGCCAGAGTTTGAATTTGAGGCTTGTGATGCTGACTCAACAAAGATATTGCATGCATCCTCCAAACACAGCTCCACACACCCTCTCCCTTTCTGCAGTCCCTGATCACAATGAGGCTTTCCTAGGATTAGAACACCAGGTGAGTATTGCAGGAGGAACTGTCTGAATGCATAATTAATGCACTTCAGAGACGGGGGAGTCAAGATATTCAGGACTGACTTTGGTGCACACTGGCCTGCATAAGGGTATAAAATGCTGGCAGAGACAGGGCCAATAGATTCCCAGTGTTTCAAGCAGCTTCCAGGTGGAGCCCCCTCCCAGTACGGAAGCCTGCAGCGTATGTCCAGCCTACAGATAGGAAACACTGACTTTTTGACAGGTGAGTAAAAAACACTAAGATCCAGTCACATGTGGAGATAAAATCCTAAAGCAGCCACATAGGTGCCTTGTTGCTTTGGAATTGTGAATTCTCTGAGGCCAAAGACTGTTAACCTGCACTTTTCTAGCCAAATCTGCTTATATTATAAGCCTTTAGACATAAACTGTTGACCAAATCTGAGACTAAGTGGACCTAGCGACACCTAAATTCCTCTGAGTTTAGAAAGCAAGGGGGTCTCACTGAAGTTCATAACTGGAGAGACCATGACCCTATTGCACTACTATCTGTTTTAGATAGAGTTATTTACATGCTGCATTACAGCAGTATTTAGACACTGAATTAGCAATAAATCAAATAATAATCATGCACATAATCACTGTATCCTACTTCTTGTTCCTGGCCAAGAGCCTTCTCTTTACTACTCTGACACAAGTCCATCCTGAGGAAACCAAAACATCTCGAGTTCTCAATTAGGTTTTGCACAAGTCCTTACACATCAGAAGAGCTTTACCTCAAGGCAAACCAGGAACATTAGTTACTTTTTAACTAGTAAGTATGTGCAAGTGTAATTTAACAATTAAAAAAGCAATGTATGATTACACTGATAAAATAAGAGCATGACTGCAGAACATAATATGAGCTACCACATATCTGCCATAATTTGTCTATTTTATGGGAGGATGGAAATTAAAGCAGTGTAATTAACCCACATAAGCAAACACTTCCTTCATTTTTCTTTGACCTAATTTTGTGACTTCAGGTCTAAGAGAAACAATTCTTAAACCTATGAAGAATATGCTACACATAGCACAGCAAGACTGAACAAGCATGCAATCACTGCAAAGGAGATGAGCAGCTGGGAGCCACTGAGAGTCAACTCGAAATGCAAAAAGGCAGAACTGGAGATCTGCTTACCAACATCTCACAGTCAAATGGCAGAGTAGATTCTTTCAGAGCAACTTAGGAACTGTATGAAAAATATGTTCACATATAATTCTTTAAAAAAAAAGTGACCTTTAGAATTAGTGGACTGGTATGCATAGCCAGCACAGTTCTTTCCTCCTATCAGAGGAAAAAAACTACATCAGAACAACATTCACTGATAGAAAGAATTCCAGAAAATGCTGCAAGTTTTATTTTTAAAAAAACAATTAAACAATATTAAAAACAAACAAACAAACCCCCCAAAAGCCCAAACAACCAAAACACACTTTAACTGCAGTGTTTTCAAGGGCTGTGTGACAATAATTGGTCTTCAAAACTCAGGCAGTTCAATAGATGCAGTTGTTCCTCTCTTCAGAATAATCCTAAATGTTCAAATTTTCGAAGTCATTTGTAATGGTTGTAATGGGTGTAAAAGCTTCTAAGTCTATTTAGTGAAATTCAATAAGACTTAAAATCACACAATGAAAAGTATTACTTGCAGAGTAATAGCAGAAACACAATTTATATTGTATTCAGAGAGATGATTCCTTGTTAGCTGATTCAACAGATAAGAATCATCTGACATGCTTCTGGCTACAAAACCCAGTCGCACAGTCAAATTCTGAGGAGCCTTCTCAAATTTAGTATTTAAGTTCAGGAGGAAAGAAAGACAAGAAAAGAAAATGGACAGCTGTAGTCTGGGTTGTTATATGGTTTTGTTGGGGTTTTCTCATGCAAGGAAGTTTCATGCACAGGAAACCTGGGAAAAGAAAGAACTGCACTCTTTTTCCTTTATCCAGAAGTCATGGCACAGAAATGAGTCACTTCACATAGACAGTACATACACCTATTCATAATCTCACCGTGGAACAATGGAAGAAGCCCAAATTTGCATGGCTAGTATCAGATTTTTAGAGATGCAAACCGCTTCATTCAAAGCTTCAAAAAAAAGGTAGGACTTACACTGGGTTTGGATTGTTGGTATGTCCTTCCACATGACCCATCACAGCTAAAAATAGATCTTCCAAAAGGAGAAGTAATAAAACAGAGTCTTTCTCCATTAGAGAGAGGTTCTCCGTTTCTTCTTTTTGTTATTAGTATCTTTCTCTGAATACAGTCCTGACCTTGCATTTGGTCTATGGCAATACACCAAAGAAAATTCTACCTATTTATGGTCATTTATTTGCAGGTTCCTAAGCCCGTTCAGCTGACATTAAAGGAGCTACTTCACAGAACATATGCAAGTTGAACCGAAGTGAAGCCTTTCAGGTTACACACAGAAAATGCAAAAGGGTTGACACAAAGCCATTTATCACAGCTGACAGTCTTGGGATATGTTGACTACAATGGAGAGAACAAGGGGTAATGAGTTTAAACTGAAAGAGGACAGGTTTAAGTTAGATGTTACGAAAAAATTCTTTTCTTGGAGGGTGGTGAGGCACTGGAATAGGTTCCAGAGAAGTTGTGGATACTCCACCCCTGAAGGGTCAGAGCCAGGCTGCATGGGGCCTTGAGCAATCTGATCTAGTGAATGGCATCCCTGCACAAGGCAGGGCGGGGTGGAACAAGATGATCTTTAAGGTCCCTCCATCCCTAACCTTTCCATTATTCTGATTATGAAAATAATGGTCTCCACTGTTAAACAAAAACATGCAAATCTCTGAATACCAATAAGCATTTCTGAAAGAAATGTCGGAAATTGACCCCAGCTAATATCATAAAAGCAAAATATGCCTCTTGAATGCATCACATGTCACAGCACCTGAGATGTATCATAACACAAAACCAAAGCCTACAGAGGGTGAAAGCAAGGACAGATAGCCTGGGAGGAACACAGAGAAATTGTCCGAGCAGCCACCAGGGATCAGGTTAGGAAAGCTAAAGCGCTGATAGAATTAAATCTGGCCAGCGACATCATGGGCAACAAGAAAAGCTTTTAGAGGTACGTTGGAGATAAAAGGAAGATAGGGAAATATGATGTGTCTCCAGAAGGAAACAGGACACATGGTTACCCAGGATATGGGAAACACTGAGGTACTCAGTAACCTTTTTGCCTTGGTCTTCACTGGCAGATGCTCCAGCCACACCACCAGAGTCACAGAAGGAAAAGACAGGGACTGGGAGAATGAAGAACTGCCCATTGTAGAACAGGAGGTTTGAAACCATCTAAGGAAGCTGAAAGTGCATGAATCACAGAATTAATCAACCAATCACAGAATCAATTAATTAGGTTAGAAAAGACCTCAGAGATCATCGATCCAACTGTGTCCTGTACTTCACCAAAAGCAGCGTGGCCAGCAGGTTGAGGGAGGGGATTCTCTCCCTCTATTCTGCTTTTGTGAGACCCCACCTGGCATGCTGCATCCAGCTTTGGGGTTTCCAGCATAAGAAGGGTGGGGACCTCTTTGAGAGGTTCAAGAGGAGGACTATGAAGATGATCAGAGGGCTGGAGCACCTCTCCCAGGAAGACAGGGTGAGAGGGCTGGGGCTGTTTGGCCTGGAGAAGAGTAGGCTCCGGGGAGACCTTATAGCACCTTGCAGTACCTAAAGGGGGCAATGAGAGAGCTGGAGAGGGACCTTTTACAAAGGCCTGTAGTGATAGGGCAAGGGGGAATGACTTTAAGATGAAAGAGGGCTGATTTAGATTACTGTGAGGGTAGTAAGGCACTGAAACAGGTTACGCAGAGAGGTTGTGGATACCCCATCGCTGGAAGTGTTCAAAGCCAGTCTGGACAGCAGACAACCTGGTTTAATGGAAGGTGTCTCTGCCCATGTCAGAGGGATTGAAACTGGATGATCTTTAATGTCCCTTCCAACCTAAACTGTTTTATGATAGTGACATATAGACTTGATTGTATCAGGCTTGTTACTGTCATTTAAAACTGGCCTCACACACTTGGATATAAAAGGACTACAATACGGGTATATCACAGGGTTTTGTTATCAGAATATTTGGTTTGATGTCACAATGCAGAGCTTTGCTGGAGACACCTGAAGTCGCTCTAGATGTGCAGTACCACACAGAGAAAAAAGATCAGGTCCCAAAAGCTCTGCTGTTGCACTAAAGCAGCACAATACCCAGCCCAGCCTCTCATCCACCACCTTCCTGTTCTGAAGATGGTTAGTTTGCTTCTCTTCATATTTTTGTATTCTGTATATATATATCTCTTGAGATTTAAAGCAAATACACCCCTAGCCACTGAGTGAGCTGCATGGGAAAAGAAAGGAAAGATTTTAAGTATTCCTCAGAAAAACAGCAAACCCTGCCTGCTGAAGTAAGCATCAGAGCAGAGCGCTAACCCTTAACTCCACCACTGCTCACTGTCACACCCAGAGGCAAAGATCAACTGCAGCAGGAAGGTCTGATGAAGCTTAAGAAGTTATTGCCCTCAACTGTCATTCCTGTCAGAGACTGCACTCCCTGCAGCAGAGTCAGCAAGGGAAGCTGTGACTCCAGCTAAGCTACACCGGTACCACACTGTATATTATCCTAAACCAGTGACAAGTGTTTACTGCACCTGATACACTCAGCCTTCGGGCTGAAGAAGTTGAAGCACCCCTGCCAATTCTGAAGTGGGGACACTGGCCTTCTGAGGGCAGAGGGTTTCAGGGAAAGCAGCTGGGAACAGGCAACAACGATTCTCCCAGTGGGTGCCAGAGCCTGAAAATCAGGATCCAGCAAATATATTTCCTCCTTCCCCTTTCACAGGGAAACATGAAGAAAAAGAGTTTCAGGGACAAGAAATTAGGGTTATGTTAAGAGTGGTTCAACTATAGTACAGAAATAAGCAGGACCCATGTTTCAGTCTCTGGGCTCACTCCCAAGTCTTAGCTCTGGATGATGACAGGTCTGCAGAGAGCACACATTTTGGGGCTGCCTTATAACACAGGATATTGGTTATAGAAGTTCATACATAGCAAGACAGCAGAAACAGACTTCAAAATATTCCCCCTATACTCACAAATTATCTGACAGTTTCTGGATTGTCAGAGGAATACTAATTAATCTCAGGTCAACATTTAGCTTTATTTCTCAGTACACCGGTCTCTCTCTAGGTTGTCTTCCTTTCAGCTGATTTTCATCCTGCTGACTGTAGTAACTTCTAAATGCTGTGGTCAAATGGTCAAAGAAATATTCCAAGCCTCAAAACAGACTACTGAACATCCCTCATGAGGGAAAAATATAATCAGCTACAGAGACAGGATTTCATAAACCAAAATGGGAACATCCAAAATCTGTTAACTGTACTTTGTACACTCCTTCACTTATTGCTGTAGCAATACCCTATTGTCTGGCACTTGAAGCATTAAGATTTGATAAAGTTTTGAGTAGACAAGGAAAAAAAACCTACATTTTTTCTATCTAACATCACCTTAACAGAGGTACAGATCAGACATTTGACTTTGACATGATGCTTGCTTTCTTAGTACATTCAGAACAGGAACATCCTTTGCAGCTATAAATCACTCTACCTGTAACACCACTATAGCCAAGTCACACTCACCTTTTCACTGTGTCTCTCAAGCTGATTCTGAATGCACTGCAGTGCCTACAGTTTGATTTTCTCCATGCGATAATTCTGAAGAAACTTTAAATTCTCAGTTAGCTCCTAGGCTCACTGTTCATAGGGAAAATTGCTTTTATTCTCTGCAAAAACACTTCACACTAATGGCCTGTACCCGGTTTTATTCCAAAAATATTACCTTTCTTTCTTCTCACAGATACAGTCAAGCATCCTTGTTGCTCCTCTACTAGGCAGATATCATTGCCCATTTTTGAAAACCATAAATTACTTTGCTGACAGCTTGTTTCTAGCACACAATGAGCAAAGAAATCTTTCTTTTATCAAGCTCTTACCTCACAAGTTTTAAGTTTGCTCTCACAAGTGCTGTAGTTCCCCCTCAACACAGCAAAACCTTAGAAAGTTGAGTGATTTCTTAAGGTCAGGGTCATCCCTGCATTACCTGCAGGTCTGCAATACCTAACTAAAGGTGTAAGTCATGCTTCCATTCATGCTAAGATTTCAAATGATGGGAAGTCAGTAATGGCTACAATCAAGGAGAAACACACATATACTCTGATTATGGAATATAAGTGGGTTTTCAGCACTTTTCCCAGTGTTCTACTGAAAAACCATCCACCAGGAAACCTGTCTGAATACAGGAAAGAGGTTTCTGTGGATCTTTTTCATTGCACTCTGTCCTTAAAGTTTGCTGATTTTGTCACAAAATGTACTTATATATTCATACCAAGTACGGTAGATAAACTTGCTTTGGAGGGGGTTGTCTAATGGCTGAGTAAATGACTACAATTTCAGACACAGTCAGGGAAAAAGGCTAATGGATAACATTTTTAACAAAGAGCCATAGATACTACTCACAATGAGATGGTCTTTGCTGCTCAGTCATTAAGCATTAGTAGATGGTTAAGGTTCCACTAGCCAACCAAGAGATGGCAACAGGCAAGCATCTCTTAGAAACCCCCCACTCATTACAAAGCAAGAGGGACTGCTTTTCAAGGCTCTGCCCCCCAGCTACAGAAAGTAAATATACACTGTAAGAGATATCTTCAGTATGGGAAACACCTGCTCAGTATCTTACCCAGGCAGCAATAAAACTTCTTCGGATTTTTTTCTTTTTAAAGTAAACACATGGGAACTTCCTGACACAAAGTTCATCATGAACCATAGGAGCATTCATATTAAAACTTATTCTTAACGATGTTCTTCTTAAGAACTGAATAGATGCCAGCAATCCCAGGCATACATAATCCAAACTAAAATGTTGTCTCCCTGGCTGATCTCAAATCGTTGCTACTGGAAAGAAATCCACAAAAAGACTATTTTTAACAGTCTCTGGAACAATTCCTGATTATGGACTATTCAATTAGTTTTTAATTGACAAAATCTGGATATAAGAGTGTTGAAGGTGTATCCAGTAAAAAGAAATTTTACTATTACAAAATAGTATTAAATAATGAATTAAATAGTGATAAAATGATCTTGGTCTGACAAGATTACTTGAATGCAAAAATCTGCAAAGTTAGGGCACATTCCCAGAGAAGAGGCACTCACTTCAGAATGCAGCAATTTAAGAAAACCTTTTAAATAGCTGTCTCAGCTTCTCAGTACACTGCACTGCAGGTGTGTGTCTAATACATTAATAGCGCTATTAGTAGAAACGGAGAAATAATTTTGCGTTGGTAGGTACCTTATTATGCTTACCTTCAGAAGGGCTATAAAAGAAATTGCTAGTTTGTGTAGCAAGGCACACAAAGAATATATTACACATTTGTCAACCTTGCTAGCAGAGATATAACAAAAACACCGACTGAGAAAAAAACAATGACAAAAAAGGATGTGAGGTTTCTCAATATTTGGGAGACTTACTGGGATGAAATGGACTCATAATCATATGAGAATTTAAAATAAGACTAAAGTTTTAAGAAATATTCTTCAACACATCTCATGAACAAAACAAAGTTCTTATGAAAGATGAACGTCAACATGGACTTAAAGAGTACTTTCCATCTTTGGAGTCTGTGAATTCCCTGCATTTCCTAATGCTGGCTCATACAGATAGGAGAAATATGTATGTCTGCATGCCAGCAACAGGTCCGCATACTCACCTTGATTCGTTTATAATACCTATTGGCTCAGAGGCTTCCTCTGTGTGCTCAAAAAGCTCACAGCTCTCTGCCATAGTGCCCAACTAGTCAGGCATTTTTGAGTGAAGGGACAGTAGCTTTTTTCTGAACCATCAGACACCTGTTAACAGCTGGAACCTGAACAGGGTGGGCAATACCCACAAGTGTTCCTCGGGGCCCTTGTTCAGAGCAATACTGGATCACTTTGTTCACATACAAGCCAATTTCACAGTCTGGAGTGAGAGTGGGTGAACATGAAGCCTCTAGCCAAGCCAGATCAGAGGCTGGCAAGCCACCCCAGGAGGAGCTCTGCTACGCCTTAGAGCTCTTGGTACTGTAGGATCCACAGTTCTGCTGGGGCAACGCACCGTGGTGACTCAAGCAGCTTCTGTAAGAGCCTGAACTTTTTTCCCAAACCTTCTCCTCCTCAGTGTGCTGGACGCATTACACCAGGATCCCTTCGCACCCATTTCCCTGTCCCCACACCTCTCGCCAAGAGCCCCGCTCCCCCTCTCCGGCACCGCCCTCACTGAGCGCTCCGCACTCCTGCCGGCTGTGTCCCTGCACGACCCGGGAGGGCGGCGCGGGGCAGGTCAACGC
>NW_008236965.1:4465202-4533022 GCF_000691975.1 Corvus brachyrhynchos | reverse complement strand
CGGGCCGATCGCGCCTCGTTTATCATTTGCCCTGCCCGCCCCTCGCCGGCAGCAGCGCCCCCGCGCACCGCCCGCGGCTCCGCCGCCCGTGGAGCGAAGGCAGCTGCTGCCCGCTTGTCTTCCCTCTGCTCCATCGCAGCTTCTCCCCTACTGAGCCCCCTGTCCCAGTTGTTTACACGACTTTGACCACAGATAGACTGTGTCAGAAGTTTGGGTAATAGTTCATCCTTAAATTCCTTCTCTTAATAATCTCCCACGATCATGACAAAATCAGCTTCTAGTAGCTCTGTGTCAATTCCTGGCTTCTTTATAAGACCAAAATTAATTTTGATTTTCTAACACATTTTTCTTACTAGCTACCCTGGTGATGGCAGCCTGGGGTTTGGCACTGCTACTGGTCCAGGCACTGGTGCATGTGGCAAGAGAAATGAAGGGCTGGCTCTGCCTGGATAATTTTGTATCTCAGCCTTGTACCCCAGCTGTCAAAAGGACACCACACCAATACGGAGACCACAACCAGCCGGCAATCAAGGGAACAGTGGAAAAGCGCAGTCCTCCTGCAAATTTGTGTTTGAAGTAGTAAACCTATCTTTTTCATTTTATTTTCCACTCGTGGTGACAGATGGGGTTTTAAACAAAGTGTCTTCACCTTTTGCTGCAATGTGAAGAATATGTGGCTACCAGAGACAATGATTTTACCCCATGCTGTAATCATAGAAACAGAGAACTCTTAAGGTTGGAAAAGACCTCTAAGGTCATTGAGTCCAACTGTTAACCCAGCACCACCATGTTCACCACTAACCATATCCCCAAGTGCCACACCCACACCTGAACACCTCCAGGGGTGGTGACGCAACCCCTGCCCTGGGCAGCCTATTACAATGCCTCACCATCATTTCAATGAAGTAATACAACAAAAGCAACAATCAAAGGCTTACAGCATGGTATTTTCCTCTCTAGGTGTCTGGCTGTTTGGGATTAAAATAAATTTATTTAGAGAATATGAGAAATGCAAAGGCTTAATTGTAACTTGCTCACAACTTAGCACAAATAGGCCCTGCATGAAACACTATAGGTGGGCTTGAAATGAGCTCCCTTTGTCAGCATAGCTGGCTCAGCAGGGGAGGAAACAGAGAAAGAGCAGATACTTTCAAATAAGGGCTGAGACTTTGGTACCCAGTAATGCAAAAGAGGTCCCAGGGCTGCACCAAGTCAGAAGATAAGAGCAGTTAATGGCCTGTCCATGTGAACATGGATAAAGAATCCAATGAGGTGTTAGATGATCCCAGACCATAAATTTCCAGTGGATCAAGAGGTGCATGTGGGGGCACTTGTGAAGATCTTGTGCACGAACTGTGAGGGTATAAAGGCCCAGGGGTTTCTTTATTCAGAGTTCCTGTCCAGGGTCACACAGCTCAAGCTAGAATAAACCAAGTCTGCCTCAAACCCAGTATCTGATCTCTGCAACACCAGGGTTTAGTAATAAGAATTGCAGTAGCCAGTATTTTTAAGAAACACTCCAACATGAGGATACCATAGGGCTGTGCAGTATTCATGTTTGCTTAGTGGCTCATAAGGATTTTAGAGAGAATGTGGATAAATAATTTAACAGGCAAACCTATTTCTCATTTTGGAAAGTTTGGGGCAAATAAACCTTGGTCCACAGCTTGGGGGGTGTGTTTGTGCTTTTTTGACAGAAGCACTAGAATATGCAACTTCGGAGGAATGACGTGGCCACCAGAGATCTTCCCCATTCCTGGCAGCTTTCCTCTTTAGGCAAGAGTAAGCTATTGTGTGACATACCAAGTCTATTAGCCTTGATCCAGTAATGCACCAATTACCTGACTTACTAGGAGAAAAATCGAAGTCTGCATTTAGAAGATAGTCAGTGTGCATATTGAGCCTTCCATCAATAAAAAGCACTAGCACATAAGTTTATGATCCTCCCCAATACCAATGCTACTTTGTACTTTTTGAATTATAAGAAAGTTTGTTTGAACAGCTGTTTTTAAAAAGTGAAAAGTACAGTGCTGTCAAAATTAAGGGATTATTTGCACAGGAAAGCTTTTCTCTTATTCAAAAACATTCTCAGGCTTTCAGCAAGTAACATGCAAAACACCAAATTGCAATTTAATGTGTTTAGAACAATATATGCATGGTGTGGTGCTTTCTGTAATCTTGAAAATTGTTTTAGTGTCAATTTTCAACAAATAGGCTGGGATTGCTTAGTGGGATGCCATTGAGACATAGTAAGTAAGTCTTTTATGCCTTCCAGAGATTATAAAAATTTAGGTTGTTGTCTTCAGGTTTCGTTTTGCAGTTTTTATCATTTGTTACTGTTTAAAATTACTTGTTAAATAATTTTCACTTGGTCTTGAAACAGAGTGATAGTCTTTTAGTAGATGTTTTACATGATGATAAATTAGAAAAGGATATTTTCACCTTTTCTGAATTTTATTTATTTGTCTTTCAAACAGTATCCTCAGACACTTTCCCTAACAATCATTGATTTTCAGTAGTTTACCCTGGTGCAACTTGTTCAGAGTTTGTATGCTTTCTTTGAAGCTAGAAACAAAGAGCATTTTTAAATGAAGAAGCTTCATTTTATAGGTGGTGACTATGTCTTCAGAAACTGTGGTTCAGTGCTGGTATGCCTGACATTTCCACTGAGCAACAGTATCTGCAGATCTTGCAAGTCACCTGAGTGAGAATAAATAGGAGATTGAGACTTTGGGGTATTTGAACTGTTTCTTTGCAAACCAAAAAGTGTTACATGTAGAAGAAAAAAAGGTGAGTCATGCAACACGCTTCTTTTTGGAAAAGTGGTCCAGGAATGAGGTTATAAAAAGCCACTCTGTCCCTAGAGTTGCCCATTTGAATGTCCAGGCCAGAAGTGAATATTCAGCTTTAATATCATTTTTCAAGATTTTCTGCCTTTACGTAGAACCCAGCCTAACAAAACCAAGTACAATTCGTGAAGTCAACATTTACTCTTGTACAGAACTGTAAAGATGATGACACAAATTCCTCAGTCAGCACTCTGCACCTGTCAAATCCACTTAGTGCATACTATTAATTACCACTTCTGCAAAGAAAATAGATGTCCTTGAAACCACCTTTTTTTTTTTTTCATTTTGTAAATCCCTGAGCAGAATAACTAGGCTAATGGGAAGTGAGTCCTTCCCTTTTTTCCCAGGGCCAAAATCGTTCAGTTCAAACTGTAAAAGTATATAAATTTCAAACTGTAAATTTATATGTTTGACTCCACAGGCAGATGTGCTACCTTTTCCCCTAGTGCATATACAGCTAGAGCTTCCCTTTTTTAAAAAAGAAAACACAGACTAGGACTGGTATCATAAAGGTCAGTCTGCAATTTCATTGCTCTCTGACATTTTCACCTATGAAGAGGCTCCTCCCATTTTATGCAGAGTCAGGGAAAGCCAAGTTCTCTTGGCTCAGGTAAGTAGTAAGTAAACCAGAAGACATCCAGGTCCATGGGGAACCTGCAGTTTTGAGCTGTTCCACCGAAGTGCAAATTCACCTGGCCATGTCCTGGCAGTATTTCCTGAAGGATACCCACCAGCACAGTGTCCGGGGCACCCATCACACCTGGTGCAGAGTACCTAGAAGTCCATCCACAGGGACTTGGCACTGACCACCTCAGTTATGGGCACATCCTTAGCCACAGCCACATCTCCCGTGCCCTTGTGTCCCAAGCAGAGAGCCACAGCTCAGGCAAGCAGCAGCATCCTGGACAATCTCCCCCCCGAGGAGCTCCATCAGGATGACAGCTGCCTTGCATGAACATGCATCCAAAAAGCCTGAATTCTGTACCCTAGATGTGAAATTTTTTCTGTATTGTGAATATCAGACATTAGGGAAAATATTTGGATGTCCAGATTGTTTTCTGGCAAGCCACTGTACCAACTTTCCACAAGATAACGCAATTTGTGGTGTTCACACTATTCTAAGGGCCACACCTTAAGCCCCAGCCACATCGCCCGTGCCCTTGTGTCCCAAGCAGAGAGCCACAGCTCAGGCAAGCAGCAGCATCCTGGACAATCTCCCCCCCGAGGAGCTCCATCAGGATGACAGCTGCCTTGCATGAACATGCATCCAAAAAGCCTGAATTCTGTACCCTAGATGTGAAATTTTTTTCTGTATTGTGAATATCAGACATTAGGGAAAATATTTGGATGTCCAGATTGTTTTCTGGCAAGCCACTGTACCAACTTTCCACAAGATAACGCAATTTGTGGTGTTCACACTATTCTAAGCAAACATGCTGTTAATGGATCTTTTGGTGTTACTGCTGCTAGTGTGCTGCCCCATTTATTTTCATTCACAGTGAGCAGGTCTCCAGGTAACCCTACAGATACTGCTGTCATGTGATGACAAGGAAAATAGTTGATTTCTTTACTGAACAGTAAGAATTTTTTGACTTTTTCCTGAAGTATGGATCCAGACAAAAGATATTTTCATTTTCAAGGTCAGTATGTAGAAACTTTACTAGCTCTTAAATAAAAATTCTGTGAATTCTCCCTAAGAAACTGCTTGGTTTTGTTCAAAAGTCAGATTAAAAATACTAACTCTGTATAATGGAATCTCAGCAACAGCGATAATTCTTGAAGAAAAACTTTATGAAGATGACTTTAAAATGCTATAATGCTTTCAAAATTCACTTGCAGCAAAGCACGCCTCTTTTGCAAGGGGGGAACTTGGATATCTGAGAGTCATGTGAAGTCAAAACACCTTGGCCACCAGATCATCATTGGAATTGGGTTCAAAGATCTCAGGGATTCCTCCTGCTTTTCTTTCAGTGGGCAGTGTGAGACCTCACAAGCTCATTTGGCCTGATGAAGAATGAAGGCAAAAAAAGTGACTGCTGGGTCTAAGAACATAATCCCCAGCACAGCTTTCTGTCCAGACCCACTGTTTTGCCCAGAGAAGCACGTTGCACACAGCATCTGCTCCTCACCACCCCTTGCAAACAAAGGACAGAGTGACATCTTGTGTGACAGATAAGGTTAGTCAAAGGGAGATCGTTCTCTTTCTTTGCTCTCTGCCTGCCTTGGAGAATATTAACTTTATAGATATGCCCTGTGTGCTCACATGCAAACAGAGCAAAGCGTGATCAATTCAAAATTGGCTTTGATACCAATTTCCTAATCTTCTTTAGTTTTTGGTACATCTGGCACTCCAATCAAAAATCCTTGCCTTTGGATTTTGTGTAGTTATATGTCAAGACTTTGGGAGCAGGGATGACTAAGTAAAGCAAGGTAGCAGTGAAAATATTATGCAGGAATTCTCTATAGCTTCCATAAAACCAGAATTTCAGTTAGAGATGAATGCCTGCATTTGAAATAATAGAATAAACCAAACCAACAGACCACCAGAAAATACCATATCAAAGTGAAGGAATAAAAACCCATCCAACCTTTCCTGAATCTCTGTCAGTGCAGAACTCACACTTTCTGTATGTCTGATAGTTGGCATTGTTTACAATATTTCTTTCTGGCAGACAGCTAGATCATATCAATTACACAAGACTTGGGCACATGCATTTGTAAAGTCTCGTTAAAAACTGTATTCTGATTTAGGTACCTGTGGCTCTCTAGACTTTCTCACTCAGTTCAGGAACTGAGAAGCAAACAGCCAGCTTCGAGCCAGAAGTTAAGTTCTCTAAGATACAGCTTTTAATCAATTAATCAAACAGAAAACCACTTATCTCCAGTTTTCAACACATTTCAAATAACTTCTAGTTTGTATTTCAGGGGGGAGAAAATCAAACCGGACTCCCATCCATAAAGACCTCCCTTAGACCCTGAAATTTCTGAACCCCTACTAATATGATTAATGTTAGAGAAAACCTCAAGAAAACCTGGGGAAAAAGAAAACTTCCAATTTAGGAGAATGGAGTCTTCATCTGCCTGTCTATAAAATTTTGAATATTAGTATTCAAGTACTAGGTATTAATAAATAACAATATAAGCCCTAGATTCTTCCACTCTTACAGCATTTTAGCATGATGAACGTTTTCTCCTCTGCAGTCCTCTCCAATTCAGGAGGTCCTAAGGGTGAGAAATACACATTTTCTTAGGGAATAAGAAGCAGCTGCTTACAAGAAGCACCTTCAGGAAGTCTGGTTTTAAATGTTTGCATGGGCAGAAGATTAGATATTCTTACCAGGCCTGATAAATTTTCAGGTGCCTCTTTTCAGCTTGATCGGAGTATCTTTGACTTCTTTATGTGTTGTGGCTCAGTGTTTTTCATACCATTTTAAGAAAATATTGTCACTTCTGGCTGTTCTCAAGTTGTTTCTCACTGAAGAAATATTCATGGTAAAGACTACCTGACTATTCTTTTTTATTCCAGTTAAGCAGGCTTTTTCTGTCTACTAATTTATGAAAGCCCAGCAAAATTGTGTCTGTGGCAGGGAAGACAACATGGTTACACTCCTATTGTAAAAACAATGGAGAGGACTAGAACATGTTTCATTTTTATTGACATTTAGGTGATTTTTATGTTGCTGTAGATGCCACATGAGGATACATGGGGCTTAGAAGCCCGGCAAAAGCAAAGCTGTCAGTGTTGTTTGAAAACATTTAAAAAATTTGTAATCACAATTGTTTTTCCTTTACCAGTTGGGACTGTGAACAGCAAAGCAGTCCTGAGGAGGCAAGAACTGCTTTAAAGTGATGATAAAAAAGAACTTCATCTGTTATGTTGATACTCACTTTTGTAGTAGGTACTAATGAAAGTGTCATATATTTAAGCAAGTATGGAAATTTAGTAAAACTTCAATAAGAATTCTTCAGTTGCTCCTGCATTTCTCCTTGTTAAGGCAGTCAAGAAACTGCAACATTATTAAATATGACCTTGATATGTGAAGAAAGAAATTTACCCATGTCCAAAATAGGGGCTTCTTTGTTTTTCAAAAAAGTATCATTAAGTAATTCACCTTCATGAAGTAGCAGTGTGAAAAATCATGGAAGAAGCAGGCAGTAATTTGTAGGAGCACAGCTAAGGCACCTAGTGAGACAGAGAGCAACATCAGCCTGTCTCAAAACCTCTGGCAACTATTTTCTCAGTTTGCATGATGCTCATGCTCTGTAAGTGTGAACTTACTAGCATTGAGTCTGACTTAAATATTTGGGCTTGGCTAGGTAGAGTTCTCAGTACTTTTAACAGTGGAATCCAAATGTGTGTAACACTCGGCAGTCTGGTCCTGAAGCTCTCCTGGTTTCACAGTGAGACCTATGTGTGATGCCAGACACTTTGTCAACTTGTATTACATTTACTCATTGCTAGAGCAGTGTCACATGCTTGAGACTATTAAAGTTGCTGCCAAAAAACACGCCACTCCTGTACAGTTAGAAAATTTAATGGCCAGACACACTGTCACTCGAATGCAGTCCCTTTTTAGACATCTATCTGCCAGTATGATAGGAATCATTCCAGGAAAGTTTTATAATGCCATAAGCGAGACCTTCAGCCCATCACTGTGTCAAATCACATTTCTGTCAAAATGCCAAAGAGTTTTCTCCCTGCACTTCACAGTAAAAAGCAAGTTAAATAATAACCTGCTTCCTGTTCTAATCCAACACATCTAGAAAGCACCAAGCATTCCTGACCTTTTTGCAGGAACTAACACATTCTTTGCTAATAACCTTGTAATGGAAACATCTACCTCTTCTTTTTATTTGGGAAATTCCAAATAACAGCTATTTGAAGAAAAAAGTTGAGTTGGTAATAGTAGTAAGATTTCCAGAAGCAGTAGTAGTAGCTGTTACCTGACAGCTTTGTTTCCTCTAGAAGTTTATATCCAATTGGAAAACTGAATTATTTCAGTATTGCTCTGGAGACTTCTCAGCTATTCAGACAGCAACAAAGAAGTAGACTGTAAGGTACTCTTTCTTACATCCCCAAATGAAAAGACCAATGGGTTGCAGATTTCCATGTGGCATACACACACTGCTGCAGTGTGAAACCAATTTGAGGAGCATCCCAAAGAAAATATTGTCACTTCTGGCTGTTCTCAAGTTGTTTCTCACTGAAGAAATATTCATGGTAAAGACTACCTGACTATTCTTTTTTATTCCAGTTAAGCAGGCTTTTTCTGTCTACTAATTTATGAAAGCCCAGCAAAATTGTGTCTGTGGCAGGGAAGACAACATGGTTACACTCCTATTGTAAAAACAATGGAGAGGACTAGAACATGTTTCATTTTTATTGACATTTAGGTGATTTTTATGTTGCTGTAGATGCCACATGAGGATACATGGGGCTTAGAAGCCCGGCAAAAGCAAAGCTGTCAGTGTTGTTTGAAAACATTTAAAAAATTTGTAATCACAATTGTTTTTCCTTTACCAGTTGGGACTGTGAACAGCAAAGCAGTCCTGAGGAGGCAAGAACTGCTTTAAAGTGATGATAAAAAAGAACTTCATCTGTTATGTTGATACTCACTTTTGTAGTAGGTACTAATGAAAGTGTCATATATTTAAGCAAGTATGGAAATTTAGTAAAACTTCAATAAGAATTCTTCAGTTGCTCCTGCATTTCTCCTTGTTAAGGCAGTCAAGAAACTGCAACATTATTAAATATGACCTTGATATGTGAAGAAAGAAATTTACCCATGTCCAAAATAGGGGCTTCTTTGTTTTTCAAAAAAGTATCATTAAGTAATTCACCTTCATGAAGTAGCAGTGTGAAAAATCATGGAAGAAGCAGGCAGTAATTTGTAGGAGCACAGCTAAGGCACCTAGTGAGACAGAGAGCAACATCAGCCTGTCTCAAAACCTCTGGCAACTATTTTCTCAGTTTGCATGATGCTCATGCTCTGTAAGTGTGAACTTACTAGCATTGAGTCTGACTTAAATATTTGGGCTTGGCTAGGTAGAGTTCTCAGTACTTTTAACAGTGGAATCCAAATGTGTGTAACACTCGGCAGTCTGGTCCTGAAGCTCTCCTGGTTTCACAGTGAGACCTATGTGTGATGCCAGACACTTTGTCAACTTGTATTACATTTACTCATTGCTAGAGCAGTGTCACATGCTTGAGACTATTAAAGTTGCTGCCAAAAAACACGCCACTCCTGTACAGTTAGAAAATTTAATGGCCAAACACACTGGCAATCCATTAGACATCTATCTGCCAGTATGATAGGAATCATTCCAGGAAAGTTTTATAATGCCATAAGCGAGACCTTCAGCCCATCACTGTGTCAAATCACATTTCTGTCAAAATGCCAAAGAGTTTTCTCCCTGCACTTCACAGTAAAAAGCAAGTTAAATAATAACCTGCTTCCTGTTCTAATCCAACACATCTAGAAAGCACCAAGCATTCCTGACCTTTTTGCAGGAACTAACACATTCTTTGCTAATAACCTTGTAATGGAAACATCTACCTCTTCTTTTTATTTGGGAAATTCCAAATAACAGCTATTTGAAGAAAAAAGTTGAGTTGGTAATAGTAGTAAGATTTCCAGAAGCAGTAGTAGTAGCTGTTACCTGACAGCTTTGTTTCCTCTAGAAGTTTATATCCAATTGGAAAACTGAATTATTTCAGTATTGCTCTGGAGACTTCTCAGCTATTCAGACAGCAACAAAGAAGTAGACTGTAAGGTCAGTACTTTGGCACACACAGGCACACAGGACAAACATCAGGTACTCTTTCTTACATCCCCAAATGAAAAGACCAATGGGTTGCAGATTTCCATGTGGCATACACACACTGCTGCAGTGTGAAACCAATTTGAGGAGCATCCCATTTGCTGTTTAACAGAGGCACAGACTATAAAAGGACACCAGCCAGAGCCTGCAGAAGGCAACCAGCTTACCTGAGCAGCATCAGCACCTTCATTTAGGCAGAGGTTTTGGGCTGCATCCTTAGGTGGGCAGTCCGTCTTCTCTGTGTCACAGGGGTACTGGGACATACATTTCTAGAGCAGAAAGGTGTCAGATTTGGGACAAGATGAAATTTAGAGTCTGAGATTGCTGCTTTTTTTAATTATGCAGCGAAAGGCTGAAGAAGCATGAGGTCTGAGTCAGGGCATACAGAAGGTGAGTGAAAATGGGGACAGGAGAATTCAGACTTACCCCAGACTTGCACCCAGCTGGAGAGAGCACACTGGTGACAGCTGGGAGCTCTGAATCAGCATTTAGACTGAACCAGCCCTATTGACTTTAATATATCTCAATTAGATGAAGACCAATATTGAAGCCTGTAGTTAATTGCAGTAATGTGACATCTTTCTTGTGCTAAGAGCTCCCCAAGCACAGGTTAGAGAGCCATATTTCTGAGGTGAGCAGGTTCTTCAGGTCAGAGCATCAGTTTTCCATTCCCCTGAGATCAGTGACACACCAGGCACAACTGCATAATCACAGCACAGACAACCTGCGCCCCCCACAAGAATCATGCCATCCATTAGTGAGTTCAGCCAGCACTGCTTTTGCTGGGTTCTCAAAATTTACATCATGTCTCCCCCTATTTAGTACCTTTATTTGCTAAATAGGTGCATCTGTGCTTCCTACAGTAAATTTGGCTGAGCTCAGTGGATTTGGCTCTTTGAATCCAGAGCAGCTAAATTATCTAGCAGTAGCAATTTCCATGCAGGTGCACCTTCTTTTCTACTTATCCTGCATTAGCTATTGTTCTCCTTTTGGTGCTCTGTGCTAGGAGAAAGAGCACGGTGCACACATTGTGTGATTGAGCTTTCTCCTTGTTGTGCCCTTGGCAATGAAAACGACCCCCAGAAGGGGATAAACCCAGGTAATGGGTCATCCTGTAGCATGGACAGATGCCCAGCTTAATTTTCACTAGCTCTAAGAGAAGCCCAAGAAGTGCTTTCACAAAATCCCAAACTCTTCATTGCTGTTACCCGAGGAGGTGAAGAGCAGCCTGATGGGCCCCTTTGCAAAAGGATGTTTGATGTTCAGTGGCTGGGATGAGGACACAGGGAAGGGCTTGTACTGAGGAATATGATCTCCCACACCAAATGAAAATGCCAGGTCTGGGCTCAGTGAAGGGAAGGGGTTTTACCAGAGACAGTTTTGAGAACAGATGTTTCTTTAATGTCCTGATACTCAGAATTGGTTTTGATGTCTGCTTCGTCTTACCTAATTTGCTCTGGTGTTCTAATTTTCAAGTTTTCTCCTCCAAGAGAAACAGCCTATTACAAGTTTTAAGATCATACAGATAAATGCCAATTTTATTTTCCTGTGATTATCATCATCTATATTTGACAATTACTTTTCCTACATGAAAAAAGGAAGATAACAGAGTTCGAAACCTACTCATCCGAGGGGGCTGAGATTGGTAGGCTCTGCCTCTCTCTTGTAACCTTTACAATGTGTCAATTATTGTCAGTTATACAAGGACAATTATTCTCATGAATCTAGAGATTTGTCTAGAATTATAGTTAATTATCTCGCTAAAATATACTAATCACTCCAGTTTGTAGGGTAACAATTCAGTAAAATTAATTTGCATCTTAAATTTTTCATCCTACAGTGCTAACACATTTAAAAATATGATTTAATTTCCAATACTTTAAATAAAATTTCACAGGAGCATTAAGCAATTTTGTTAGTTCAGCTGTTTGCACTCCAGCCCCTCACACTGTTCAATAGTGGAACTGTGAGCACTTCAAGGGGCAACTCAGCTGCATCACTGGCTCAAGAAAAGCCTGACTGTGGCAGCACAAAGAAAGTCTGTCAAGCATCTCCTCCTGAGGCTGCCTGTGGTTTACACTCACTACCTCTAAAGTTTGTGTCTGAATGGGATTGGAAATCATCTTCATTAAAAGAGACAGCACTAAACAGCAACGTGTGGAGTGGGTGCAATAACCTTTGTTCCCTGAAAGCAGAAGGGAGGATGGCTCAGGGCCATGTCCCAGCTGGCACCAGGCTGGTGGCACCGAGGCTGCTCATCCCCTGGCAGCCCACACAGCACTGCAGCTTCCTGATGGCATTTAAATGGTGTCTTTTGCTTCCTCAGTTGCTCTATTCCAGGCTGGGAAGTGCTAGCACTCTCTCTCACCTTCAGGACTGGTGACCTAAAGAAGTTGGTTGTTTTCTAAAGGCAGGGAATGGCTAGAGTGGAGATGCCACAGCTCAGGAGGAGGGAAGCAGCTGCAGGAAGCTGGGAGTGAGTGGGCCAGGTCACACACAACCAGCTGCTAATTCCTAGGCCAGCTCAAGAGTCAGCTGAGGCAAAAGGCGCCAAGCAAAATCTAATTTCTGGCTGAAGGGTATTAATAACCATGGATAAAATTACCCAATATTTTGTGTGGGGAATTCAGCTCCACCTCTTCTGGCTCTTTTTAACTTAAGGATTATCATGAACAGAAGCCAATGCTTATAGGACCCTGTCCTTGCCAAAGCCTATGGGAATTGCTGCTGCCCAGAAGCACTGCCACCCCCACATGGTTGAAAAGCCTCCTCCGTGCCAAGTTGTAAAGTAGCTGTTTCTACTTTAAACAAAATTCCTGCCTGCCTTTGAGCCACAGCTCTCCTGTATGAAAGGTATCATCTCTCTCACCAGCCTTCACACTTTCCTCATCAACGCGCCTCGGTCCAGTTTCCAGCCCCAGGGTCCTGATTCAGAGGAGAAGCAGACATTGGAGCCTCACACCTCTTCCTGGCCCTGCAGAGACTGCTGATCGTTCCTGCAGGCAGGAACACTGCCCATCACCCCCACCCAGCCATACTCTCCAAACTCTCTCCTTGGCTTTCAGTGCTTGGTATTTGCACGACCCATGAACTGCAGGACCTCCAACAACAGCCCCCCTGCTCCCAAGGCAGGCCCCTGGAGCATAAATGTCCCAGTCCGAGGCTAAAAGTGAGAGCTGTCAGCACAGTTGTGATGGCGGTGGCATGGCCAAGGAAAGCCCAGGAACACCAGACACCCTCAGCCACGCCAGCCCTGCAGCAGCAAACCCACGTCTGTGCCGCAGGCTCCGCACACGGGGATGGTGCAGGGAAGCAGCTGCCCCTGCAGCTGGACAGCCTGGTGGGAAGGGAGCAGGGGAGAGCAGGGCCTGCTCACACCCCAGGCAGCTCCTGGAAGAAGAGTGAAAGGATTCTGTAACTTCAGCAGAGCACGGACTTCTGGGGGTGTTTTACGGCACTGTCTCACCTTGTTTCGTATGTGCAAATTTCAGTCCTGGCTGTCACAGAGCGTGGTGCTCATGGGCATTTCATACACGCAGTAGCCCATAAAAATTACTGTGTAGAGTTGTGTTCACTCCTTTGACCTGTTAGCATAACAAAAAATTCATCTGAACCTTTTGCTCATTCACAAATGAATTAATAAGAAAACCACAGAAGATGAAATTTAAGTAACGGAACTTAAAATACACTTTCAAGTATTTACCATCTTACTTCCATGTAGAACTTTTTTAAAGTGCTAAGTGCTATGATCTCACATTAAGAAATATTTGCTCCTTTTAGAATTGAAAGAAGAACAAAAGGAGAACATAAAACTGTTTTCTTAATAACCAAAAATTTACCAAATCAAGAATTTGGATATTATCATCCAGATGTATGAGCCTGATATTTTACACCTGACTTCTGCAAATAAACAGAAGTCTGCTACAGGACTGATATGTGCATGTTAATGAAAAGTCATTTTACACAACTCTTCAAACAACAATATTTAATAATTTTCACAACAAAATCACTTTGTACCTCACCAGTGTTTTCTGATTTTCTTTAAATATAAAACCAAGCACTTTTAAAAGCAGCAGTTTATATCCACACGTTTAGTGCATATTTGATATTCTTTAACAATGGATAATCTATGTGTTATGTGAGATACTATTATTATAATGAAATGCAGCAAGAAGAGCTTGTATTTCTACAGTGTCCTTTCCCAGAATAACCAACTTGCAAAGCAAAGCATTTTCACAAAAAACTTCTTTAACCGTCTTTTACAAAGCATGATTTGTTAGACTTCTAAGTTAGATTTATAAAATGACAAGTTATCATCTCAACAGGGGAAAAAAAAGTAATGTAATTTTTTTTTTCTTTTGGAATCTAGTTCCAAATTCAGACTTTTATTTTCAAAAGATGGAACACTTCTGAGATGTCTGTTATACTTCTGAAGCACAGCTCAGGAATCAATACTTTATCTACCACAGATACAATAGTTTACCACTTTCCAGGGCATTAGGTATCCAGAGCTGTTAATTTCTGGATCAATATGGCAAATGTATAACTACCAACCCAAACAAAGTTCTTATTCCTTATCCCTTAATTTCCTTTTGTTTTCCTAACTCTGCTCCTAACTTTACAAAAATCATGGATGTAGAAATCCTTATTGCTGGAAAGCTATGCAGGACTCTCCTTCTTTGTACAAAAATATTTTAATGTAGATATTTAGAAATTTTACATAAGAACATTTCAGTGATAAAATATTTTATTAGTGTTTCTGTTTGAGTACATTGAGCAATGTATTGTGACTTCAAAAAAAAATTCTCGAGTTTCACTACCCAATCCTTAAATCTCAGACACCACTGTTACAATAGAAGCAGATGCTCTGAAAGAGAAAATCATCCCAACATCCAGGTTCTATACTGGCAGTTGAGACCCATAAAGCCAGATTCGGGTATGGTGGAGTGTGTATTTTATGTATCTATGCATATCAAAAAGATTTTGGGAATTCTGCCAACCATATGTGAATGTGACCAGCCAACTGCATACATACTACATCTCACCCAGCTCCTGGCAGGCAGGGTGGTTCATGTTGATACAGGGTGTGCTGCTGGAGCCCGCTCTAGCATTTGGTGGGATGACAAGTAAATCCTTTGTGTGTGGGGTTTTGTAACTCGGAAGCATCACCAGCACCACTTACCCACTCACTCCACGCTATGCAAAAATATTTGTTATTTAAACACTTTATAAACTTAACGGAGATTGCTGACAAGATATGAGATACTCTGTGGTTAGTTCAGAACACATGAAACCACAACCAGGCAAATGTGAAATTTTGAAAGAATGAAAGCAAACAGAGAAACTGAAGTAAGCATCAGGTTCAACAGAATGTTGAGAAGAAAGTCCTGCTGCAAAAATAGGACTAAGAAGTGTAGCGGTCTGTAAGTGTACAATATCATAGCAGACAATACCACATCAACAGCAAATGAAACTGTCACACAACAGAGAGCCTTGTGCATGAAATAATACAACTTTTTATTCATGTTTTATAGATTACTTTTATTTATTTTTGCTTTAATAATGCATATTCTGTTCACTCTGTGCAAAATTGGGGACAGAGGTGGGTGTTTAAATCATCTAATGAAAATCAAGCGGAGATGAACATTCAGGTTGAGGGAGAGGCCTATCCAAACCAGGAAAGCTAAAAAGCCACAGCTGCTCAAGACAAAGCTGCTCTCAGCTGTGCCCTTTTGTCCTGCCACCTGGCACAAATGCTCTCCTGACCGAGCAGCTGAGCACTGGCAAGGTGACCTCCGCCGGACACCGGGGACAGGAGTTGTCGTGGTAGCTACATGGGAGACCTGGCCTCAACCGGCTCCAGTCAGTGTGTGGCAAAGAAAGGCACAAATCATTGCAAAGACCAGACTTCTGTTGGTTTGTTTCCTTCTTGTAAATACGTTACTGTACACAATGTAAGTTTGAGTTGTAGGGGATTCAGGGACATAAAATTGCATATTTAACAGAACTTAAAATCATAACGAAAAGTAGGCTGTTCAATCTTGAAGCAAAAATAATCCCTCCAGCCCCAACATTAACATTCATTCCTGGCTATATGCAGTACAAACATTTTAAAATCTGTGACAAAAGACAATTAAAAACCAAAAGTCAAAATCATAAAGCTTGTAAACAGATAATCTGAAATACACTTTATTTATGGAAAAATATCATCAAAATAGTACCACTATGGATTAAACTGCCTGAGTTTTCATTTCACCTAGGATCTTGAAGTAGAGAGCCTTTAGCACAAGAAGATCAATTTCAGTCACAACTAGTGCCGCACAGCACGGCTTTGGGTAGAAATTTTGTTCTCGTTGGTATTTTTGTTGTGCTATCAAAAACTGTTGTGCTAATCCTTCAAATAAAGGGATGTTGAGGCAATTCTTAAATCATTTGGCACAAAGTTATTTTGGCTGGGGCATAAATTTGAGTCTCAGTCATGAAGAATAATGCAACATTCCACCTATCAAGTATTCACTTTGATTGAAGAGCTTTCTTTATGTCATTAACTTCCATCTAAAAACAAACAGAAGAAAAAGTATTTGATTAAATTAGATGCTTTAGCAAACTGAGGCACAGTTGGTGCCACTTGAAAAGCACATGTTCCATCTTGTCCAGAGCTGTCAACTACAGGCTTTATACTGCTCTTATTTCCACAGACTTCACAAATTGAGGTGTGCTTCTCAACTGTGTAAGATGACCATTCACAGCTTCCTCCCTCAGACCATGACAAGTATAGTCATTGAATGTACTGCAAGACCTTTCAATCTCTTTAAATTACAACTTTTACAAACAACACAGCTCACTGCCTGGCATTGCTGCACAATGAGCACTGTGTCCATGCACTGACAGCTGCACTTACAGCCAGCATCATAAACTGCACTGCTGGCAGTGAGCACTGGTACCTGAGGAACAAAACCCATCATCTCTCTCCTACAGGGAGGGTTCTTTCTGTAGGAATGATGGTTACCTTCTACAACTATCAAACCTGTGCCCAGGCACCTTAAAGGCTCTGATGGATGTACAGCCATGTGGTAAGAGGATGCGGCTATAACCACCAACAGCCCTAGCTGTCCATTTGATCCCTCTGACAGACACAGAAAACCCTAAGGCAGGGGTCCTAGATTTATTCAAACACACCTGTTTCAACCTCATGACTATCAGAACACTCTGAAACTAACGCAACTTTTGTTTGCTAACTCTCATCTTCATGTAAAGCTAATAATGCCGTCTTGGCTAGCATCTGAACATTTACCAGTATAAACAACATCTGAACTGGAGTAAAAGCATTCAGCTGTAAGACCATAATTTTCAACCCTTCAGTGCAGGTCTCTGCATAAAGATGTAAAGTTATCTCTGGATAACTCTGAATAGTCTCGCCCGTTAGACTAAATCAATAATGGCTATTAAAAATGTTCACTGTGTTTTATCTGAATAAATTTCAGTTTTAGCTGAACAAGAGTTGTGTATAATTAGAAGATATGTTCCTATGTGATTGGATACAAAGTCCTTTAGGCAGTCCTGGAGCATAGATGTTGAGGATCCCCAGTTCTGCCACCCTTTGCCATGTTCCCAAATACTTTACAGAGAGGGAAGAGTTCCAGTGAAATTACATTTCAATTTTCTATATCTAGTTCAAAGTACAGTTGCTCTATAGCATCAAAATATAAAAATATAATCAATACCAAACCACTTATCAAGTACATGGAATAGAAGAGTATAGCATAGTATAGATGAGAATAGAATAGTTTTGGTTGGAATGGGCCTATAATGACCCTTTAGTCCATCTCCCTGACCAGGTTAAAGCATGTTAGTAAGAGCATTTTTTAAATCACTCTCCAAATCCCCAAAAAGCAGTTTCAACATCATTCCACATCAAAGCAGCATCGTTAATGATTCCAGCAAAGGCCAAGTTCCATGAACCCCACAAGGAGGGCAGCAGGATACCTGGCAAATGACTAAGCCAGCACAACAACATCTAGAGCTAAGGTGCTGCACAAACTATGGTAGCAGTAACTGGGTTCCTAATCAGAGCCCCTTCTTTTATATTGCTCAGGATGCTTTAGTAAAGACAACCTTGAGTACAGCCTGTAAAGCAGACATTAAAATTTTGCTATATGAAATAATATTCCAAGCGTATTAACACTGAGATAAGCCTACTACAAAATATAAAGCTTTGGCAGAAAGTAAGTAACTTAAGGCATGATTTCATTTGTGACAAAATCAAACAATTAAAACTGAGACAAAAAAAAATCATAGTTTGAATCTTGTATTGTGTTTAATTTTTTAAAATTTATCTACCTACTTGTGCTGATAAATTTTTAGATAATTATCAGGCTTTTCAGTAAGAAGCCAGTATTGCAGTATATATGACACAAACTTGCAATGCCATGAAGGGAACAGGTATATCCCTTTCAGAAATATTGGTAGTTTTTAATTCACTGGAATCTAAGTATCTTAGCAGAGTTTTATGTCCCATGTCAGGCTAAATTAAACCTGCCAACACATCTCTAACATTATAAATAATTTAAGTACCTGCAATCGTAGACGGATCTTCTTCTCTTCATCCAACTCAGAGAGCAACTGTTTAATCTCTTTTCTGTCAAAAGAATGCAAAAGAAGCTTGGCATGGAAATGACTACCCTAGTAAAATACAAAAGATTTTCTCTCGGAGACATATTTTTCCCACTTCACTAGTTTGTTTTTTTTCCTCAGAACGTCTAACTGAAGTCAGCATACTCTTGTGTACTATAGGCTATAGTAGAGAGAAATAAAACTCACTATGGGACAGCACCCCGCCCCATCCCACATGGCTAATGAATAATGCCTCCTAACAGCCCTGCATCCACAGGCTTCGTTCTGGCCTAGCTGTATCAACACTGTATCAGCACCCAGTTGCCTTTTTCCATACAGAACGTAGATGTATTGACTGTTGGTGGGTTATAGGGACTGGTAACACGAATCCTGCCCGTCCTATCACATACTTAAGCCACTTAAAAGCTGTTTATGCCAGCAATGCAATGTAACCTTCCACTTCATTTATAAGACTTAACGATCCCAAATATGGATTTTCTATCATTCTTCTTTGTCGAGAAGGGGAACATAGCTATAAGGAGCAGACACGTTCTCATGTTCCCACTGAGTGATCTCACCTTAGGACAGATACCAGTAGGTGGAAGCTGCCCTTGCAAGAAGGGCCGGGGAGACCAGAGGAGCAGGGTCAGCCTAAGAGGCGAGGCCGTGGGGCTTGCTGGCTACATCCAGCTTGAACCATGCCCTCCCGCATCTTCTCCCAAACTCCGCACACCTCTGTTCCGCCACAGTCTCTGCACGCTGCTTGCCCTTTTCTTTTTCCTGCCTGGGCTACACACAACTGACAATGTAAGTGAAGGTTTAGCTTCCAAAGCATTAAATATTCTCAGGAACATCAAAAGTCACATGCCAGCCCCAGTTTCTCCTAAGAAATGAGCAACTTAAAGAAAAAAAAGGTGCCCAAAACTAAAATAATAAGATTCAGGGCCATAAACACAAAGGCCTTCAGATATCCTAGTCACAATTCAATTACTACTTTTGTAACGTGAGCTTCCTGGGAAAATGTGCTAACAGTCAAATAACAATGGATTTAATAATTTTAGGAACTTGTAGCAATTTGTACTACAACTATAACAAATGCACCCCTTTTATTATGATCAATGCATATGAGTTCCCAGATATTTATTGGCAAATAAAAGACATTCACTGTTTATAGCTTGCAACTTAACTTTTTTAACACGCCTCAAACATCTACTTATGTCACAACACAGGAAAAGAAAAAGCTGGTGGATAGTGCAGGTCTTTTTTGTTGAGGTTCTCACCCCTGAATATGTTCTGTCACACGAAAATCACTCACAAACACATAGCCCAGCTGTGCAGAGTAACATCCATGAAGGCAAACTCAATAAGAAACTGCCACCACTATGCACAAATGGATCCATCCCACCTACAGTTGTGATTTGCAGTACTTACTTTTGCTGGTCTTTCATGGTTTCAATGATGGTTCTTAGCTCCCTAATTTGTGTTCTCAGCTCTTCCAGGGCAGTCTGACCTTGGCTCAAGTGCTCAGTCTTTGGCTTTCCTTCAGTACCAAACAGGGATGGGGAATTTGACCTGTGGCCTGTTGTTCCCATAGCAATTGAGTGAAATCCAGGTGACGGTGAAGGGGATAGTGATGGTTGTACATTACTGCCACTAGCCAGACCTCCTGGTTTTGGAGGCAAGGAAGTTTTGTTATCAGACACCTGCAACAAAAAGAATAACATTTAGTGTCTGCAGAAAGCTTTATGAAAATCAAACCTCTAACCAATGGTAAGTATTTTGCTGCTCTTCAGTAATGCTGAAAGTCCAACAGTCAAACATGGACAGTCTTGGCAAAAGCATGATAAATATAATGATTAGTCATGATCTTGGTATGTGTACATCAGAGGGGGTCTAGTCGGGATGGAGAAGTTCAGACAGCTTTGTTGGGGTTCCTCCCCCCTACCATGTGGTCCTGGGAGAGGGGCCCTGGGGGGGGAGACACAAGGTTGACCAGGTATCCCCACTGTAACACAGCTTCAGTAAGACTTTTCATGGTTGCTACAACAAGTGAGCAACAGCATTTCCAAGATCTCAGACCTAGCAGTGAATTAAGCCAGGGACAGATGCTCAGTGTTTCTCTCAGAAGTTTGTGAGGCCATATCTATGTCTCCCGCAGAGCACAAAACTACATGGCCGAGAATCCAAGTCATATTTTTTAGTAAATTAAATTCATAGTTGCCCAACAACCATTGAAGGAATCTTCAAAGTTTTTTCAAAAATTAAAAAATGTATTACATGTTCCCCCTAGCATTATGAAAATAGCAAAATATTCATTAACTTTGCTTGTTGGTATGATATATATAGAAAAAAAAAATCCCATGGCTTCAAAATGGTAATATATTAATAATAAATAAATGTAGTGTACTGTCCTCTGTTAACTGAAGCTTCCATGAATCCCCGTAACAACCAATAGCTGTTTACTCCTCTAGGAAATTGACAGAAAAACACAGCATTAACCTAAAACCCTGGAATCCTGTGGTTAGCTAAAAAGGATCTCATGCTTCTTAACTGCAATCCAGTGCTCTACTTATTAGGCAAGCCTCTACTAGTATGTGCTACATAATGTAATATATGTATATAATGTAATATAATGTAATATAACATTTAATATTTATTAGACAATTAGAAAATCTGAAGTTTACCAACCATATGTGACTATCTACTTCACTGCATACAGAGAACAATGTACAAGTACTGTTACCACAGTGGCAAGTAAGGGGAGTCTTCACACTGTTATTTGGCAGTGCTATGTGTGCATTGTATGACAGCTACCAGGCATATCTGAAAATCTGATTTGGACAAGAGTAAGAAAAAGCACTAGGCAACCTTCCAACTCTCTTTGGAAAAGAGATATTGAAGTTGAATGGCAAATAGGGCAAAATACTGAGACTAAATGGTATGGAAATGGAAGAAGACACTGTAACTGAGGACTTGGGGACTGGCGGGGTGGCATTAGCTGAGCAAAGTAACTGAGAGAAAAGTTAGTGATGAGATGAAAATCAGGAAAAATTGTGATGGGGAGGGAAGAGCAGGATCCACCAAGTTCTGGAAAAAACAGTCTTCCCTACTACACAACCATGACTGAGCACAGAACCTGCTCTGCGAAAGCAGTGAATTCAAAAAGTGTTCTGCACAAAAACCAAGTCTGACCATATGAATAAAAATGGTGTTATAATCACAAGAAAGCTGAATCACTGCAGTGCTGTGAAAACTTGACTCAATGACCGGAATAATATTCTTTTAACATTGTATCAATTAGTTTGTTCGCTTAGTTTGTGTATCTGGGTTGGAAGGGACCTTAAAGGTCACCTAGTTCCAATCTCCCTGCCATGGGTAGGGGCACTTTTCACTAGAAAGGGTTGCTCCAAGGCCCATCCAGCCTGTTCTTAAACACTTCCAGTGATGGGACATCCAAAAATTCTCTCTTGTGGCACCTGTTCCAGTGCCTTGCCACACTCACAGTAAAGGATCTTTTCCTTATATCTAATCTAAACCTACTCTCCTTCAGTTTGAAACCATTCCATCATCCTCTCCTATCACTCCATGCTCTTGTAAACAGTGCCTCTCCATCTTTCTTGTCAGCTCCCTTCAGGTACTGGAAGGCCACAATTAGGTCACCTTAAAACCTTCTCTTTTCCAAGCCAAAAAAACCCAGTTCTCTCAGTTTTTCCTCATAGGAGAGATGCTCCATCCCTCTGACCATCTCGGTGGCCTCCTCTGGACTGGCTCCAACAGGTCCATGTCCTTGTGCTGGAGACCCCAGAGCTGCATGCAGCACTCCAGGTGGGGTCTCAACAGAGCAGAGTAGGGTGTGAGTAACATGTACCTATAAACAGATCTCTCATGCATAATAACCCCATATATCAGTAGGTGCAAGTTTCCTTTGGACTGAAAAGAGATGTCAGGCTGAGATCAAATCTGGAGCAGGCAAGCAAGGCACAACCAGAGTCATTGATCTGAGCATCCTATTCCAGAGCTTAACTGGCTATCAACATTAAAGCCTCAAGCAGCTGCCTTCTAATAGCAGCCATCTCGTTTTACAGGAACAACATCTAGAGTTTTGTCATATAACTTACAAATGTTGGCCCAAGAGTATTCTGTAGTGCAAGTGCTCCCAGAAGAGGGAGCTACATATCAAAACATTATCCATACAACTTGATCACAGAAGTGCATGACTTCATCTTTCAAATACCTGTTCAACTATTAGAATGTGTATTTGTATTATTAAAGGTATCCTTATGTACTAAAAAATAGTTCCAGCATTTAAAGCCTGACCTACGCACTCCTTTTTTAATATTTCATTCTACTACAGTATTCTACCAATATACAGTAAGAACGGAACAAGCCTATAAAATGAATACAGTTATACCAGTATAAAAAGTGATTATATTTGAAAGTTTAAATTCACATACTATTAGAGTGTGTCAAAGAGTTGTATTTTCTCTGCTCACAGACTCTTCTAATGTAAACTCAATTTAAACTTGCAAAAAGACAGGGTCTTTGTTTCTAAAATGTATTTCCCAGCCTCTCTGATTCTGTGAAATGCATTTACATAAGAAAGATTTTTTTCACAGTATGGTTATTTGAGACATTTTAACTGTGCAATTCACTTTAGACTTGCCTTTCAAGCACAGAACAAACTTTAGTAACCTTTATAATTTTAAGCTTCTTTAAGTGGGCAGTTACCAGGTGACTGTTGAATTAAATTTTAAATACTTGAGTACTGCTTTGAAAAAAGAAGATGCATGTGATAAAGTTAAGCAGAGACATTCCAATTAACTTACTTGTGATATTGTAACAGTTCTTGATTTCCTTGACACGTCAAGAGTTTTGTGAGTAATGGAAACATGTTCCTCCTTCTCATCTTCAGGACTTGGTGAGTCAAAGAAATCAGGGCTTGAAAGAGATGACTATGCAGACAAACATACAAAAGAAGAAGAGAAAGAAAAGTACAGATATTTTCATTGTACAAGAACTTTTTTAGCTATCATTTTCATAGTAACAATACTTAAAATCAGGACTCTTTGTCCCCCTACTCCCCCTTTTTTGCATCTTATTTTCAAAGCATTCAAGAAATAAGATATGCTTAAGAGTTGAATCCAACATTAATTTACAGCTTTGCGTTGCATGATATCACAAGATGAAAGCGCAGGACGCTGAGTGCTGTGCCATGGGGACACCAGCTCTGTCACCGGGGCGGCTCCACTGTGGCTTTGCTCAGAGCAGGTCTCACCCTGCTGCTTCTCAGAGGCCCCAGCTTTGTCTGTGCACGGTGCTGGCACTGCAGGGCTGCCTTGTGCACGGCCTCTTGGTAAAGGCACGAAGAGGGAAGGTTCTTTCCACCCCTTGTTCCTTTCCTCGTAGACGTGACAGGGGAAGTAAAACCTCTTTACTGCTCTTCTATATTTCTATACTTATGATGACAGTCAATTTTGAAAGCATTCTCTTTTTTTCAGTTCTATTAGTTTCACTACAATCCTTTTTGCTTCCTTCCATTTTGTTTTTCTTCAGCAACACGGACCCAGGTAACCATCAGTAGTTGCTCTCATTCTGATATTCCAGACCGCAAAAAGCATGGAAACAAGCAAACCCCAAACCCCAAAGAAGAAGACATTGAAAAACTAAGCAGTGGTTTCCAAAGTATGGTTTAAGAGACCAACTTGTCTAAAGATACATATTAGAGAGTGAAATTTAAATCACCCTTATATTTACAGCTGCGATCTTAATGAGAAGAAACACATGGTAGCTCAAGGAGGACTGTTGAAGACTGAATGGACTATTTGTCCTCAAAATCTGGTAAATGTCTGCAAGAAATCAATAGAAATGCTTCTTTTGGGAAACACTTTCAAAATCCTCAATACTTAGCACAAATTAGTCTATTCCAAAGATTTTTATAAGGGATTTTTCTGGGATCACTCATGGCTGGCAAGGAACACTTGGCATCACCTAAATAAGGGGGTACAAACCTTAGAAGGAAGGGAATGTTTTAAACATCAGTATTCGAAACACTGGCAGCCTTTTGACAGTAATTTTCCTGATCTGCATCTCTCTGCCTCATTGTACGTGTGAAGGAATGGCTGGGTAAAAGTAGTAAAAACACCAAGGAACACAAGTAGGAGAGGGGGAAAAATCAGAAAAAATATTTTTAAAAATAGTTTTTAAAGAAAAGGAAAATTAACTTACAGATGTGAGAGACTGGGAGGGTGGTCGCCTGCCAGTAGCTTTTGGTCTGGTTGTAGTTGGATGATTAAGCTTCTCAGCAATTGGTATTACAGAATCAAAACCTTCCAAGTCTTAAAAATAAAATAGAATTGATTTGGTTTTCTGGCAATTGTCTTCAAAGGGAAAGAATCACATATTTTTCTAATTTCAAAGAAAAGAAATCCCATTTTCCCCACTGTGTCACAGTGTTCTGCACATATTTAGCCACCACGATGGCACTAAAAAAACCTGAAAGTCAAAGGCAGCTGTAATCCAGTCACCCTTGCCAAGAACAATTACCCTTCCATCTCAACACAATAAAGCAGAGGGGGAACGTGTAGAGGAGCCTTTGGCTTTGTTTTCAGCATAGTGAAAGCTAAATGACATCATGGGTTCTATAGCATGGAATAAACAGTTTCAAAATTTCCATCTGGCTACTGAAGGGGTTAGTAATTTTTTTTTTCCATGAATAACTGAAGACGTAAGGCAGTGCATACGTTGTCTCAGGAACTGTACTGTCAGCACTGCATTGCAGCAATTGCTCAGGGGGGTGTAGAATGAGAATGATCAAGCTGGAAGTTATCTGCAGGTTCCTGGACACCTGCAGCTGGAGGCACCATAGTTTCCAGTAACTGCAGGTGAGGGGATTATCTCCCTCCAGTAGTCCAGAGGCTATGGCAAGTAAAAGCTCCAATAAGCTCCTGAAGCTGTACAGAGCCCAGGGAAAGCAGGTCTGCTTGAATGCTGTACCAACCATCTCCATGGCCAGTGAAAAGCTCTGGGGAAGTGTTTACTGAATCCAGCCACACAGTAACATGTTTATGTGAAAGAACAATGTGGAGGCTCAAGGAATACCACAGCTTATGATTACATGGATAAATCAAAAGGCTTAATACCATTCATCTATTTTTATGGGTTGTATCAGTTTCACTCACCTTCATTTCAAAATGCCCTACAGCATATGTTGAGCAGGAAGGAGTCAGAAAACACACAAGAGGTACTTTAGACAAGATAAATCAAAATTCTTCAAAATTACTTTCAGATATGAATCAAATACAGGAATAATATTCATTATTCAGAGACTATTTTTCATTGCACACATGTAGGAAAAAATAGCTTTTACGTTAATAGTTCTATATAGTAGGCACTTAATTTTCTGAACCATTACAGAACAATGAATCACTGAAGATCCAGTTTTGTTGCCATATTACAACCAACCATCGTACAAAATTACACAATGGAAAAACAAATTAATTAATGGGCCTGTGCAATAAACTATATGCACTGAAAGACATTTAAATTGATTCCAAGTACTCATGATTTGTCAGCTAGAAAGTAAATGGGATTGGAGATTCCTTATTCAGCAATATCTTTTCATCTCCAAGAGATTAAAAAAAAAAGAAAAAAGAAAAAAGAGAACTCTTTCAATAGCCCTGAAATAGTCTAAGGTTATTCACCTCCGAATACTACTCTATTTTTGGAGTGACTCTTCCTATATATAACCAGTGACCCCACTGTCCTCTATCATGTATTTTTGTCATTGCTCTTTTTATTGACTGTTGCAGCCTGTGTGCAAAGGTAGGTCACCCACCCAGTCTGTCAGTGGGAATTTAGCAATCTGAAGCCTCAGTTGTACCCAACACGTCAGGTGAGGCCACAGTGCTTTGAAAGTTAAAATGAGCTAATTTTAGCAGATTTTAGCAGATCACAAAACCTATCTGGAGTCCTGTAGAACTTCAGGGTTTCAGGAGAGGAGAAATAGAAGTAAAAATTTATTTTCTGGGGAGAAAAAAAGCAAGTGTAAGCTGGTTTCCATTAATATCCAGTTTAAAGCTGACGCATAAGACAGCTAAATGACTTAAGATCACAAGGCAAATCAGTAATCAATATATTAACACATTATCTAATTTTGATTTTCACTACTGAGTTACTTTGCTAAATTGCACAGCAAAAATGTAATACCAACAACAATATACTCTTTTCTAAATGTGTGATACTCACACACATGAGCAGAAATGGAGGCTGAAGCAATCCTTCCATTTGCCCCAGCCACTCTCTCCCACTTTGCTGTTCTTACTATGTTTTTTCCTGAGCAAGCTTTAATCCAGCTCATTTTTCAATAGCATGTGCCAAGCCATGCAAATACTTGCACTGAAGGAAGGATCAGTACCAGTACCAAAGGACTGATTCAAGCTGCTAAAACTGAGGGGAAGAGCAGACTTCTGCTTTGGGGGTCAGGAAATTGGCTGGAATTATTTTGCTCCTGAGGAAGGCTACAGTGCATGACTTCCCTCGCCCCATTTTCCATTTCTGAGGTCTACATAGAAGTATGAAAGGAGGTTGAATGAGGTGGGGGTCAGTCTCTTATCCCAGGTAACAAGCAACAGGAGAAGAGGAAACAGCCTCAAGTTGTGCTTTGCAGTTTAGTTAGGGGAGGTTTAGACTGGATAGTAGGAAAAAATTTTTCATTGAAAATGTGGTCAAGCATTGGAACAGATTGCCCAGGGAAGTGGTGGAGTCACTGCTCCTCAAGGTGGTTAAAATATATATAAATGTAGTGCTTAGAGATATGGTTTAATAGTGGACTTGGCACTGCTGGGTTGATGGATGGACTCAATAATCTTAAAGGTCTTCTCCAACTTCAAAGATTCTCTGATTCTGTAAGTGCCACTGTCCCTTTCTCTGCTCTTACAAAAGGTATCTACACTCATATGGAAAACAATCAATGAAAAAGTACTGAAGACAATTAATCCAATGTGTTTCTTTGGCTTAAATAAACTAGTAATTACCTAGAGTTCTATATTTGATCAGAACAATATAGTACTCAGGTTTAAATTGTAAAATGTATTGATAAACAGAAAGTGTATGAATTTGCATCCTTGAGACCCATAAGCATTTGCAGACATAATTTGCTCCATGCATTTTATAAATACCATGAAAGATAAACATTTATGTTCAAAGCTTCTATTATCAAGAAATATTGGGAATCCTACAGTTTTTCCACTTCGGAATGCATTTTTGATAGCTAGAAAAATAAACTAAAGCCACCTATACATGCACTGAATTCTAAAGAGAGTCGAACAGAGACTATAAAGGCTCCACAGGTAGAATCTGCTGCCAAACTAGTGAAATTCCAGCCATTTAGTTGATACTCTAAATTAAATTCCATTAAAGTGTAATTAACAATGCTCGGTACAACAATAAAATAGTAAATCCACTTCCAGCACTCCTATATTCCCTTTTTTTCTCCATTTGTTCTCCTTATTTAGATGTTGTTCTTCCTCCCAAATCTGCTCTGCATCTAAGGCTACCACCACCTTCCACAATCATCACCTGTGGAGATACTAATTCAAGAAAATTCCCATCTAGTGAACTGTAGAATGAGGAAGAGAGCCATTCAAAAAACTTCTGCCATACTGTCATATATGCTGTGGATTCAGTAAGTCACTTGTGCTGGTTATTTGATTATTTTTTGCTGGTGGAAAGCAAGATTATATGGTTCTGACTATATTAAATTCACTGAGGTCATTAAATGCAGAGATTCAATTTTAGTTTGTATTTCTGCAGCTATCAGAAACTGGGAGCTTAAATTTATATACTAAGCAAAATGTACAGCCTTCCTGGCAGGGCCCAAATGGAATGTCATTAAAGAAAAAGTCCAGTCTACTGTATTCACAGCCACGTTAACTGCCAGTACAGCAACATCAGCCTCCAGCAGACCTGGACCCTGCACTGGTCCAGCTTTCTCTTTGTCTGGTATTAACAAACAGTAAGGAAGATTCTATTAACATGTGGAACATAGAGATGGCACCCATCAATTAGCTTCCTAATTAAAAAATAGTTGATATTTGTTCTACAAATAAACAGATGCATTTATCATTATTACTGTCTCACTGATCAAGCTGATAATCCATGAAGTGATTCATGAGATGGGGAGAAAGGCATCAGATTAATTTTAATATATCAGTGTAGTACACACAGTCTGGCTTACTGAGCAACCATATTTCATGAATATGAAAAATGTTAGCTGTGCAACAAGTATTCCCTGGTATCCGTCCAAGCCACTTAAGAATAGAACATTTCTCCCCATTGCTATGTTCATTTGGAAACATGGTTATTTAAAGCATGATGATGGTATTTTTAAAAAAATGCCCAGATCCAGGAAAACAATTATTTAGAAAAAAAAGTTCTGAACTCATTAGACTTGTACCTTCCTAGGAAATGACCTTCAGTTTGTAGCCCCCAAAAAATTCCAGAAATAAAAAGTTAAGTGGCTATACTTCCTTTCTTACTCCTTTTACCCCCTGCATTTACTATGCTGGCATAAAATGTGGCTAGGCCTTAACTTTGTATTACATTTAGGTTTTTTAGTATTTGGTCAAAATAATTTATACATAACAATCACAGAAAGCTTTTTGAACTAGTAGAGAGATTTCACCTTGAGAAAACTGAAATGGGAAGTGATGGATAAAGAGAATCAACACATTCAGAATGCTCATGGCAAGGTTTCACAGAACAGAAATACAGCAGGGCTGAAAGAAATGAGGCAAAGGTGGCATTGAATTCATTTGAAGAAGATAGTGTCACAGAAACCACAGAGGTGGATTTCATTTCATAATCATCTTCAATACATTGAAAAGGTTGACAACAGGCATGTGAAATAGTATATATACTGTCTTTAAATGCAATAATCCTGAAAGCTATCAAATGAGACAGACACTGCAGACAAAATCTTCTGCATTAGTACCCATTCAATATATAGTAGAAATTTAAAAATAACTCAGTAATCTGAATGTTAGAGGGAATTTTAAGAAAACTACATTTATTTTAGCTACTTGAAGCATCCAGATTCTGCTACTCTCTCGACGCTGAAAAGCATTGTACCCTTCGAGGAATACAGCCATGCTTCCAGCCAGGGTTCAGGCAGCAAAATCTCACCCATAATGAATCACAGACTGTTTTTTAAGATTTGGGCAATGCACTTTTAGGAGGAGAGCTCCCTGGCTGCAAGGTTTCTTTGTTCTGGAGTGCAACAGTGATGTGCCAGGGAGGCCTGCCCACACAGTTCTGTGCCTCAGAGGAAAACAGCGTAGCTCACCCAGCCTCGCAGGACAGTCACTGGACAGCTGTGACTTTAGGACAACCTTTCCTAAAACACCCAATTATCTTCTCCCATTTCAATCCTGACTTTTATCGCTTTAATAGCTGAATGTAGAAAGCTGCCATAATGAGCTTTGCTAACCACTTGCCAGTGCCCTCATAAGGATTTTATTTTTAACAATTCAGAACATGCCAAGAAAGAACTGAAAGGTCAAGAAAACTGAGGAGCTAGAAGAAATGGATATGCTGTTTTCAGGCACCTCAACTTGATATGCATGGCAACCAATTTAAATTTCTAGTTTACTGTTTTTTTCTGGACCCCTCAGGGCAACAAGCCTGATTAATTTATATAATGGACCATTCCCATATTCATGACTACAATATTTACAGTCCGGAACTACGGTTATGGGTGATTTTGACCCACTGATGTAAATATTACAACTTAAACCAGTTGGGCAATTCCGTTCCATTGCTTTGCCCTATTAAAATGAGCATGAATAGCAGCATAGAAAGCGGTTTAGGCAGATTTTGATCTTCATTATATGACTCATATTTTGTCCTCCAACCCTTATATTTACTAGTATTTTCTGGTTTTCCAACTTTTATTCAGTGTTTTCAGGCAGAATTATTATAAGGCCTTAGTATAACAGCCTATGATTTAAAGACAAACCTGCTCCATTCTACAGCCTTTTACTGGAAATATTCTCCATCTTTTTCCCTAGTGTGGTCCAAATCTCATTAGATCACTTTTTCTTGCAGTCAGAGGCACAGCAATCACCTCTCCTGACAAATAAAGCTCTACAACAACTGCAAATACAGCTCAAGGAAACATGATGGGTACATTGAGGATACACTGAGGATTTTAAAAATTTTTTGTTTATTAGGTATTTTCAATAGGGTATTTTTAACTATCCTTTCAGGCAAGCTAGCACCAGTGCTGCAGGGAGGGACAGGAAAAAAAAGAATGGGTAATAACGTGGCTTTGGCCAGTACTCCATGATACACCAGCAAATGCTCTGCAGATTAAAGTCTGAAGAAATGCTGAAAAATGGACTTGCACTAAAACCAGCTTCCAGGGAAACTCTCAGGATAATTCATACCATCATTAGATGTTGCAGCAGGAACCAAGGAAGGCATATGTGCCTTATGCTAGCACTGATGAAGATTATTAACTGCTTTCATAAATACTATGCAAAACGTGTAAAGAGCCAGGAAAAATATTGGAAAGATGTGTTCACTTGGCTCTGTGCAACTCAGTCTTTCTGCAAAGCACAGAAACTGCTTCTTGTGGGGATTAACTGATCATTTCCACAGTAGACACATTATTTTTAATTCTTTGTGGTTTATTCCTTAAGGCGCTTAGCTTAAATCCATATGGTTTTAAGTATTAGATGATGCCAAAGCAACCCTGTTTTGGATAGACAAGACTTGTTTCAGGATTCCAGGATTCCTAAGTGTGTGTGTGTGTGTGTGTGTATATAGTTAAGACTTAGGATTGATCCTGACTTGCAGAAATAATTCAATACCATTTTTCTGGAAACATTAGTTTTTGATCCACTAAGCTATTATATGTGCTAGATGTTTCTGTCATCACACTCGCCCTCATATACAAAATTCTTTATGAAATTAAAAAGAAACACGTCACCTAAAGAAAGGTCAAGTTATGTCATAAGGCATGAATTACAGCTGTTGAAATCAATGCAGCTCTATGTAAGAACTCTTCTGTTTGTAGAACAGGGTTTATTGTCAGTGTAGCTTATGTTGCTTTAGAAGCATTTTAAAAGCTCAAAAAGCCACTGCCAATCCAGACCAGTTGTTGTTAGAGATGTACCAACAGATGTAAGTAACCATTCTCATTTAACCACAGCGATACTGGAGAGCAAGTCTTGGGTGACATGACCACACATTTTCCACTGAGTGCCAGTGAACACTCTTCAAATTTTTACACTATGTTTGTTGTGATTTTTTTTTTCTCTTTCAGACTAGAAAACCATTCTAATATGTTTTTAAATGCTTACATGCATTGCGATGACAAAATCTGTCTGCAAGAACAGGTTAATGAATCCAGAGTATTGACAAACACCACATGTAAACTGCACGTCACTTTTGTCACTAAAATTTCTTATGAGACATTAAATGATAATGATTTCTCATTTCAATACTATGGTGCAAGATCTTCTGTCACAGTATGCTCAATTTCAACTTTTAATTAAAGAAAACAAAACCATAATATCCATGTAAACTTTGGCATTCTACAAAATGCTTCTTTTTGTATTTGCTTGTTATGCACTGTGAACTTACCAAAGACAGGATAGAAAAGAAATGGAAGAAAAAAAGCCTTACCCTCATGAAATGAAGAAGAGCTAGCCATGGCAAAGAGATGTAAATAGGAAAAGTTGAATGCAAGATGTGTGCAAAGGAAATTAAAGACATCACTGAAAACAGGGAAAAAGAAAAGAAAAAGTGAGGAGGAATGGGGAATGGTTCCTCTTAAATAATATATTCCGAAGGCAAGTTTTCCAATGGCTTTTGTAAGGATTGTGAAAAGAAGTAAATGCATGGACAACAGTAGAAAGAGCTGCCATTATATCTACAATCAGCAGTGACGTTGCTAAGCAGAATTTTCTCTTGTCAGCACAGATTGGAAAATTGTAATCAGTACTGAATTATCATGAAGAATTTACATGTGAAGTCACAACTCCACAGAACATGTTAGGGAAACCAAGTCATGAGCAAATAACTACATAAAAATAACTTCTAATATATGCAACTCACAGAACATTATTAACAGTATTATGCATCACCTCAACCTTGCTCAAGCATTTCTGATTTTCCTGACTGGTAAAGTGGGGTGAGAATGTTTTTAAAGTTGTTTTTAAAGGTGTAGGGTTTTCTGGTTAGACAACACTGATCCACTGGTAGAATATTACTCAGAAAATAAACAGGAAAAAGCCATTTCCAAGGCACCTAGACAAAATGCAAGTTTTGAATCTGGATTCCCAATTCAACTCAGCATATTGCTGCTCAATTGTTGATGGCATTACTGACTTTGTTGTTGCTGATCACTTGTTTGCTTTTTGAGAGATGGCATATGGAAGAACCCTGTATCTTCTCCTCCCTGTCACAGCGGTTTTGGTCTCATCACAGTAAAGAAAAGGAACCAACTTAGAAATCCTTAAAAAGGATTCACAGAATAAAGCACTGTTCACCATCCAGCATTAGTATGGTTTGCTTTAATAACCAAAACTGTCTCTCCATTGTTTTTGTCCATCTCTCTGCACTGCATGAAAGGAACAAAAGCTTTAGACTGGCTATAGGACTAAGAAAGTGACAGTCACTACCCAGCTTAACATCTCTAGTGCAAAGTAGCCAGGACATGCTGCGGTTTTCATTTTCAGCACAATTAACCATCATTTAGCATAAGCATGAAAGAGGGTGAGGCAACTTGCAGATAGTTGTTGCTTTTCCCCTTGTTCTCCCCAAGAGCTCTGAGTGACTGGGAATGGCACTGGACTAATGGAACAATAAAGAGGAGCCCAGTAACCAGAATGGTCATGCATCCAAAGTTCTACAAAGGCCATTTAACTTCATTTTTTTTTCAAAGGCTACTGCTAAGTCACACCTTGTCTGTCACATAGACACTTGTTGCGTAAATCTGGATTTCTGAAAAGACACCAAATGGTAGATTTAATCAAATCCATTTTGACAGGATGGATGAGCCTCAGAGAAGCTGAGGTTGTCTTTCTTACAGAGCACATGACACGGGGGCAACACCAGTAAGATGTATCACTGTTAAGTATTATCTGGACTCACACAGCCAGATCCACCAGTGTTTTGGAATACACTGGACAACTCCACTCACGCATCCAGCTTCTTTTCTAATAACTCATGTAGCCACAAGACTTCTCCAACTCATTGTTCTCTTTGTAAATAAAATAAACTAAATATAACACACTTACCATAAACCTCTACAATTACGCTGCAACACAGACTGCTCTGAACTCCAAACCCTTCCTCACAGTAAAAGACATTAATCCACTGTGAATTGGTTTTTCTTATTAAGCCTTGATTTATTACTCTGCCCTCTCTTAAAATGCCTTTTATTTACTTGACAACATTTTACACGAGCTGGCAAAAGCCCCCTGAAAATTTGTTACAGTTCTGATCTCTGTTCAATCCCTTTCAATTCAAAACCATAATCTACTTATTTTTTCTTTTAAAAAGTTGTCTAACAGGCTAGAATGACACGATCCGTCCTTTTAAATGCCAATCTGGTTTGACCTTATCAAGTTTTACTTATTTAAGTATTCACACTATTTTATCCTTGAGCTCAATAGGTTCTCCGTGTAAGTGGTAACAGGAGGTCATCAGCTAAACCCTTTGCAACATGTTGTTGTTGTTGGCTCCTATTCTGCATCTAAAAAAACCTCCCAAAACAACCCAAATTCCTCCCTCCACCACCCTCCTCTCCCCCTCCATGTTCTGGAAATGAACAAAAATTCTTATAAATCAGATTTTCTGCCTAACATGTTAAGAACAAAACAAAATAAAACCATAACCAACAAAACTAAAAAAACCCAAAACACTTTCAGCTTTTATCATGATAGTGATTCCAAGGAAACTAGAACAAGGAATAAAAAAGTTTACTTCCATCACACCACTACATGCTACCTGCACTCATAATATTCAAGTAAGCAGAGGCATATGTGCTTTGAAGCAAATTTGTAAACATAGTTAAGAAACACTAAATGGTAGAATTTGTCTGCATTTCCATACTATTCCTTTCTAATAATCTCTACAATAAAAATGTTCATGCAATTTATTGCAAGCTTCTAGCTTTCCATGTTTAAGCCAAATGAAAATCTGGGAAAAACATACTACCTGCTACTCCAGAAGAAGCATAGCGACAGCAGAAGCTTTACAAAAAAGTAGACATACGTATGCTGGAAAGCTCATAGACCTATGTGAAATGCATTTAGTGTTTTGCTGTTATGTTGCAATTAAAATTCCTTTATAACTTAAAGTTCTGCTTCCAAATCTGAAGGAAAGGCGTGTTTGGCTGTTGAAAGGGTGTTATTTTACAGAAATGCTTTTCTAATAAAGCAGTCTGGGTAGACACTGTGACACCAAAATGACATTTCATGGCCTGGTGAAAGGCAGCAAGCTTACACAGGCAGGATCCCGGGCTCTGCCTGTGACAAGCACGGGGCTCTGTGGGCACAGCTGCGAGCACAGAGAGCGACAGCAGCAGCTGGTCTGGGCTCTTGGAGCAGAGGCAGGAGATGGCTGTGGGGCTCGTGCCCACTGCCCTGGGACACCCACTGCACCCTGCTCACCCAGGGCCACGCACGGCAGCACCCACCCCAGCAAACACCATCTCTCCGGCTTTGCCAGCTTGAGGAGCAAGGAGGGTGAGAGAAGACAGAAAAATAACCTGTTGTTGCTCCTTTCCAGGTGACTTCCTGATTAAATGTTCATGGGTCAGGAACACAAGTTGTTTACAATAGAAATTTAGACTGCATTTAATTGGTGTATGAAGTAAAATTTAGTCAAATTGACCTGAACTGGGTTTCTATTCCTTTGTATTGGAAAGTGTAAAGATTACTAACTGCACCAGACCCACAATCTTCTGCAGTATTAAAACCATGGCATTGCTATTACATCAGTTAAACAAGTATGTCTTATAAATCAGATTTCCTGATTGGCCTTCTCACTTGTTTTAGACTTTTAAACAAAAATAACAAGAGCCTTCCTATTCAAAATAGCTCACTATTCCATATTTGCTTTTAATTTAATTTTTTTTTAACTGAAAACCCCAACAAAACTATTTTAAAGTAGAAATGATCCTTTAATCCTGCGGTTAAAATTTGATATAAAAGCACTCACATTCATTGCCAAATCTGCCTCTTGAATTATACAAAAGTCACTAAAAAGCAGAAACTTGCACCATTAATTTCTTAGGCAAACTGTAGAAAGTGCTATAACTTACCGATGTCATTGCTTCTTTCAGAGGAGTCTTTCTCTAGAGCGCCGGATACTGTACTGCCCACTAATTCCACTTTTGGACTATCGCTCCTGCATTTGGATCAAGAAGAGGAGATGTTTTATTGGAAGTTTTTGTGTGGATTACAGTAAATTGATAGCTAACTTGCAATTAATAATGAGAGAGCAAAGTATTCTTCCTTTGCAGCACCAGAGTAATAGCAATGTCAGTGACAGCAATCTCTAGTAAATCGACATGCTGTCTGGATTAACCTTATCTCATTTCTCCTTAACACCTGTCAAAAAAGCCTATTTTAGACACTGTAGTGTCTGGAATAATTCTTCAGATGTTCACAGCATCTCAACACGAACGAAACCTAAGGGCAAGGGGACATTCTTCAAGATCTTCCTTGTAGTTTTTTCTAATTAATTGGCTTGGACAAACTACAGCAGTGGACTACCTGGAATGCTGCAGAAAGGGAGAGAACCTCAAGCTAGCATTGTGCATATCAGCAGTTCTGAGTGTTTACTCATCAATTCAGCTCCTCCACCATGTTTTTGCACTTTTCTTCTGAGATTGGACTATCAATAGTGTTTCTACAGTCCAAAGAACCAAGATGACCTAATTTGTCAGAAATGGCTTTGGAATAGCAAAGTGTCAGGAGCTATGATACTTCATACAGAGGAGCTATTTTAAAGTCAAATAGGAGATCAAACAAAAGCAACAAAATTATTCCTTCTTTGGAGAACATTCTATCCCACAAGCACGCAAGTTTACTAAAATAATCTACCTGTTGAAACAATTTTTAAAAAAAACAGTGGTAGGCAAGTAACTCAGTATTGCACAGGTCACTCAAATCTCTGATATTTACTGTGATAACAGCTGTTCAGTTAATGTACTTGCCATCATTGTCAGGTCATCTGACAAATACAATAGTTTTTCGACAATGACTATTCCCAATGTAGTCCTGTAAAAATTATGATGTATGTAAGGTACCCAATTTAGGGATAAAAATATAGATCTGCCCCGGTACAATCAGGGCAGATGTGCACTATTGCACAGTGCAATAATTAGCAACAATTAGCTGTTGAATACATAGTGAGCTCCCAAATCTTGTTGATTTTTTCATTGGTCTCTGCTTTTGATACCATAAGCTGATGACAGATGGCCTGAACCTCAGCTCATGGCAGCAGTTTATGACCAAAACACAAAGTGGCTGGAAACTCTATTTCTGACTTCCGGAAGGCTGTGATAAAGAGGTGAAAATTTTTATTAAAACCCAGAGGAAGTCATAGATTAAGGGAACATATATCCCATTAAACCCTGTGATTGGGGGACAAGTGAACAAAAAAATAGACAATCAGATTAAAAGCAAACTAGTCCTCTACAGCTCTCAATATGGCAGGCAGTCTGTACCAGGAAGGACACAGAAGAAATTTAATACATGCATAGAAAAATGTATTAATTGGTAAGATGATAAACAAGGGTATTTCCAAGTTATCTACCAGAACAATTAGTTTTCTTATCTTTTAGTCTTTAACTTTTTCTTAAATTACTTATATATTTGTAAACCTATAAGAAGCAACATAGTTTCTTGGCTGACAAAGCAATGAGCACCTGACTTCATACTCTGTTTTGCACACATACATTTCCCAGCAATCTGAGAGCACGATGTGAGTTGGAAGCACTCTAGGAAATGTGTGAGTATGGCTTTGGAGAGATTCTTAGAATGGCGTGATTTAGGGCTGAAAGTCACAACATTTACCATTTGCCTACAAAAGATACCAAGATATATGGCAACAGCCCCACAAAAAAAGCCCAACCCTGTTGTCAGAAGAATCAACAGGCTTATTATGCCACTCTGCATTCATACTGCTGTGAAAGGAGCGGAGCCCCCCCTTCTCGTTCAGAGCGTGTCCCTCTCTGCTCGTGCCCATACAGGCAGGCTGTCAGCTTGACCAGACAGATGATCAGCCTGAGAGAAACCCCACACTAATAGAAAGCCCACTGCAAACTGATTAATTGCCATCTGGAGCAACTCGCTGACCCATATGGCTGAGTTGCTGCACAAATGCTGGTGCTAAACATAAGGGAGGCTGTGGGAATGGGGTGCCAGGACAAGGAACCCTGTTAGCAGTGGCATGGACATGGACTGGTTTAAACTGATTGTAAAGATGCACCTTCTGTAGACGTTTATGGCTTGCCTACTCCAGAGAATTGACTTATCTGTAAATTGTATAATCATGGTATGTCTAAGCCTTGGAACAAACTGACAGCTATTCACTGTCCCACATAGTTTTTATCTGTCCTATTGCCCTTGAAGCCCTACTCTGCCCCCAGTGAAGGAGGATTATATTTAAATGGAAAAACAATCATCACTAAAAAAAGTCAGTGAGATGCAGAAGGTGCAAGCCACTTACTCAGAACAGAAGAAAATCCTCTTTGGCTTAGCTGCCATGGAAATCCCATGGGACTCACTTTGTAACTACAGTAATTTTCCCCTAGGGATCATGTACTGATTTTGGCTGGGATAGAGTTAATTTTTTTCATAGCAGCTTGCATAGTGCTGTGTTTTGAATTTGTGCTGAAAACAGCGTAGATAACAGAGGGGCGTTTTCATTATTACTCAGCTGTGCTTGCAGAGTCAAGGCCTTTTCTGCTTCTCCTCTCATCCCACCAGCAAGGAGGGTGGGGGTGGACAAGGAGCTGGGAGGGGACACAGCTGACCCCAACTGAAACCAGAGACATCCCACACCACATGGCATCACAGTCAGCATTTAGAGCTGAGAGAAGAAGGAAGGGGGGGATGTTTGGAGTTAGGGCATTTGTCTTCCCAAGTCACCACTGCAGGTGATGAAGCCCAGCTTTCTAGCGGACAGCAGAACAGCTGCTGGCCCATGGGATGTAGCAAGTTTCTTTGCTCGGCTTGCACATGCATCATTTGCTTTACCTGTTAAACTGCCTTTGTCTTAACCCACAAGTTTTTTCACTTTTGTCCTTCTGATTCTCACTCCCATCCCTTTGCAAGGGAGTGAGTGGGTGGCTGCGTGGGGCTCAGCTGCCCAGAGTTAAACCACAACAGGTCAGCAAAAGTTCTGCTGGTTCAATTTTTATTCTAATTGCTTTAGTCTTTTCAGATTTTGGAAATGGATACCAGTAGACCTTAAGATAATTACTATCTTATTAAACAAACAGATTTAAAAACAAAACACCTTTACTGAAGTGACTGCTTCCATTTGAAGTTTCATATTTCTTAATTATCTAAGCAATTCAAAGTCTTTTCCATTTTTTTCTGTGCTAGACATAGTGAAGTTTGGACAATTAAGAACATAACAAGGTTACTGTTTAGGTGTGCCTTTTGCCTTTGATAACATGAAAATTGAAATATCTTTAAAAATACATGGTTACTTCATGCAGTTTTGTACTTAGAAAAGGAAAACACAAGAGCAACAAAATACCCTCCCAAAATTCTAAATGCTAAAAATTTATAGTATGTTTAAAATTTTTCAGGCAAAGGAGAAAACAAAAGAATAGCTACTCCATTGCATGCCTTCACCAGTGAACTGAACACTAGGTTATGTATTGATCTTTCCAAGATATCACTTAGCTAAATCTGAAGATTGTAGTAAATACTTGTATTTCCAAGTATGCCCAGGTGATCAGCAGGTATAGACTGTGTTTTGGAGCAACTGGACAAGCATGTTCAAAGCCAAGTCCAAAAGAAGCTGTGGCAGTAGCACCTGGATAGAAGGGTAAGTTCTCGGAGATGTACAACCAAAGCATTTCAGTAAGATGAAACTGGGAGCACAAGGTAGGTGCCTTTTTTTCTTTTAATTTGCCTCAGATTTCTCACTGAGAGCATTTTTTTATTTAACCATATGTGGAGGAATGAAGGGAACCAATGTCTAGCATTTCACTCTACTCTAACCTATACTCTATTCTGGTATTTAATTCACCATTACAATACTTGAACTCCAGAAGTTCAATGGCAGATAATTTTCCTAACAGTACAATAGCAAAATTATTTCCATGCCTATATTCTAGTATTTCTGCAAGATGCACAGCTTGCCCATTTTAGGCAACTGCTTTTATTCTGGTTTTCATCTAACTCTATTCATTATGCATAAAGGAAATCTACAGTGCACAACCCAGATGCTGATGACTAAAATGTAGCCACCTAGACTCGATTAGGACTACAGTCAGGCCTTTAATTTCTGTAACCTCTGTTCTAGCAGAGAATAAGCGGAGTTGTGTTGGCAAGTCCAGTTTCTCAGTGCTCCTCAAAGGCTGTAACCACCTCTGATAAAAAGGATCATGTAACTGCAGAGTGACAACCAACATTAGAGCATAAATATTTGATAGCACTAGTCTGCAGCGGTACCAGCTAAAAGAGCATTCTAAGAAGACACGTGTATTTTGCTAAAATTTGATCTAAAATGATCAAAGTAAGCAGACTGAAACCAGGCTGACAGTATTTGAAATGTGCATTGTCTAATGCTATTCCTCAGCACAATCCAAGCTTTTACACTGATTTAGTGCCCAAGCTAAGCTGCAACAATTTGAGGTAAACTAAGAAAGTCAGCATCAGAGTAACATACTGATATTTCCCACACATTTTGCACTGTTGCAGTAATAGTAGAATTGAAGTGTGCAGAAATGAACTAGTAATGAGCAGTCTGACTGCTATTATTGAGAAGATAGTTATGATCCAGCCAGATGACTACATGGATTTTCTTTTATCTTCTTGTTCTTTAAATACAGTTTACTGTGAAATAAATTGTGACATAAACTGTAAAATCTAAATTTTTTAAATGTGTGTTTTTTCCACTAATCCCAAAAACATTGGACAGAAGAAAATACCTTGCGTGAGTCACAGGCACAACTGGTCTTTCTGGTCGTCTCGGGGGCAAGGTACCAGGTCTATTCACAGCGTTGGCTTTGGGTGGCCGAGGTTTCTTCGGAGGTATAGCAGGAACTGAAGGCTTCTGCAAGTCTAGCTGTTTTTGCTCTCTCTCTGATCTTTCTTTAAATCAATCATTTCCAGAAAAAGAACATGGATATTATTAAGTGGAATTCATTTGCACTCACAAGTCTACAATTAAAGAAGAAATCTTCAACCGTAGATAGATTGTATATAAAGAAAAAGCTTATTTCCTTTCCATTTCTGTTCTAAATCATTCTCTTTTTATTTATTATATATATTTATTATTATATATGTTTGCCACAAATCAGTTGTTCAACCTGCCTGGCTGTTCTGCCTGCAACTCCCCAGCCAAAATATGTGCAGTGTCTTAATGGGAATACTATTTTTTATTTTAGTAACTTATTGGTTTCTGACTGTAAAGTACAAGAATGGCAAGAAATTACATACCATATGGTACAATTTCCATGAGCACAACTTATATTAAATTTTAATATGAAACAATATATTAATTTATAAGATCACAAAAATAATTATGCTGGATATTCTTAACATCTCTTGGACATTTTTTTTTTGGGGGGGGGAAGCATGATTCAAGTGAACTGCAGTTAAGTGAAAATAAAATACAAGCACAAAAATTTAACAATGTGTAGCAGGATGTAAACTCCTCAGAAAAATCAGACCTATTATTTAGGTTTTAAGCACAGTCTTATATGCTGAGTTTTTCAGCTAGCCAATGAAAACCTAGATCATTTGCAGAACTGATTATGCATAGTTAGGGAGTGCCACCATGTTAATATCCAATGCCAAACACTCATTGCCTGTGAATATGTAAAGTACAATACACATGAATAACTCGTCTAAATAATATGCTCTAAATTCCTAATACAAAACAAACATGTAAGCATGTTTGCCACACCAGAAAAGGCCTGATTTTTCTTAAAGAAAGGACAAAACTCTCAAAGGGACCAAAAGTCTGCTCTATATCCTACTATTTCAACACCCCACTTCCCTTGACAATGCTGGCCATGAATATGCCATGAATGCTACACCTCTGTATACATATAAGAGGTATTGGGAATGTTACAGGGTATTGCTTAATCGGTTCTACATTTCAGTCTGAGAGGATCACAGAATAAATCCCCAGAAACGCAATGTACATTAGGTTTGGAATAGTCCATTTAGTGACTATTGTTCACAGGCAATATGCTTTGAGCAGATGCAGTCATCAGATCCTCAGTAACACTGAAGCTTTTCCAGCATGCTGTGTAATTTTTGCACACTTAATCCTACAACAATTTATACTGCTCAGTGTCCAAGAACTGAAATTCTATGAGGGACAGGCTGGGCAGTGTGCCAACACACAACTCAAAGGATGTTCCTGTGCCACCCCTGCTGCCACACATGAGCGATTCCTGCCACTCCCGGTACTCCTGAAATGTAGGCACAACTCCTACAGCATCTTTTCAATGTTTAGAAAAGTTACAGATATTTATAGCCTAGGAGAGTAGCATATTTAAACTTCCTCTGCTGTTTTAGCAGTTGGTTTTCTAAGTTCGAAAATGGAAAGCAAAGGATTTTACTGCTAAGATAACCATGAGAAGCAGAACACATAATCAAAAGTAAACATATGTAGAGGAAACAGCTAAACACTTGTCAGATCACTAAGATGTATACCCAGAAACAGATCTTGGTGCAAAATCTGAAGGTTCTGGCCCTAAATTATAACTGGATATTATGCATTTAGTCACGTGCATACACGTGGCTTTTAAAAGGCTGCAAGTTCAAATACTTAGACATTAAGAAATCCAATAAACACACTTGTTCATACAATCTAATAGTCCACTTACACATAGGAAACTTGACACCATCTTCAATTAGTGAATTGATGTAACTATTTTCCTGAGACTATTCACAATTCACAATGAGCACAATGAACCCATTAAAGGTTTAATATGCTTGTCCCTGCTCTGTGTGCTACTGTGTCCCATTTCTTGCAATGTTCAAACACAGCTTTGAAGAATTTTTTCATTTCTGCACTGCCTTGCCTGTGACTTTTGTGGCAAAGATAATGGTGTGATTCATAAGCATTAATGACTATACCTCCACAAAATCCCTTTGTGATGCAGGAAAACCACCAACCCTGCTTTCAACTAGAGAACCAAAGCAGATAGATGTTAAGAAAAAAGTACACGCTAATCTGGGGTATTTTACTTGATCGAGCACCTGGGTTTTACAGAGCACTGGGCTTTATACAGCATTTCATGTATTGAGAGCAAATCTCCCCTTGACTTCAGTTGTGGCTGCATGTACTCAACAGCAATTGGGTACAAGTGAACACCCTGAATTTAGTCCATAAGCAACAATGAGAGCCTTTCCAAAATGCCTGTCATTGCAGTCTATCAGAGTGGAAAACAAACATCCCAACAATACACTTAATGGCAACAGAGAGTGGGAAATGAGGATGTGCATTGGTTCTATTTCCCTCATCTCTCTGCAGAGAACAGGCAGAAAAGCACATTTCATACCTTTTTCTTCTGTTCGATTAGGAAGACATTCTGGCCTTTCAGGTGGTATCTTTTTGATTTCATGCTTTCGATCTGTGGTCCCTGTCAAAGACAGAAAAATTTGGAATTCTGAACAAGCCAACAAAACAGCATAGACAGTAACATAAGATTTAATCCTGCAATTTCTTAGGCTTTTTATATCCCCCAATTTGAAAATGTCTTGCTAAAACTGAATAGAAATTTATATCAAATATTTGCCTGCACCACAATTACAAATGTCTTTATAATCAAATTCACAGTTTCCAAAGTATGGACCACAAAAGAATAGACTCTTTCAGACTAATCTGTGGACAAAAAAAAATCAGTAACTGCAGATTTTTAAATGTGGACAGATCCTTTATCATTACAGACATGCTTAAATGAAGAGCAACTCAACAGTGCACAGAAACATTAGGAATAAATCAATTAACTGGGCAACGTCAAGAGAATACCTGATAGAGCTGAATATACAGAGCTTATTTTACATTAAATTAACCCATCCCTCTCCTTTTTCTCCACTACTAGTAGCTGTTCACTTCCACATATTAGAAGGAGGAGAAAAGCAGTGCTGGCAGCATTCTGCATGACTACTTTAACTGACAGCTTTTGACCTGGAGGTGTAAGCCCCTGGCTACTTCTGCCTCTGTTCAAGAGGCCCTGACATATGGACTTCTGTTGCTCCAAGAAATATGGGAACTTGTGGCACCAACACAGGGAAGATTTTGCAAAAATTTCCTGGCACATGCAAGATAAAATCTTCTAATCCCCACGTTATAAGAAATGCTTTACTGGATATTGGATTTGTTGCATTGGCTAACCACTAGGTGCTAATGCCATTTCAACTTAGTAGTGTTGAAAACCACTTTAGGTAACACTATTAGCATTTCAATAAAAATTACAGTAGATGAAATCCAAGAAAAGCAGAGGAGGCAGGGCAAGGAGCACAAGGCAATTTTTTGTTTCAATCTGTTCTATTATATGCTGTTCTCAAGTACATTTACATTTTCTGAATGTGCTGTTGCAACTCCCTTCTGCAGCTGGTTCCTAGAAATCAGTACTCATCAGTGGTGATCACCAGCCATTGTTTCTTTACCTAAGTGTGTTGTTGGACATGCAATACTTGTACCACTTATCATGCCAATAAATAATACTAAATTCTCATTTATGGTTGGGTTCAATGATCTTAAGGGTCTTTTCTGACCTGATTCTATGAAAAAGACTTCACTCCTGAGAGGAGAAGGTGTTGCTGCAAAGCAATTGAAGCCTTTCAAAACACAAGTTATACAAAGCACAAGTCAACATACTGATAATCTTGCACACACTAGTGTGTTCAAAAAGAAAGGCACGTAGGTCTATTGATTAACAGTCATCATTAACACACAGAGGGACATTCTCAGGCCAAGTCTAGAAACAATGAGCCTACAACCACTGAGGAGCTCCTAGACTCAGGTGTTCTCTCTACTTGGATTGTGACCCCCCAAATGAATCAACACCCAGGCAGGCACCATGATCCTGCCTTAGCTCTCAGGTGACAGTCACCTGCAAGGAAGCTCTGGGGAGCTCTGTATCAGCTCCCAGAGGAACTCAAGAGTATTCCCACCCTTCGGTCTGGACACAGTTGTATTGCTTACCCCAGCTACCCAGTGAAATGCCTACTGTTTTTCAATGACTTTTCAATGCTTTTCAATATATAAGGAACTTGTGCTCCTAAATTTGGCTCTCCAGTTTTCACCTTGTTTTGTAAACTAGTGCAGCACAGATGGCCCTGCCAGTTTACTGCTGTGGAGATTATAAACTTCGATCTCCACTATAATACAGACACTTCTTTACACATATTCCACTTCTACTACAAAGACCAGTTCTAATTCTGTGTTTTGATTTTATCCTTGGCACCAGAAGATACTAATATTTAATTATTCAGGCTGCAACTGACAGTTTCAAATTTATTCATCACCCTATGACTGGTCTAATATGCAGAAGCATTATTGGAAGTTGTTACCTACTATCAACAATAAGACCTGACATGGAGATGTATAATCTCAGTGGAGAAATGATTTGACAATGTAGAGGATGTCAGGATGGTAATAAACATAGGATGATTTTCAGCTCTAAATATTTATCAGAAGAACTCTTGTGCCTGATCAGCCAGGACAGTCAAAAACTGAGTATGAAAAGAAAGAACTGCAATAGTCTTAGCTTTGACATAGACTTAGATGGCCTTCTGAAAATAGGCGCATTATTCTGCTATGGTGACACAGTTAAAGTGTTGTATGTGAGCAGGTACATATTAAAAGTGTTATTCTCTAATTATAGCAATATAAATTGAAAGAAATACAATGTTTTACAGAGTTTTTACAAACATGTCAGGCTATAACATCAGTTGTCACTAAGACATCGTTGTTATCCAACCACCACTAGATGGCAAAGTCATACTGCTCTCTCTGGACACTGTTACTGATTAAAACCAAATTTGTTTTCTTGAGTCTCAAGACAGAGTGAAGAACAAACCATGGAGGTCAATAAGAAACACAAATATTTATGGTCCTGATTCTGTAGTCAAAGAACTGCATGAAAAATTCAAACTAGTTAAATTATAGCATATTGATTCACAGTAAATTGTGTATTGGTGTAACTTGCACTTCTACTAGGAGCTTAAGTCTGTAGGAGAGGAAAATTTACTTTTCAAAGCACCAAAACCTGAAACAAGTCACAGTAACAAGAAAACTATCTGGAGAGATTGGACATATTTGTTTTGGTTTTTAATGTGTGCCAGCAGTGGGGGAAGCAATAGTGCTGCTGCAGAGTTTCACAAACTGACTGGACTTAAGGGATTAAAGAATTCCAGCCATAGTTATGTTTCCACCACAACTGCAATCCAAATGAAAACTCTGAGAACATCCCCTGCTTTGTGATTTGTATTTTTACATGAGTGGAACCGGAATTCGGTTTCCGAGTTCAGAACTATCAAGTGTGTAGATACTTTAACTGTTTCTAAGTTTCATGATAAAAATAAATCATGCAGGCACTTTTGAAAATTAGTATCAAGAGGTCATTTTAAAATTAATAATGCAAGTAAATTCAGCTCTCAGTATCTACACACAATTCAGTCTAAGATATCACAAAATCAATTTTGCTAGCACTCATCTGTTCAGAAAACAGAATCAGCCCCTTTAATACATTTGCAACACTTATATCTTCATAACATTCAGGGTAACTCCTTTTAGCTTCATACTTAGGGCTATAAAGGTATTGAAAACCAAGAATCTATGGCCTAGAACCTGGAACAGCCAGCCAGATCCAGCTTTCATGCAGATCTGCAAGACTTAGATTGCAGCTCAGAGGAGGCACTGTATGACACTATTTTACAGACATGATAAAAGGCTCTGTGTCGCTAGAATAAATCAGATCTGCAGTGAATGCAGTTTCCTCCTGCAGGTATTATCAGACTCCACATACTGTGTGTGTGTCTGTACTGCAGACATGCATACAATCAAAGAACCAAAGAAATTCGAAAAATTGAAGTATCACACTTGCTCTGACTTAACATGTTTGAGGGGCAATACAGGTTATTTTAAAATGGTATAGATGGTTGATTGCAATACATTTAAAGCACACCACAGTCTTTCAGGGTTACCAACTATTTGCAATTTGATTGCAATTTATTAGTTGTTGTGTAGACACCTGCATATCAATTTTGATACAGATGAATTCTATATAAATTTGAATACACCTAATTTAGATTGAGATGTGCTCACTGACGCGCTGTACAAAATCAACTGCTCTTTACCTGATCCTTGTTTGATGACAGGAGCTGATGGAGGTGGTGGTTTCTTCGGTCTCTAAAATTTAATAACAGAAGAAAACAGATTGCTTCAAAAGGCCCGTAAATCTCATTCATACAGAGGCTGGAGTTAATAATAAAGTGCTTGACATTAATAATTACAAGTCATGAGACTACAGATCTGTCACATATTTCTCCTGAAATAACTTCATTAAAATGAATTTGAAGAGAGAAAATAGCATTGACAAATAAAATATCATTTTTATACTTTTGCAATTGAAATGTCCTGCTGAGGGGTTAAAAAAGTTCATTTTATGTACCTTAAGACTGGAGGAATACATGACCTTTGGTCTAATGAAGAAGTCTATTTCCTTAAAATTTAACCTTGTAAATATTCTTACCCATTTTGGAAAAAAAAAAAAAGCGAACACAAAGAAACTCTCAGAGACATGTGACAAAACCTGAGGTATTTTCAGACCCATAAATGAGGCAAAAATGCAGAACCCAGGAAATACAGCAAATGCTACATTTTATTCACTTACTACCATATGTTTAGAGTTCCACATGTGAAAGATCAGAATTTTAGATGTTTGGTGAAGTGAAACAAATAATTCCAACTAATCTGTCCTTTTTTTAACTTATACATTCTCTGTTATGATGGTTTTCCTAATAGATCTGTAATGGTAAGACTGAGAAATATGACCACCAATGGTTCTGGAAGTGCCAGAACAATTTCTTTTCACATGCAGGCTGGGGGAGCGATGGCTTTTCTTCTGTGCTGATGTGTGTGAATGCCGACACAGCACACGGGCAGTCACCATATGCATGTTGGAATGAGTAAAAAGCCAAATGGAGCATGATGCTAGATCAAATGACATACTTTATCTCTCACTTTAAAAAAGCCCCAACAAACTATCAAGATTATTGAAAGCAAATTCTAATCAAAAAACCACTTTTTTTTTCATATGTCCATCCTTTTTTTCTGAGAAGGACCTTCTTTCCTTTGCTACAGATAGATCACAATCACTTTCACTACATTGCTCCTATGTAGCAATGTCCATTGTCTTGTGGAACAAATGTGGAATAAAATAATTTTTCCAGATATGCACAGCTTTGCCAAACTTTAATCAGCCATTTAGGCTAATATTTTCTCTCAAACTCTTATTGATCCCTTCCCTTCCCCCAATTATTTTCTATCTGCGACAGCTTTTGAGAAAGATCAATTGCTTTGTTCACTTGCAGTAATTAGTTCAGTGTCCGTCCTAGAACTCTCAGATCTTGGTCTGAGTGTTGAAAGAGAGCAGGTTTGCTGTGAAGGCTGAATGCTTGCCACATGCCCTTCCAAGGGATCTCTCTCAAATCTAGCAAATGTTTCATTTCTGGAGAAAAAAAATACCAGTTTTTGCACAGACTGGGTAAGCCTAACATCTTGAATCTCAGAGTTGTTATCCAGAAACCTTCAAGTTTCTTCTATCACCTTACCCTGACCAGACCACCTGCTGTCATCAACCTAAGAAAGCTGTGGCCAAGAGCTCGGGAGGTCAGAACGATCTTCTCCAGACTGGCTGCCATGGGCCATTGTCCACAAACAGTGAGTCCCTTAAATTCTCAGAGACAATTCCACAAGTATTTGGGCAATGTGGTTTAAGGTTTAAATGCAGTAAAGTGAAGAAAAATTTGGAAAGGAAATGAGACAGAGACAATGTGATAGGCATTAGGAGTTCTGTTGATAATGGCTGCAGAGTGAAATAGTTGATGCTGAGGATCCAACAGCACAATATAGGCATTTGGGGTTTTATTGTGGAGTGGTGTGAGACTGATCCCATTGACTGTCCATACATCAGCAGCTGGAATCTAAGAGATGCACTGCCTTAGCACATCCTTTGGCTTAGTTCTCAGCTGTAAGGAGTCTAGGTTATGTCCCCTGAGATGTGTCTTCCATAGCATAACAAGTGCAGATGGACAAGTGACAGATTCACTACAAAGTCATTCCTGATTAAAACTAAAGCACTTATGTAGATAGACACAAAGGAGAAAGAGTCCTACGGTTCATTTGTCAAAGTGGCTTTAACTGAAAGCTGAAGATGGCAATGCATTGTTTCAAAAAGGCAGACCAAGGTCAGAAAGGGTGTAGTGGGAAAGGGCCTTAAAAGACTCCTTAGGGAAACATGGAGAAGCAAGAAGGATTTACAAGGGTCTGTGGCTGGATGAGGTAACTGAGAAGGTGATGGAGACAGACTAGAAATTAAGACAGCAGAAAGGACTGGTTGGACAAGAAGAGAACAGAACTACAGAGCAGGGACAAAGAGTAAAAGGGGAGGGAAAAAAAGCTGTATAAAGAAATTTGGTGTAGGGATAGAAAGTAAATCCAGATGGTGATCTGGACTCATGTATTGAGCTCAGGGAAGAATCCTGTAATGGAGACCACCTGGGAGATGGAGATTGGGACTAGGCACCGAATAGAAAAGGCCTGGAACAAATAGGCATGTGTGGTAAAGAGTCAGGCTTGGAAAATTGGGGACTGAACAAGGAGAAGGGAAGAGATCCCAAGCTTTTTTTGAGCAGTCAGAAGAACTGCTGCAACAAATACTTTCAGACCATGGGATGGAATCCAAGGTTTCTGGATCACATCAGAAAATACCTGAAAAAATCACTGGTAAAGTATTTATCTCCTTCCCTTTTAGCACTGATTCAAGCAAAGACAGGCGGTCTATAGTCCTACCAGTTACTTATGCAAGTGGCCAGATCTGTGGCATTTCAAAAATTAATAAAATTTTATTCTCCACAGTTAGAGCAAACCTAGCTGCAATTTCCAAGTGTCTGAATATCTAATTTGCTCAACAAGTTATACACAATTGTACTCTAAAAATCACTTTAAAGATGCATAATTTTAAAGTTCAAAAAGATGGAATAATTACACCACAAAAACTGGATACCAGTAAAGATTTTTTTCTTCTATAATAGGCTCACTGTGTCTTCTGGTTTTTGATTTCTGCCTCTTCCAGAAATCACCTTCTTTTATTTTTAGGCCTAAAGCCAGGATATCCACTCTGCTGTGGAATTGCCTTTTCATCTCCCACAGTTTTTGCTGCTCTTCTACTTTAATTTTCAATAATTATCATGTTAGCCTCTGTCAGTTGTTTAATACTTGCTTTATTAAGCCTTCCAAGTTATTTAAGTTTTGCCTTCGGCATCCAATTTTACTGCCAAAGAGTGAAGCTGGGCATCAGAAAGTTTTGGTTTTATCACAGAAGGATTACACTGTCACTGTGAAATACTCATCAAAAGTCTGATTGCAAGCTTGTAATATCCCACTGATGACTCAAAAGGTTCCTAAAAATGGAATGAACTTTTGGGGGAAGTAATCCATTCCTTTATTCCAAGAAACCACAAGATTTCTAAATATTGTCTGGCAAATAACAGTGCCATCTTTTTTAAATAAATAGGAGCTGAAAAAACTTCTGCATTGATTTTATACCTTCTTTTTCAGTAATTCTGAGAGGTAAAGAAATTTGCCTCTGAGATACCAAAAGCTTATTATTTTTCAAATTTCATAGTTAAAATCTCACCCTTTTTGCTCTGGAACAGTGCTTGACTGCTACCCATCAGCATGCAGGTGATACTCTAACTTTCTATATTCCACCACAAAAACAATGGAGAAGAGTTAAGAATTATGGATATTGTTGCATCACATGACGCAGTCCTGGGACCTCCAGTTCCTGTCTCTCTGAAACTTGTAGGACCCAGGGACAGAGGGCTTTCAGAGCAGCATAGTGGAGATGGGGTGACTAGATGGGTAAATCAAACCTTTCAAGGAAACTCCATAATATGACTTTTCATGCCACACATCTTTTTCACGAATTCTTTCTAACCCAGGAATTTTTTTCCTTTATGGTTTCATGCTATGAGATTAGAAGTCAAACTTTGTCAAAATTACATATCTGAAAGAGGATTTCTTTCAACTCTACTTTCGTTCTGTATTTTCAAGTGAAAATGAAAGAATATATTGCTTACCTCTTTTTCAAAATCTGAAGGAAGTAGCTTGACAAAGTTATCTGGAAAGACACCTCGTCTGCCATTGAGTTCTCCTTCCCACCAACCCACATCAATGCAATCCTACAAAACAGTAAAATAAAATGAACACCACAATGTCCTTGTGCACTGAACAGATTTGTGAGCTGAAGTACTCTTTTGCATAATGTCTTGCCTGTTTGGTAGAATATGACAATTTGCTGGAGTGCCAGGTTAACAGGGTAATCTATCAGATTAAAACTTCAATAACCATCCTGCATTTCATTATCACACAGAGAAGCTAGGAAAGTACAATGAACATGCTGTAAGAGCTCAAGACCCTGTCTGTGTCTAAAACAAAATGCTAGTTCACCATTTGATCTATTAAACAAGTCAGTATTTTGAGCATGCATGACTCTATGTCTCTCTGACTTCATTCTGCAGAAAGACAATAACTTAATTAAACCTCATACATCAAGAGATGAAAAAGCTCCCTTATTTCCCATACTTTCAAAATAAGCTTGACACATTAGAATTATTAAATTCCATCACATTCCAATTAATAAGGCATTATACACCTGATTAATATCAGGCATCACCTTCTTTTTCTGCAGCATTTCTGAGCAGCACAATGCAGAGTGTTTAGCAAAACAATGTACAGATAAATAAGTGAATAAGCAACATCAGTGAGTCTAAATGATAAAAAAATAGTACAGTTATTTTGGTTATGAATAATAATAGTAACAGAAGCCACCTTTTAGAGAAGGTTGAAATTGTTCCTTAAGTCCTCAGTGCTCCATATTCACTTTTTTTTATGTATGTGTTTGCTACATAGAACAACACTTCCTGTTGAGATTTTCCACATGCTTTTTTCCTGAAAGCTCAAGCCGAAACAGCTCAGCTGTTTTCCAAAACACAAATACAGGAAAGTCCCCCATTGTCTGCTCAGTCTTAAAACCACTTCAGCCAATTTTTGCAGTTGGCTCAACATCAGGCTGGCCAACCTTTCCTGATTTCCATAAAATCATTTGTTTCAGCTGCTAAATGGATGACAGAACAATGCAGGTTAATTTAGTGAAGTGTACTTAGTACCAAGTCTTAAAAATATTGTTCACAATGACAGTGCTTGTTGGTATTTTTCTGTAAGTTACAATAGACAATCACTGAATGATATTTGAGAGAAAACTGACTAGCATTAAACATGATTGCTTTTATGCTTTGAGGGTGGTTTTTAGTTACTTTTCTGTTCTAGACTCTTTATTTAGCTTATTTGGTCTCCTGAGTATGTGCTAACTAAACACACCAGCTAAAGAGCCTAGTTTCTTACATGATCTCTGTTTTGGTGTGTTTGGCTTTTTCCCTTCTCCTATCTCAGTATTTTTCTTTGATGTAATGCAGGCAACTAAACAATCCTTTCATTATTTTTTTGATAATTTTTTCTCATGCCTAATCTTTGCTTTTCTGTATTCTCTCTTCTCTTTAGCAGGGTGGCTTCCACCAAGGGAGGATATTTTCTAGGCCTTCCCGCAGTTATTCAGGAGGTATTTACAGGCTCTGTAAAACCTTTGTTAATGAGCAGGGCTGATTCTTGACCAGCTGATGTTTTCAAAACATCTGCTGAGTATCTCCAGGGCTGTCAAAGGCTCCATGAAGGACCAAGATAATCAGCCAGTCACACATGGCACGGGCAGGCACTGTGCAGGATTCTCCTCTCGCTGCGGAGCCAGCACCCCTCATTGCTGGTGTGAAGGCGCTCTCCCACACGGCTCTATCTACGTGCACAGCCTAATAATCCATGCACTCAACTGTTCTATCACATGGTGTGTTTTATAATGCCCTCCACCCCTACACCGTTAATCTAAAATTGCCTAAACATTTATGACCCAATTTAGATTTTGCAAAATATTAAGAATAACTCAAGCACCCAGAGGTGAAAAGCTTATGCTTCAACTGATTGCACAGCTTAGTGCTAGCTAATAATCCTGACTGAACAGCACAAGACATCACATATATTCTTTTTAGGTCGGATATTTTTACGCTCTTAGGAAACCCAAATATTACTCCTACTTCTTCATTTTATTAACACATGTGAATTTTTTGTTTGATGCTTTTTTTAAAGCTCATTTGTTTTCATGAAGCTGTTGTTTGTGTCACACATCCATAAATCCCAAACAGCTGCAGATTTGCTTTTTTTCCCCTCTCCAGCTTGTCACTCAGGCTTATGCAGCCAATCACCACGACAGATTTTCATACAGTAAGTAAATCTCTTTAGGTAGTTTCTCTTTAATTTTCTCATTTACTTCACTTGCAAGAGGAGGCTTATGCATCACTGAGAAAAAGATAAAGAGATTTCAGAAGTTAAAAGCTAGTGATGAGGTCTGCTGAAGAATCTCCATGGTGGTGCCCTCCTGCTACCCACAACTTCAGGCTTGCCATGCCCCCCAGCACCCTCTGGAAACCAGCCTAAGGTGCTGGTAGCAGGTAGGTCTTCATTGTGGGACAAACCAGCACACAAGCACACCTGAGTTACAGCTGCACAAGCTGCCACAAGTACTGACAAAGGGCAGAGCTATGAAGCACAATCAAGGCAGCGTGATCAAAACTATGTGTCTGCTTGTGAACACTGAGCAAAAACCACTCCAATTCTTCCAGATTGCCATCAGCCATGCAATCTTAACCATAGTCTTTTTTAACATATCTTCATGTGTTCAAGTACAGCAAAATGGCTGTAATTTCAAAATGCAAATTTTATAGAAAAACTGTCAAGCAATCCAGTATCAAGATTGACAAATCTTTATTAACGACCCAAAATTTATTAACAAACTAAATGGATCTCTGCTTTATCTCCATGCTATCTTGTCAAACTCATATAACAATGTAAACAAACAAAAAACAGATGATAAAATATCCCCAAAGTCCTTTGAAAAAAAATGTATTCCAAGTACTAAAAATGCATTTTAGTTTCCTTTAAAAAGAGAAAACCGACAAAATATTTACGAAACTGAAGAGTAAGACATGGCAAAAAAGATACTCCAGGTACTGGAGTTCATCAGGTTAGGTGCTAGCTGGGTCAACATTTAGCTACGGTAAAAATCAGCTCCTACCAAAGCTTAATTCGGAGACTATACCCATGTTCTCGTTGCAGTGACACTGCAATCAAAAATTTCAGAGCGATCCATAGCTGGTTCACATTGCCAAGTCTGCTTTGATTGTTCAGGCAGAGGCAGATTAATGAAACAGGGAAATTAAAAATCTTGAGGGAGATTTTGGTATTTTCTCATTAAAATACAAATCTTGGGTTTATCCTCATTTCCAGTGAAGTAAAATCACAAAGCAGTTTAGGATGAAAATGACCTCCAAGATCAATTCCACCTCTAAACCATGTCCCTAAGTGCCACATCTACATGTCTTCTAAATATTTCTAGGGATGGAGAGTCAATCACTTCCCTCGGCAGCCTGTTCCAGTGCTTGACAACTCCTTTGGTGAAGAAAGTTTTCCTAGTATCTAGTCTAAAACTCCTCTGGCACAACTCGAGGCCTATTGCTTGTAACTTGGGACAGCCTCACACTGATTATACCACGGCACCTGGAAATGTGGACAGTCACAGAGGAGATGTTCCTGCTATGCTGGGCAGGAACTTGCTGCCATTGCCCCCTGTCCCTTCAGTCACTGTGTCCAGCCAGGCAGAGCGAGGATAGAGAATCCTCCATGTCATGCATCCTGTCTGCCCATTGTCTGCCCGCTGGGCCTGCTCCAGGGAAGGCAGGGTGTGATTCCAGCTGTCACATCCATTTGAAATCCATTCTAATTCCAAGCTCAGCAGTTCCCAAATAAAGGATAAAAAAACTAAATACACTGGATTTACCAGCAACATTCATTTTGTGCAAAGTATTTGGGCAAAGAATTGGATAAAACATAGTGAAGGGAAAGACTGAGGTGTTAAGGAATTTTTGAGAAGAGATGTTTCAACTTTATAAGAAATAAATATTACACAAAATATAAGGTAGTAAAATGTCAGCCTGGGCTGAAACATTTACATAAGTCAGAGGAAAGGATAAATGTGGGAGAAATGGCAACTACTAGAAAATCAGAATTTAGCTAACTATTGTCAACATGTTGCCAAGAATTTTAAGAGTATGCACAAGTGAACTAAAAAACATCAGTCCTTTTCTTGACGTGAAGAATAAGAAGAACTGTTCTTCATGGAAATAGCAGTGAGACATGCAAGCTGTGAATAAAATTGGAAGAGGGAATCATCTGGAGAAAACAGATTTTTTTTTTTTCAGAAGGGAATGTTGGAACAACCTCAAAAAAGAAAAAATACAAACCCAAACAAACGGTAAAACAAGAAAGGTAAAAACACAGCTCCATTCTGAAACTTACGTCTGTGGTGACTAAAAGGGTAGGACCAGAGGAGAGGAAAAGAGAGAGGTATGTGAGTAGACAGCCCAGCCAAAAGCCATACAGAGATACTTTAACACAGACAAAGAAAGTTTCCATACAGAGCACCAGATTTATCACACTGTTACTGAATGGAAGTGAAATACAGTGAGATACATAAGTGGTGTTGGCAGCACAAGATCATGGCTTAGTCACCTTCTAGCAGCTGCAGTGATCCTGCAGCCACTCTCACAGCGACAAAGAAAAGTCATAAAATAGTAGAGTCATGCTTTCTCCTCTTCTGGGTGAAAGAATCATGACATTGCTTGGTCTCTCATGCACACAGTATCCTACATTAAAAGGTTTCTTAGCAGCAGAACTACCGCTCTTGTATTAGAGCAAACACTGTGCTGTTCCTTCCCTGGGTGCTCTCAATTCAACAGGAAAAAAGCAGAAGATAGTGGAGATTGAACAAAAAGCCCCAGCATAAAGCACCTTATGCTCCACAGTCTAAAACATACTCCACTCTGCACAGAAGCAGCTATACCCAGACAGACACTACTGACTCGACACTGGCCCATGTCATCTCCTCAGCTCAGGAGTCCAGCTGCTCACCAGACAAGAACACAAACTTCCCTTCAGTCAAACACCATCACTGGTTTTCTTTGATGGTAAAAGAGGTGACAATGGAGGTGGATAAGGCAGAGCTGTCAGTCCTCTTTGGTACCTGATACCACAGTCAAGACCATGAAATGAAAAGACTCAAGTTCATACCTGGCAGGTGACATGTGTCTCTCATGCCAAGTTGTGTCCCAGCTACAAACTTGGTGGTGACTGATTACCCCACTACACAAACATGACTGACCTCTCCCTGCTGGAAATGCTTACAGCTTCACAGCCTTTCCCTCTGCTGCAAGGAGGCAGGAGCTTCATATGCCCCAAAGACACAGGGGGGTTCATATAAAGGTCTCACTCTTAAAAAACCAGACTTGGTTATTAGAGATGGGTTTATTTCTGGCCCACACTGCTATTTGCACTCTAGGCCTGAGCCAGATGAAGGGAACATGAGGGAAACCAACACTTTTGCTGAAAATGCAAAGCAGCACTTCTGGTTGTGAACATATTTATAATAAAAGTCTACTATTTGTATTTTTTTTCATTATTTTGCCAGGAGTCAATAAAGCATGCAAAATTACTACAAGTTAAATGTCAGACATGCTCCTGTGTATGTTTTCTTCCAAGTACTGTGCATTATTTTACCTTTTTTTTCTATTTTTTTTCTTTAAGCCACTTACAGGTGTGTTACTGTATGCTACGAGACTGCTCTTAATCACTCAAATAAAAACCTGTAGCTACTTGGCTCTGGGTTTAATGTTCATTATAATGTGTTCAGAAGCCCACTGGACATGTATCTCGATCATCACTGCAGCCAGCTGCAAGTGCATCAAGATTGCTCTCTCCAGCATTAGCAGCCATCTGATATTGGGAATCTACCAACAGCTGAGGAATTTCTGCAGCTTTACCAAAATACAAGGAAGCCTGAGAGGAAGCAGGCATCCACTGCTGCAACCATGCTTTCCACTTCACTTTAGGGGCAAAGATGTTTTCTGCCTTTTCTTCCAAAGCAGCCAGGCCTTCAAGGCAGCATCCACTCCCCTCCTTGCTACCTTTGGAAGGACTATTTCAGGGAGTGCTGTGGCCCAAGTTCATCTCTCCACTCCCTAATCTATCTTCCAAGCTGCCCCTAGAAAAGAGGGAGGCTTTTGTCAGTATAAGTAAATGAGAGATTTTTTCTATTCCCCAAGGTCACAAAATGAGTAATAAGCTATGTAATTATCTCCTCTCCTATCCATGACTTGAACTGCAGCTGTGTAAACTCTTGAAGAAATACATCTGAAAAAGGCCAATCTTCTCATCTGTAAATAGGACTTCTGTTTTTCTGAGGGAGCTGATTGCTGCACAGTCTGGTCCTCTGAACATGATGGTACTTTGCAATACTGCTAAAATATGAAGCTGTAGTTTAGGCATCAACCCACAATTGCTCGATTTTTCAGCTCTTTGATTAAAAGTTTTTGATTCAGAAACATTTCATCATACAGATTTCATCATTACAGCTAGGAGAGAAAGCAACACCAAGAACAAGAAAAAGCAAGCCTCCAGAAAAGTATATGTGAAGTGTATACTGTAGTGTCTGTACTGAAATACACCATAATGGTGCAGGGTTGGAAAAAGTAAAATTTTTCTGGAAATCTGTAGTTCCTTACAAAATAATAATAATAAAAATCACATTATTCAGAAAGCCATGAATCCCTCTTATGCTTGCACTGGGAGCTTTCATGTGTCAGCTCTGCTGTGCTGGCAGCCTCCCATTAAATTACTGCTAACCCCTTTGTAAGCAATCTCTCCAGAAATCTTTTGACAACAGCTAGCCAACCTCGTCATTTAAAGAAAAACAAACCACCTTTAATGCAAACAAAACGTGTCTATTGGACTTTTCAAGACATACACACAGAGATACACGTAACATACAAAGGCTTCTGAATTTGAGGATTTAAGGCCTCATTGAAAGACGAATCTGGAGGACAAATGCTCTCCACCATTCAGCCCACCCATGCAGGGCACCTGTGGGGCCTCCAGGCTTGACTGCAGTGCTGGGGCCAAGAGGTCCCAACTCTCACAAACACTGGAGAAGGTCACTGGACAGGCTCTGTGATTTTCAAACTGTCCTTAAAAACACATCAGATCTTCATTAATACAACCTCAGCATTTGGGGGAAACAACAGAATCATGTTAAATCTGGGTGAAAAAAAGCATTTTAATAATATTAAAATATCTTTCTTTAGAAATTCTTGCTACATTCAGTGTCATGGTGCTGAAACCAAGACAGATCATTTTCAAAATCCAATTTTATTTTAAGAGTTAGAAACTAATTGATTTTAGAGTCTTCATCAGTTCTCATTAAAGTTGGTAAAATATGTATGAATGAAGGAAAGCATCTCTCTAGAGGCTTACATTACACTCACGTTGTGCTACCTAGGACTTCTCCAAATGATCAGTCCAAAATTTGTTAAATTCTGTTAAAGAAAATGGTTATGATTTAGAGCATCTGGTTAGTAATCAAGTACTCCTTGGCAGAAACATGATTTTAAAATCTGTCAATTAGACAGAATGAATCTCTCAACAACTACCTAATGAGAGAGAATTTAGATAAAAGAGACAGCCCAATGGACAATAAATTCATCTTCTGAAGCAGTCCTGGAGAAAACCCATTTTCCCTTTACATACTTCTTGCAAATACACGCAGATTATGAAATATTGAAAGAAAAGCATGAAAGGAAACCTCTCAGTCTGGCTCTGTTTGGCCCCTAACCCAGGGGGTTATCCTGCTCAAATCCTTAACCTATCCAAAAAGCCCCAAGTCCTGCATGGAACCTTCCCAGCTCCTGTCAGTTCTCATGCCCAAGACACACATCTGATGATGCCAGTTGCATCTTTTAAAGCTTAAGGAGTCAAACAGGAAGATTTTTATTTATCCATAAGCTCCAAGGCTCTATTAAGAAATTCCCATGTCAGCATTGTGTGGAAGGAAACAGGAAAGATAGTCAGAAATTAGACATTATTTCAGCTCTGGTTACACTACTCTGTCCAGGCTGCGGTTTTTACTGGAAGGCACAACAAGAAGACACCTCTCCAGAAGACAAAGTCTGTGCGAAAATTTGCCCCAGTTATTGAACTCTGCAAAAAAGAAACTGGCTGGGAATAATGAATGACCTGCAATACCCAGGATGTTAGAGCAGAGGATCTAACAGAGCAGATGTATTTTTTTCTGTTAAATCTGTTTCAGGCTAGGTCTAACCTTTTGACTTTACATTCTGTGACTAAATAGTTTAATCAGTAATGAGGCTAAAAAGCTTTGATGAAATATTTGTACAAACAAGAAGAATTAAGTTGCTTATTGAACAAAACAATCTCTTCTGAGGATTCACTTCATTTGCAATGTTCAGTCAGCAGAATTATCGTGGAGAAATAAATATGTTCCACATCATAAAACTCTAACACTCCAATACTGAAATTAAAACTAAATTAGCCAATACAAACATGAAAGGTGGTGCTAGTAATAGACATAATTTATGCCTCTGATGAGCCAAGATAAAATATTTACGTAATTACATTTTCTGTATTTAGAAAGATTATAAAAACCTAGAAAAAAACATTTGAAGGATTATTTAATGCTATTACTACTTAGATGGAAGACATCTTAGGACCAGAGTCCTAATTACAATTACAAATTACTTGGTACTCTATGTGCATTTTTACTTCCCCTTGAAATAGTTTTCCCTACCCTGAAAAGGTTGGACTTCAGCTAACACCATCAAGCCAGCAGGTGAACCCAACATTCAGAATAAAAGAAAGGATGAAGCTAAGCAGTGAATCTAAAGCCCACACTGTGAGCAATAATCACAGTTTTTCAGACACCTCAGCATTTCAGCAATATCTTTTCTAAGTAGAAAAAAAGATTCTTTCCTTTTTTATCTCAAAATATGTCACCTTTTTAGATTAGCTTGGCTGTGTTAAACACACTTACAAACAAAACACCCTTCAAATGATGCAAACCTCGAAGCATTGCATGCATGAGGGATCCTGCCACTTTACCTACATAGCTTGGCATGAACTTACATCTGTCAAAATTCAAATTTGGGACTTCCCATGAACAAAAGAATCCCCTTCTTTTGAAGGTACTGTTGGTTGGTTGTTATTACCACAGTTGGTAATAACAAGAACAGGAAAAGAGAACTTCAGTGTGTACTTTAAAAAAATATTATAAATATACTGATGAGATCAGCATTTGCACGCTGGCTGTTCCTCTCTCCCTGGACTAATCACAGGCTTAACAGCTTATTTAAGTGCTCAGCTCAAACATTTGTGTTTCAGTAATGTTTCTAAAGATACCAATGAAAAGTAAGCTGCACCTGGTACCTGATTAAACATTGTCAGGCTTTGTCTCTACACAGACCTAACTTAATGTTCCACTGCTAATTGCAGTAGCCAAGAAATGCTGCAAGGTATGAATAAGTGTTACAGAAATTATTTATAAACATTTAAAAGTCTCGGCCAAGGACAAGGTTCAAGCAAGAGGAACTACTCCCAGTCTGTTTTCCATAATTTACTGATTATATAAAATAATTTTAGAAAATGAACACATTTATTTATTTGATTATCAGTGTGCCCACAAGTTTTATATAACTGCTTTATATCGCTCATTTGAGGAAACACTCATGCTTCCGTGCAATGACACAAGTGTTACCCCAGGCACTTGCTGCTCACGTTGGCAGTATGTCAAACTGGGCTCATTTTGCAGCACCTATCCCAGCTGCCATCATTCATGGCATCGTGGCTTGAAACCCAGAAAGAATCCAAACCTCCTAATTCCTATTAGTCAAAACCTACAGGGGAAAGTTTCAGGTCAGGATAAAGCCACCTTACTGCTATGCCAACCTCTCAGCAAGCTGCTGGGGCAGTCCCACTCCTCCATCACCCTTCCCTGCTGACACGCCCCTGTGTGTCCTGTGGTTGCCAGATGCGAGGCAGAAGGGCAGGAGAACCATCCCTTTCAGCAGCCACCGACCATCCATCATGTAAAACTGCACCCTCAGCATGCACAATACGCAAAATAATTTCTTGTATGGAATCAGCAGTGTCGCTACAAGCAGCTTTACCAATCAGAGGAGGAGGCAGGACGTCCTGGGGGAAAAACTGGTGCCAAGGGAAGTAGTGAAGAGTAGGGGACAAGGAACACAGAAAGCAGATTAGGTACAGCTGCTAGGTCTGGCCAAAGATGAATAATTCATGGATATCTCAGGAGCCTTTATCATACTGTTCTTTCTGAGGGAAATATCTATTTATTTCCAGAGGCAAGAAGTAAGTGCCTTTATTGCTTACATGCTTCTCTTTAAACACAAAACATGAAAAAATCTTTCTTAAAGCTATCATAAAAGCCTTCTTAAAGCTGGGCATTATTTAATGCTTACTTATTGTATTCCTTTTAGTTTCTGTATGCAAGATTGCTGCAGAAGTTACAAATGTGCAAAATATCTTGTATTAAAACCCCAAAAAAGGGCATCTGCATGTCCAAATATTCAGTGTCAACAAAAGTTCATTCTGCTGCTCTGACAGAAAGCCACTTTTTTTATTTTACTAAACCAGATCATACTTTCCCCTGCATAACCTAAATTTTTTTGCATGGTTATATTAGTAAACTAATTTCTACAAATGAGCTTAAAGCTTGATTTTAGCTGTCAATCAATGAAAAACAAAATTACCTATCATGAAATATGACTACTTTTTTCCTTTCTTTCATAGGAAGAAAGAGACAATCCTAAACATTATTTTGAAAGAGACAGTCTTAATCTACCACATTTCTGCTTGGAAAATTTCTGTTTTCTCACCAATTAGATGTATTTTAATGACCTCAAATATTATCATTCTGTTGGTTTGTTCTTCTCCATAGAGGGGGAAAAAGTGAAGATTTCATCTTAATAAGGAAGAATTAGTGATCCTACCTATTAGCTCATATTTAAAGAAAAACTTAATTTCCATAGCCAAGGTTTGCAAAATATGTGTGTGTTGTTTGTAATTAAAGCCATACAGAAAAATTCAGTAATGAACAAAACCCCACAGAAACAATTTCTGGCAACAGAGATTTCTATGCTAATGACTCCACAGCCCAGTAAAATGTTTGACTGAGTATCAGCAAGTGTCCTTCTCTATCACACTGTCTGCTTCCTGCTCCTTCCCCTGCTCACGGCCTCAACTCACTGGCAAGATTCTCGAACATAGCACTTACTAATTTCATCCCTTTAGGAGCCTCCTGCATCCGTTAGAGCAGCTGTTTTCCTTCACAACCCTGCCCAGCTGACTTCGCCTTGGCAATCACTCCGCTAAAGAAAGTGCTCTGGACAATTACCTCCCGCACCAGGATGAGCATTTAAAGATGTTGTAAGAGAAAAAAGCAGTAGAATTGTTTTGGCAAAAGAGCCACACTCGACTAACTGCCTAGAAATACAGGCAGGGTTAAATTAACAGCCTTGTGGCTACCCCAAGGATTGGGCAGTATTAAACACTCTGCATAAGGACAGATTCCACAGGGACTAACAGAGCACCACTGCAACAGTGACAAAAGGACATGATGAAAGAGACTATCAAGACTGAATCTCGTTGAATTGTTTCCTTATACTCTTTGACTCACCTGTAGTTACTTGTCTATCTTATCACTTTACTGCATATGCTTCAGGGCAGGAACTCACTAAATGTACAGCATTTTGCACCACAAAACTTGCAAATCTCACAATAAATTATTAACAATAACACCAAAAGCAAATCCAAGCTTTGCAAAAAGTGATTGCCATTATGCTTATTTTTAAAACTAGGTTTGTGGCTCTTTGCTCCTCCGGAACAGAAGTAAGCTCTACAAATTGGGTTGCCATTAAATATCTGGATTCTCATTAAATATCTAGACCAGATAAACCATCATGTAGGTTTTTCACTAGTGATTATGCTATCGTGTCTTTCATGATACCAATGCACTTACTTCACTAGTACTGTTTGAATAGCGTCAGCACAATCACCTTATAAACTCAGAATTAGCAGAATTGCCCCTGATACCGGTACTGTCCACTGCTACTCTCATAATAAAGGTTCAGGTGAGGATATCCTTCTGTTGCTTTCAGCTTTTCAAACCTGCAATAATTTTTGAAGCAGGTAGTTTTATTTATCCAGACCATTTTCATTCCTGGGAACAAAGTGATCTTTACTGCCTAGAGCTCAGGCAGATTGATGCACTGCAATGAAATCTTCCACATCCCTGCAAACAAAACTGCTTTTGAATGAGTGCACAGCTTCCAGTGTGTGCTTGATGTATTTGCTTTGAAATTATGTAGCATTTCTATTGGTTCCTCACACAGGTCGTTTTCTGTGTGCCAGTGAAGTCTTCAGAATCCTATGCATTTTGTCATAATTTACCAAAGCTATTAATAAATTTGTAGAAAAGTAGCTCTAGTAGCTATGTCTAAGAGGGCTAGAATAAAAAGTCCTGTAAAATTTTCATGATGACAGTTGAAAATGTCACATGAATCTTCTGCTGCTTAGAAGAAACTATATTTATTACAAATACAATCTCCAAAATGAATATTTGAGCATGATAAAAGACCCGTTTGCCACTCTCTTTCAGCTGCAGGGTGTAGTCATTACCAGTGTTCTTGCCCATACCCAAATGCTGTCAGGAATATTTTGAAGACATTAAAAAAAGTTACCTAAAGAACATAAATATTTGACAATACAAAAATAACCTACAGTGTCAATCTCATGGCCTCTTGCCATTCACAATTTTCATCTTATGAACATATCTAATCATCAAAATGCACAACCATCACCTTAACTGTACAAGTAAAATTACTGTATTTTGCTTTTTATTCTCTTTCTTTCACAGATGTATTTTTCTTAGACTCCTTTTCTGCAAAGCAAAGGCACCAGGTCTATCAGTTTATTGCTTGAAGTTCCTACTTTTATGTTACAATTCTGAGCAATATTTTTGGGTCTTTTAAAATATTCTGCATGAAGGTATTAAAGGACTACCATTTGCCCACTTTTATTCTCACTTATTAATAAATAAAAGCTTTTCTAGGTATTTACAAGGGTATTTGCCTCACTGGGGAAAAGAAGGAAAGAAAAACCTTTTCCAGAAATTTTTGGAATAGATGTATGTGAAGTTTCTGCTTTTCTTCAGTCTTTTAGCTACATTTTAACCTATGAGGAAACAACTAAGATATGTTTGGACTCTATCTCATAGTGTATATTTTCCAAATAATTGGCAATTATTTTTGGTTATCAGTTTTGCATAATGCCATCCTTCACCCTATATCTCCCCAAATACATGCCATTCTGGCCTGTAAATGATCAGCCTCTACTGACTCTCTGCAGTGCTTAAGTGAACCTTTCCAGCACATTCTCCATGTGATTAGGGAGGTCATTTGTGATTCAGCAAATCTGTTCAAAGTATTCTTTGGCTATTTCAAAGAAACCTCAGATATTCAAATTATCTTATCACAGAGACCTATAGGGAAGTTCTGACCAGTTTGTGATTCAAAATCTCAACATCCATCAAAACAGAGTAGAACTTAAACAGATTTGCAAAAGCCATGACAGAAAAAAACATTGGTTGGCTCTTTATATTTGGTAGATATTTTATGACCTTGATTTTGTGATGTTGACAAAGGGACTTTTATAAGTAATTCAACTGAATAAAAGAGAGAAATCTGCTATACCCTTATCCCTTTTATCTGTGGGGCACTGTTAAAATGGTGATTTTGAATTCTGCATTTACTGATTCTACACCTTTCCACAAAATTAGGTCTTAGCATTTTAAGATGAATATCAGACCAACAGCTTCCTCCCACACCCACTGTCACACATGTGTGCACCTGTACACAGCCTCTGGTAGTAGCTTCCCATTTAGCTCATTTGAGCCATCCCCTTTTTGTCTTAGCACCTATCAAGTGCTATCTCAGCTTTGCACTTTTAGATTATTATAATGCATTTTACATTATTTTCATGAGATTTCTCTCCCATTCTTCTGTCACTCACTCATTACTTCAGCCACTCCCACACATTCTCACCAATGCTGCTGTTTTCAATTAAATGCAAATTTAGCATGAGTTAAAATTATGAGCCTTCAACACTCCTATGGATCTAACTGTGGGAAAACAGATTAGTCCAGTGACAGACTTTCTATGCTGGGAATCTGTATCACTTTTTGGTTTTAGTGATTTCAACAAAATACATTATTTTACGGTAATGCATCTGTGGTTGATACCCATCTGTTTTCCTTAAAAGTACCAATCTTCTCTCTTTGGGGCTAGATAATTGGGAAGAATAAATGCTGTCTAATGCTTTCCAGCAAAGAAAGCAAAACCTGCAAAACAATTTATTATAAATAAATTAAAAGAAACTCTGTAATCTGATAGCAAAGCAAAGCTATGATAATAGCTTCTGAAGCATTCCATATGTTTCTATTTGATGCCTCTTAGCATGGCTCACTAGCTGGTCATGTAAGTGTGGTGATTTGAACTCCAGGTAACTCTCTAGCAGAAGCCATTAGTGGGCAGAAAGGTGAGGCTGACTTTGTTATTGTTGACTAAAAGAAAAACGACAACAGACATCTGTTTCAGAAGATCTGGACTAAAATAAAGTTACTGTATTATGTGGTAGAGCATAAAGGAGACCCCACTGTTTTCAGAACTCTACAGCAAGGACCCTGATGCCACATAGACTGAATTTTATTTTTAAACTATGTGTTAAAAACAGATGAAGAAACCCCACAAGTCTGACTGCAACGAGGTCTGCAAAGCACAAAAGGATCTGCAAAGTGACTGCTTGTTAAGCACTGTTTCTTCAGTGGCTCAGATCAGTTCAGACACCGAATAAAAAGGCATCCATAGAGAAACATCAGGCTTTTGTGCATTGAGATCCCCCGCTCTCTAGAGGCGTGGGTTTATGTAAGTGTTCATAGATGTGACATGACACAGAAAAAGAGAAGAAAATTAAATAAAATGTCTGCAATGGCTTGTTATCACCAGGCTGGAGAGTAGAAGGACAGGGCTAGCAATAGCATATTTACTGTTCCAAACCATTCTCTCTGTGTGGTTTGGAGAACTGATCAATATGGTCAAATCATCAGCTAGTTATTCTAAAAGACAAGTATCTTTCCACTGTGGGGGCAGAGGCAGAGGAAAGAAGAAAATGGGAAAAAGCAAGCAAATGAAATCTCACATTGAAACCTCAGTAATGTAATTGTCTTTTTATCTATGCTTGCTGGTGAACACAGCTCCACCCAGAGACCAGCCATCTCAGAGAATTAAATCAGCCTGGTCAATAAAGCATAAAGTAGACAGGAGCAACATCTTAAAAGCCATTTTCATGATCAGAAACACTGTTAAATACTCACATGAGAACATTCTAAATCAGGCAAAGCTAAACAGCTCTACAAACAAGCTAAACAAAAGTCAGTGAGGGCAAGTCACTAAAGGATATTTAATGTACACAATTAATTTTTACATTTGCAGTTTCTCTTCCTACCAAATGTCTGATTACTTTTCTTTGCTTACATGCATATTGTTCAGGACAAAGATTATGTCCTCTAGGATTGAAAATAGCTTAGTTTGTGGCAAACACTGCCTCAGACGTACTTCCCAAGATTTTGGGTTTTTTTCACCCAGTGCCAAATTGTTCAGTCAAATAACAATTTCTTATGAAACGTATCAATTATAGAAATCATTATTTTCTTTCATATAAGCACAAACAAAAGCAGAAGTATCGTGTACATTGTTATGATTCATCTTCCTCATGGAAAATCCCCAGCCTTTTCTAGTTTATAGATTTTTTTCCCACAAATATTTATGTCCAGCAATCAAAAACTTTTGAACAAACTGTAAAATCTTCAAACAGGAGCAGGAAATTAAGTGCACCTAAATTATAATCTGTTCTTTGTAACATGGTGCACAGCTCTTCTAAAAGAAAACCAGCTGTTTACTCAGCATCTCACCCTATGGCTTTTGAAGATTTAGTATAAATCCTGGCACTGGTTTTTCATTTCTAATCTTGAATAATTTAACGTAATTTTAAAGAAAAAACACAGATCTAAAATTATTTATTTTCTGTTCTATCATCTTTTTCTACTTTACCGGAGTGTTAAGGGTGGCTACATTTTAAATGTTTAGTTCAGTAAGTTAATTCAGGCACATTATCTCAATCTAACCCAAAAATCTAATTCACAGTTCCTGCAACAAAAATAACTCAGACACCTAAGAGAGATATTCAAAGCTCCTGCTTTCTTGAATCTTCCAGTTTATTCTCTAAGCCATTATGTTTGTTACAGGGATTAATTTACAATTTATGTCGAGCTGCCAGCAGATTCAAATTAAAATTAATTGTATAACTTTGTAGACTCAAGAGTACACATTGGCTGTTCTTTGCTTAACATTCATTATCAGGGTAAGGCTCTAAAGCACAAGAGGAAGGGAGATATAGAGCTCTGAAGTCTGTGTAATGCTTCACTGTCACACTAGTATAGGTTTAGCAACAACACTGTCAAAGGCACAAATACTAATTTTATGCCAATTAAATGATGTCAATTTAAAAAATTGTATCACTGCTTATAGGAGAAAAATATTGCTTTTACCTTACTGATAAGTGTGACAACATCACCTTCCCGGATTGTGAGTTCATCATCGTTCTGTGCTTCATATGGAAATATCACTTTGCAATACTCCTTGTCTGAAAGGAAGAACATTCACTGTGATAAATTATCACTTTATAACAACTGTTTATTCAAGGGTGAATAATCTTCATAAAATATTCCATTAGTGTCTCTTTGTGCTGCCTTATTTCCTTGCCATCTTTCTCTTTGTATTTTAGACCTTCATAAACAATATGAAATATTTAAACAACTGCACACTGATAAGCATTCCCACACACGTCATCCAGGGAGTCAGCTCTGTAGCTCCTAGAACCATTATC
>NW_008236965.1:4441553-4465188 GCF_000691975.1 Corvus brachyrhynchos | reverse complement strand
GCCTATATCTGACACTTGCTTCAGTAGTTCCACTGCTATGGCCTCCCACCAGATGGCATAAACTGGAAGCATAAAGGACTCAATAGGTTGACATGGTTGATATCTATCCCCTTGTGTGCAAGAACACAGGTATTTCTGAATCTATAACGATGGTACAACAATAAATAATACCTTAATAAATGTTAATGCATTAATAACTAAACCACCTGTACACTCAGAGTAAGTGTTTTGAGTATTACTCTAAAGTTTCCTCAACCCTTTTTCCTTTACCGTCTATAAATAAGGGCATCATCTCAGCTTTCATCTGGAAAATACAGAAGCCAGCACTCCTACTCAGAAATCATAAAAAGCAGTTGTCATGAAAAGCAGTTACTTACATGTTGCTGTGCAACAGATGAGTATGTCAATGTGCCTTACAAATAAAAAGGAAATATGTTTTACAGCTGTTGAACTATGCCTAAAAATACGTGATAGTCTAAGACAGCAGGTCTAAAAGGACCAAGTAAACTACTCTACTGTTTGTAGAAGGGCATGTGACTTTGTAGAAAGGGTCACTTTAAATGTCTCAGTTTTGATGAACTCTATGTCCAGCCAACTCCCATATTAGACGCAGAGAAGTACTGGCAGGTCACAGAAATACAAATTAACTTGAAATAACAGGACTTATTCTTTTATACTTACTATAAAGAGAACCTGAGTTACCACACTTTTGGGTATCTGACGCTCCACAAGGGGATCAGTTCAGCTGCCCAGACACCAAGTGCCGTTTCAGACACTCGTGGGTATGTAAGACACCTGCATAGTTGGCAGATATGATGCAGAACCTATGGAAGTGTCAGGTTCCTCTGGTCTAACAGCTGGAGGCAAGTCAAAACAAAATACCCTGGGGGTACACAGTTCCAGATGCAGGCTACTGATTTCAGCCCCTGGGCTTTGGCCTTATGTCTAAATTTAGATTCAGGCACCTGATGTTAGAAACCAACCAGGTCTGTGCACCACAGTCAGAGGAGATCAAGTCACTAAAATGAGTGAAACCTTGAGAGTCACTCCTGACTCCAAGAGCAGACACCTACATTTGGTCAGCTGAACCACGATTTGAACTCCCTGGATAGCAGTGACAGATCTCCAGTGGGACTCCCCCAAAGTCCAGATACCAAACTCACACGATTATAACCCAGACTTAGGGCTCTGACACAGAAGCTGCGTCCCAACTTCTAAAGTTTAGTGAGAGGAACATCAGCCCTAAAGAAGCAGCCCAGACGCATACACGTGAAGATTTGCTCTCTGTAAGCACCATCAGCCTGAGAAATTAAATAGTACTAGTAGGGAAGAGGAAGGCTCTTATTCAGTTCACACACCACCATTCAGAAACAGCACAAATTTTATGTGTTGTTGGTTCAAGCAAACAAGAACTTCTTAGGCTTCACAGATTTATTTTTCTGAACACAAATGTTTGAATTTATCCATGACCATTACAGTTGATTTTCTGGCCATGTCCTGTATTAGGTCTGGCTGAGATGGAATCAATTTTCTTCACAGCAGCCCACATGGTGCTGTATTTTGGATCTGTGACTAAAACTGCACTGGTAACACACCAGTGTTTTGGCTATTGCCCAGCATACCTACACAGCTTTCTTCTTTCTCCTTATTCCTTTTATTTCCTATTCCCAAGTAGGCCAGGGGTGGGCAAGAAGCTGGAGGGGACACAGCAGCTGACCCAAGCTGAGTAAAGGGATATTCTCTGCCATATGGCCTCCTGCTCAGCAATAAAGATGGGTGGGCTTTGGGGGATGTTGGTCTAGGAGGTTTCCATTCCTTGGAGACTGGCTGGACATTGATCCACCGTAGGTGGTGAATTAATTGATCTACTGAATGGTGGTTGCCTTTGTGTTGCCTCTTTTTTTTCCTCTGTCATTTTTTTATCAAATTGTCTTTATTCATGAGTTTTCTTGCTTTTGCTTGCCCTGCTCTCTCCCTTATGGGGAGCAAGTGGCTGGGTGGAGCATAGCTGCTGGCTGGGGTCAACTCACCACACCTCCTCTGATGTCTCTGAAGAAACAAAATTCAGATGAAGAAAATGAACACAATTTATGAGGGGAAAGAAGTGAGCAAGGAAAAAAAAATCCTTTTCCCTGTTCTGAAAACAGAGAACACTTTGAAATAGACATTTGGTGACTTTTCCAAACCACTGGGCATGTGAGAACCACTAGGTCACAACTCAGATTCAGAGGATGAAAGGGGTGTCTAACTGCTGCTTTACTGCATTCTGAAGAAGGGTTGGGATGTGTATTTGCGGACTTGGCAAGGATATTCCACCTGCTCACTGCCTTGTCTTCGAGACGGTATAGCAACATTTTATGTAAAAGCTGGTAGAAAGCTGACACACACTAGCTTAGGTGGATGCAAAGCAGCATGCAGTTAAATATGAGATTTAGCACATTTTACACTTCAGTGTCACGCTACCTTAAATTACCATCGTGAGGTTTTTTTCCTATTCTGAGTTTATCCACACTCCGAAAAGCAGCTGTGCTAAATAATAGATTCAGTGAATTAGTCCAGAGTTGATGTAAATGTAATACTGCACTAAAGAAGCTGAGTGCTGCACACTCAGGCAACTCTCCAGTTACTGGAAGCAGGCTGAGCATTTCTTTTTTGGGATACAGAACAGAAGCCAGGCTGGATTCTCAGAGGTAAACAACACCTGAGCTCAAGAAGGATCATTCCTGAACATCCATTTGCAGATACATACATTGATCCTCCATTCAGTAACAGCATCAGCTCAAGGTTAAGTGAGAAGTCAAGCACAAAGTACTGCTAAACAACTGCAAACAGCCATACAGCATCTCTGACAGGATGTCTGCAGTGCAGCTTCTGCTCAAGGTGTGGATGAATCCCATGTGTTTCAGGTTAAAGAATGCTTTGAATTTCAAGTGTCCAGAGGGCTCAGGTGCCCTGAGTCCTATAACAGGTAAGCCTCCCTCAGGCCTCGCTTGCTATTTGAAGACTGGGTATTTGAGTTGTCTTTCAAGATGAAGACCCTGATAGACACGAGTGGAGAGAAGGCTGTGGCTTCAGCATCTGAAGAATCAGCTGATAATCAGGAAGTTCTCTCTAGCAAACAGCTACACATCTTCTCCTTCTAGTTTTGATGTCAAAAACTTTGTTGTCCCATGACCTGTCCACTCTCCCCACCAAACTCTTAAACTTATCTTTTCTTAAAAAAACAATCCAAATAGCAGCAAAACAAGGAATAAAACTATAGAAAAAAAATGTCAAGAATCAACCAAATGATTATGTCGTTCATAAAGAGGCAGGAAACAATCTTACGAGAGGCACAGGAGGGGGCTGGGGGAGGCTCATGGCCCCTGTGTGCTCTGAACGCTGGCACAGGAGCACAGAGTGAAGGAACAGCCATGGGAAAAAAATATGATTTATGTACAGTGAAAGTCTGGACTTCTTGAGTACAATTCAGACACATATACACTAAATCACTGGACCCATTGGATCATGCTGCAACAGAGATCTCAACATCACAGATGGGTAAGGAACAATGTAAGCAACTGGACAAAGTCAGCTTTTGAACTTCTCCTAAGGGATAGGTAGACCAACACAATTTAAGCAAGCAAAAAAAAAGCCAACAGAACTCAAAATAATATGAACCTTTAAAATCAGATTAATAAAAGCAGAGAAAAATCTAATAAGATATGTCACATCGATACTAAAATTGTCCTTACTCAGCGGGGCACAATACTGCAGGAGGATGTAGAAGCACTTATTGTCAACAGTTATGTTTAGATAGGAAGGAAGAAAAGATAAAAGGAAAAACCAATTTCAGACACAGCATTGTATAGACCACACTGGAATTTGCTGAATTTGGGATTTTCCAAATGAGAAAAAAAAAGAACAGAAAAGTACTAAAAGTCAAAACAATATATCCTATTGTATGCCTGGCAAATAAACTTAAGCCAAATTAAAACTTCAAACTAAGGTACCAATACTAAGTATCTCTCAGCTGTAGATGATAAATCTCATTTTTACATTTGACACCCAAAGCTGGGTTTATACATCACAGACAGTTCTTCCAGAAGACTCTTTTTCTCCTCCTAACCTGATAAAATTGTATCTGCTAATAAACCCTTAACAGCAGATATCTTGGGAACAGTAAGGGAGGAGAAAAGATGATAGTTATGAGCTTTTCAGTCCTATTTTATCAATTCAGCAGTACTTTACTCTGTCAGACCACAGTCTCTTACTGCAAACTCACAGCTCCTCCCAGCTATGGGCAATGGGCACTGGTCAAGGAACTGAGTGAATGGATAAACCTAAAGAGAATGAGATGTTTTATGGCGGTAGTTACCACGTATCCTTCTGCAACACTGTCTGTCCCCAAGTTGAAAACATGGCCTTTTTGATGCAGTCTCAACCTCCTAAAAAATCACTGCCTCAAGAGGGAGAAAAATAGCAAGGGGTCGCCTTCCTAGAGAACACAGCTGCTTCATTACCCAGGCCATTGCAAGGACAGTATTTCACTGACAGAATTCAGTGGCTCGATATGTATTTACAACTGCAGTGTAAAGAACTGATGTCAATCTACAGACCTGCTATGTGACTTGGGGTCCTGCAGTAGTACAGCAGGTAAATTCATTTGTTTGTATTTTGGGAGACTGGTTAAATATTATACTGTTCCAACCAGACCTGAGCAAACTCCATTTACTGTATCAGTGAACCCTGTTTCACTTCAAAAGCATGACTCTTCTGTTTGTTCTCCTGCCACACTCTTAGGATGAGCTGAGACCTTCAAGAAGGCAGTCCACAGACAAACATTCATTCAAGCTTAAATTTCAAAGGGGACAGTGACTCTGGAATTTGTTTTTCCTCTTAGGGCAGGATGACACGTCTTCCTTTTACTTTTATTGTCACTTCTTTGTATCATTAATTTTTGAGGCTTAAATATTTCCCCATCAGCAAAGTCTAAATCATACAGCAATCAATATGGACAGAAACAGTAATAGTAAGAAAACAAGCAGAATTAAGGTAGTATTCCTTGAACTTAAATTTCCTCTCTTTGACTATGACTCATAAAATGTTTCTGAAATGGAAAAAAACACACAAAATCTAGTGAAAAATTAAACAATTATAACCAAAACCACAAATCAGATGAAAAAAATTCAAACACTATACTCAGCGGAATTTAGTTTTACTATTAACTGCTACACTCAAGACTCATAAATAGATTGCACTAATAAATATTTTCACAGAACTTAGTAAGATGCCAACTGTCAAAACACCACCTTCTTAAACAAAAAATAGAAACACAAGTAACTATGCTCCTATTAATACATATTTAGCTATTCCTTATACTTTCTACATCATGCAAAAAGATGAATTATTTGCTATGATCTTGGTACTCCTGTGCAATAGCTTAACACAAATTTTAAATAGTGAGTGGAGTAATCAAATTAAGTGCTGTGGTCAATGAACTTTGTGACTTACTGCCTTTGCTATTTTGTTGTCTGCTTATTTATATTCCATTAGTGCAGTCTCAGTAATCTGCAATACCTCTCAGATGTTGTGCATGGTTTTGCTTTGCTGAATTTTAGAATCCAACAGAGCTACTTCAAAACTTACATATATTTTCTACAACATATCCTTGTCACCACAAGCCACTCATACTAAATGTAAGATATTTTATAGAAAACAATACATCTCACCCCAAAAACCGGATTGCAAACACCCATGCCGTCCCATCTACATAAGAGAGATGGAACTTCAAGAGCAGAATACCCCTTAAAATCTAGGAACCCACAAATCTAAACCAAACAGCTCTCCCCTCTCCCCTTCAAAGATGCATTCCCTCATTCGTGAAAGGTTAGTGATGTTTTCCAAGGGATCACTCAAACCCTGTAAGGATTTGTGCTTTCACTGTGCTTTTCCTTTGAGCAAAAAGTCCTCTTTGGCCCTGAAGAGTCACCTCTTTATCTCCCAGAATCTTAACTCCGTTTTTAGGGAGATTTACATAGCACATTGTTGGGAGATGCACCTCAGAGAACACACACCTCTGCCTTTTGCTTCAGGCAACTCACCCCATTGCAGAGCCTAGCCCATATTGCATGTTCCGAGAGCAGATGGCACATCAAGTGCCTCACTGCTGATCACTGCCCTATCACATCAGAAAAGCTATGGAAAAAAAGCAGACTGGAATCAAGGTGTGAGAAGAGTCAGCAACCATCACTCCAAGCTGAAATCCCATGGGCAGAGAGGGAAGATGCTGCTGGTACCTATTTCTTCTCTCAGCTGGCTCTTTCTCAATACAACTGCATTTTTTTGTCCAGTTGGCACTAAGGAATAACATGATCAGTCATGGAATGAAACGAGGAAAATGAAAAACTGGATTATTCCTCTCCCAACATAACCACTGTCTTGCTTGCAGCACTTATTCATTCATTCCAAGAGTAATCCCAAGGAAATCTAAATCGTGTATCCGAAAGGTCCCTCTCCATACTGAGCTTAGCCTATGGATCTTCTGTTCCTTGGAGAATGGCACAGTATCTGTTTTGTTCAGCAGTTAAAGACTCCAAGAAAGACTGGGACACTACCATCCCAGGCAAAAGTGAAAGAACTTGAGGTCCAAGGTGGAATAATACTTTTGTGCTGAACACTTCAACTGGAACATTGACCAGTTTTCTGAGATTGCAAACTTCCCTGGACTGAATGTTTTTTCAAGATTGTTTGTGGTAAAAAGCAAAGATTGAATTTTGGAGAAATGACAAATACTAGACAGATTATAGTCCTATGCCTGAGTCTGATCATACTCCTCATTTCTGACTATCAGACATTAACTTTTTTATGCAAAAAATATTCCTCTGCCTATATTAAAAACCAAACCAGACTGAAGTAAGTATCACTTGCACTGAAAGGTTTTTCAATTTAAGTGAAGCACAACTTCAGCTGAATGAAATGTATCTTCAGTGATGTCATTTGAGGGTAAGACAATTATATATAATTACATTACATCAGACCTTCCTATAGATGTGCTTCTCTTTCCCAAGGCATGAATAGAGATGCCAAGAATTCTACTGAGGCCCCAGAGATTATAGGAAAGATAAAATAATAAATAATGAAGTTTAGTTAAAATTCCACAAGATACTGTACAAGTAGCCCACTCTTCTCACCAGCTCTGGCAAAATGTATGTAGAATGAAGACAGCAACTGAAGAAGAAGGGTATTTCTGGCCAAAAAGGCATATTCAAGGGAAATAACAAAGAGGTGAAAGAAGGACTATCCAGAGCCCAAAAGTATGATGGAAAAGTGCCTCTGTCAGCCAGAGCTCAATAGATCACTCTAGAAGATACAGTTTTCTAACCATTGGTCAGAAGGTTTCCACAATCAGTTTATAGATATGCAAGTTTGAACCTCCCATAGTCTGGGATGGGATTTAGTGAGCAGCTTCAGAAGTATGAAGTCAGAAGTATGAGCTGATGTGGAAAAGCTGGCTTCCCACACAAGGATTAATGCTGCAGGTGGGAAAGCCCCTGGACGACCCCTTCTGATGGCACCTGCACTCATATCAGCTTGACCTGCTCAACCTGCAGGTTAGCAAAGGTAATTCCAAAACACCTTCAGGAGCCCTGGTCTGCATTACCAGTTCACAAATTTTTCAGTATTTCAAGTTCTCACTTCCTCAGGGCAATTGAGATCTTGCAGTATTTCCAATCAGAGCCTGCTGGCACAGTGGAACAAGATAAGAGGATGTAGTGAGTCAATAATTGCGGCGGAGCTAATGGACAACAACTCACTAAAAGCTGTTTTAAGCTGCTTTTGCAACTCTGAGCTGAAAACTTGTACAAACCAGGTTGTAACCACACACTTTTCTCAGACAGACCCTGTTCTGCTGATCCAGGTGCTTTCCTACATATGTCTGTATGTGTTTCAGTTCTGAGACAAAATGTTACCTGCTAACTATCTAAAAGAATAAACACACCAGGCAAGAAGGACTCTGCAAGACTTTAAAAAAATCAGCTCTGTTATATTCAGCTTCTTTTCTAAGGTATGGCTATGTTCTCTTCCCTCTTGTTCTTTCCCACCAGAATCTGTAACATTTAGTTGTAACTATATAAATAAAATCAAAAGATGGGGAACATATGTTATTTGGTAAGCTGGTTACATATGCCTCCCTAGAACAGCACAGAGGCATACCTGAAAGATTTAATCATTACTTTTTGATTACTAAGCACTGAAATGATGAAAAAAGAACTGAAGGTCAGAGAATCAGGGAACAGTTTGGTTTGGAAAGAAACTTTAACATCATCTAGTCCCAATGCCCCCTGCCATGGGAAAGGACACCTTCCACTAGACCAGGTTGCCCATCCAACCCAGCCTTGAACACTGCCAGGGATGGGGCAACCACAGCTTCTCTGGACAATCTGTTCCAGTACCTCGCTACACTCACAGTAACAAATTTCTTTCTAACATCTAATCTAAATCTGCCATCTCTCAGTTTAAAGACATTTTCCCTTGTTCTGTCACTACATTCCCTTGTAAAAATTCACTCTCCAGCTCTCCTGTAGGTCCCCTACACATACTGGAAGGCTGCTGAGAGGTCTCCCCAGAGCCTACTCTTCTGATTTTCCATCTAAACCATACCATGCATACAGTTTATTTCTGCTATAAAAAGAAATAGAAATAAAATTATTAAAATCATTAAAAGCAAAAGAGGAAAAAGGCAAGGGCATTCGCAATGAGAGAAACTTTTCTATGACCTACCCACAAGTCACAACCTGAATTTGGATCTTATTCAACTCTGATTAATTCCAAAGTATCCTCAAGGCTGAAAGTTGATCACATAATTTAATTTGATTTTTGGTGGCAGAAACCTCGATGTAGGGTCACCAGAGCAAAAACAATTCAGAGGATTCTGTGAAACAAAGCATTCTGTACAGGTACCACCTACTCAAGGTTAATCTTAAACACATCTATCTCCATCTTCACTTTTTATATATACAGGACACTCTTTTAACCGAAACAAGAGAAAAGTGTTCAGCTTGCTTTTAATAGCACAAAGTGCAAAAAAGAAAAACCTATGAAACCTACTTTTTGTTCTGCTGTCCACTTCTATTTTTGTTGGCTCCTGAGTTGCTGTGGCTGGAGGTAATTTCTTCCCAACACTCTGAAAAAAAATAATTATTCTTCTTTAAAATTTGCAGGTTCAGTTAAAAGGTGGACAACATAAAAAATAATAATGGAAATACAAAATATAGGAGTACAAAAAAGACAGTAAAGAAAAAGAGGAGAATTATAAACTATACTTATGTTTGTTACTGGGGATAGATTTTCTCTAAAATTATAAAGAATTCATAAAAATGTGATTCTCCAATTTCCCTTTAATAATGTTTACTACTATTTTTAAACGATAACCTCTTAACACTTCCCTGAGTTTCAGGGAAGACTCACAGAAGCTTCACTGGTAGATTGAATATTAAGCAACTGATGAAAGCTGAAAGAAGCAGCAGGGAGGAACCCCCTTGACTTGTGTTTATACAAGGAGTATTCATTTCAGTCATTCTAGATTGAGTGTGATTTTTATATTGACAAGATCTCCTTCCTATTTATTTTTATTTATTTTTAGCAAAACCAACTATTTTACAGTGGATTACAATAATAAGCAATAACCAGCTTCAGACAGGTAAGCTGCAACAGTGAAAAAATTCTATCTGCCCCCACTAAAATAAAATAAAATCAGTGGTATTCAACTTCATGTATCTTCTCCTATTACTACATGCATGCTATCCCCTCTGTCTCTCAGTCTGTCTCCCTATGAAGAAAGTTTTCTATCCATAAAATCCCAGCAATGTGTAGATGAGAAAATAAGTGTAATTATTTCTGAAAATCCCTAGCTGTCATTCAACTTCCTTTCCTGACAAGGTCTGCATAAACACCACAAAGCCTTCTCCATGCTCCCATGACCTCCTGAGTAAAAGCTTAGAGACCAGAGTGCTAAGATTTAGTCTTGGAAGTACTGAGTACCATAAGGACCATAAGGAAAACACTGGTCAATATAAGAAGCAATGGGAGTACAGTTCTTTGAGTAGCTGAAAAATTCCAAGGTGCATAAAGAATACTGAGAGCTCCATGTTAATAATATGCAATAATGTGTCAAACTGTATCTATGAAAAGGACTAAAATAAGCACGGATTTCAGGCTGGTAAAAAGAGCACCTAGGGAGGAAAGATAGTGTGCACAGGATAGTAATCAAATCCATGTTGACAGCAAGGTGAACTACGAATTGCAACACCCAAAAGCATCCTGTTGCAACTTAATTTGCAGGTGGAAGTAGGAACTCCTGACCTTCTGATGAGCTTATAACTCTACTCAGAATCCAGAATTTGTAAACTGCTGGGGAAGAGAGATAAACAACAAAACTCTACAGAACTTCCCAAATTCTTTTCTGAGGTGGGAATGAGAGATAAGAAGCATTAAGTGAAGCAGTGATTAGGGAGGTAACAGAAGAATAGATGACAGATGTCTGCAAATCAGGAGAGGGCAAAACTAAAAAAAGTGCATGACCCGGTTGTGCTAGAGGAGTTTAAAGTCAAGAAGGATGATGATAAATCTGAGTGAATTCTATCTGCAAAGCAGTGAAAATTGTACTAAAAGAGATATAATGAAGAATTTGAAGATACCAGGCATTTGCATTTACACAGATAAAAGTACAGAATACCTTCAAGATGAAAGCAAGACTGGGAAGGCAGCTTCTGCTTCAGAGGCAAACAGGGCAGTTCAAGATAGCTGCACATCACAGTCCATGCTCAGTCAGGATCAAACCTTTATTCACAGTTCTGCTTCACGAAATTGTTTGGAAAATGACAAGAGCAGATACTCTAAACTGCACTGCTACTTGGCTCATAAAGACATGCTCACTAAAGGAATATAAAAACCCTTTAATTTAGGGGAGGTTTTGTTTTTTTAAAAAGATTAAATTGTTATGCAAGACCAATTAATTAAAGAAAATAATTTGGTAATTGCTTTACCGTACATGAATCATTGATTTTATGCCATGAAACCAAACATCATATAAACCCACAACAGGCTAAAATTTAACAAGCTACAAATCACAACAAAAGAATCATGGGCAAAAAGAAAGGTATTTGTGTATCCTAGTGGAAAATCCATTATGCAAAGTAATTTCCTAATGTATAGAAGCAGATGCAAGAGCAATGCTTGAAAACATTAATTCATCTGTACATTCAGAATGAATGCCTGTGCAGGTGATAAATCAGTATTGGGAACCAACTGACTCATTGTGAACAGTCCTTTTATTGTGAACTCCTTTTATTAGGAGCTAGGAGGCATAATTCAAGTAATTTTAATGACGTTTGCATAGAACCCACTCCAGTGAGAAGGGATACCTGAATTTGTTGTGGGACAGGGAGAGGAGAAGACAAGTGGAACTGCTGTTCTTTAATTGTGAGGGGGCTGCACTCTAGGATTTCTAGGGGTGAAACAAGTATCAATGACAGGAAAAAGGAATAAAAATTGACACATCATGCAAATGTGGTTTCAGGTGGATCTGCACTGCCAAGGTGTTTTACTCCTCCTGTAAAATGGTCCTAAAGGAGGTGGATTTTTAAAAATTATTATTTATTTATGCTTCCAATTGGTCTACATTTGCATGGAAAATGTGTTACCACTTTCTGAAAACACCTCCATGAAACTTAATATAGTACTAATTCGTTCATTAGGAAAAACCCAAGATAAACTTACCTCACTCTAAGAGAGTGAATCCTCTGTGATCTGGTAAGTCTGATGGTTTTGCTTTAATAGGCTAAAACCTCAAGCATAACTGAGATTTGTGTGCTGGGAGTCCCAGACCAAACAATAGTATCACAGTTACCAATTTTTCTGACAAGAAAACAAAAATGGGAGACAGTGACATCTCCCATATAAGCTAGAAACTTTCCTGCTGCCTCTCCAACTGTTCTATGTCACTCATACTCCCATACAGGTCAAATATCTACCAAGTTTATTAATGATAAGAAGGACAAAGCAAGTCCAACTTAAATTCTTGATGATCCAACACACATCTGCATGATGTAGACTTTTCTTTTCAAAAACAGTTACTATAGGATATTTTGGTGTCTTCTTCAGTTGAAGGCCCAGTGCAATTTATCAAAACCTTTACTTCTAAAAAAAGCAAACATAGGAGCAAAGAACACTCAATAGGTTGAACTGAAGATTTCAATATAATTTTTTCTCCTCCTCTGTTCTTTCTTTACATAAGAAGATGGTCCAAGCTCTTGTAGACACATTGATCTATGCTACAAAATACTGATATACAACTCCAGCTTTGCTGTTAGTCTTTTACCCAATTCATTCCTACCTATCAGGCTCAGTATTCCTTAGAAGGAAGCACATCTTACCTCATTGGAACACAGGCACAAAACAAGATTTAGAACTTGAGGGACTTTTTGGGCATTTAGACATTCCAAATCCAAGAACAGGATCCTCAACCCTGTCAGCAACCCCTGACATCTCCCAGCATAAACTGTTTCACTCCATTTACCTAAACCTATCAAGTTGCCAATTTTATCAATTAAAAGTCAAATGCAGCATGAACCAGAATGCCCATAATGGCACCTCCCAGCAGTGTCCTAAACACCAGGCTGCAAAGACAAGTGAAGTTCTGCATTTTCTCTCTAAAGCTGTGTATCTTGGATTCTTGGCTGCAGAATGGTTTCATCACCAGCCTTTGTGTCATTTTGTGCCTTTGTATCTCTAGCCTGGTGGTACAGACACACTCCTAAAGACTACTGTTTCAGTTTCCATCTATCCTTCTCCAGCATACTGATTATCATAAATCTCTTTTCTAGATGGTGGCAGTGAGCCTTGTTCCACTTACATTTCTCTGTAGATATCACTCTGACTTGCAAGAAAAACATGGTGGAAACACTTTGTGTTTTCTGACTCCAAGCCTAGGCTGACTCCCAACACAACACAATATTGTCAACAAAACAGGCAGAATCTCAATCCCACTATTTCTGCAAGGCGAGCATAATCCTGATAAGTGAATCCTAAAGACAAAAAGGGATGAAGTGCCCTCTTGCTGCAGAAACAGCTGATAAAAGCATGAATAATCACCATGATTTGATGTACAAATAGTCAGACGGATGAGACAGATTTAGCAGCAAGCTGGCAGTATTAATGTTTGGGTTAATGAAGCCAATGGAAGGACAGTCCAGCAGCACTAACCAGTTCTGTGAGCCTCGATGGCATTTTGGTACACTGCAAATCCATATCACTGCAAACCACTTTCCTCTGACACTGAATTAACAGTGACTGCAAAAATGGTTGAGGTGGCACACAAAGTCAGTTAAATGAGGTCATGGTACAATGTCAATGGTCTCATTTTATTTCATTTATATATCTTGTCTCAACTGCAATCCCTGTAACAGCAGGGAACAACACAAGAGAAGCAGAACATGCAATGAACAGTATACAAGTGAGTTTTCTCACCTAAAGGTACTATGGCCCTTCCCTACAACTACTGACACCTTACCAGAGTTTCTTCCTTTGGGATATTTTAGCATTGTACTTCAGGGTTTTCTGTTGTGGTTGAAAACTGACTTGTCTATTCACTTTTGTTATTCAGGTCTAGTGTCTCTAGAACATTTAATCTGAAAATTTAAATAGAATTGAAAAGTGCTCAGATAGGACCATACACAAGATTGTTATAGTTCTTTGCACCAAAGTAACATACATATCCATTGAGGCTCCTTTAACAATATAGGCTTCTTGAAGCAACAGCTTATTTACTGAGGAATAAGGAAAAAAAGATTTACTCAACATCATCATTTATTCTGCAAAGTGTATTGAGGTCTTTATCCTAGATAAAATATTTTGGAACTGCTACCTGGAATATAACTCTGTGAAGATATTCTTAAGGAATACAGCAGACATTAAAGAATTCATAAAAAGGGGCTGTATGAGCTGGAAACATTAAGCTTAACATAGTTTGTCAGTTTGAATAGTGAAAATGCAACAATGTACACTGGTGCTTTATACAGGAAGGAAAAGACAGTTACATATCTTTTGAACTTTCAGAATTTCAGAAAACCTCAATAACTAGGTCTGGGGAAAAAATGTGTCATGTTTCTCTGACCACAATACTTCCTCTTAACATGCAACTAGTATATTTAGATGTGGTTTATATGCATGAGAATTTTCTAATATATAGGTTTATATGCAAATCCAAGGTCACTATTAGTGAGAGTATAAAAGGTGTGTTCTTCAATGTATCTTTACACTCCATTTTGTAACTGAGAACATTTGTTCACAAAGAAGCAGAAATGGTTATTAGAGTCTTCCAGCTCTGGATTACCATGAGCATAAACAAATTTCTCACTATGTTAATGCTGGTGTTGTGAGGGGGCAGACAAATTAATTTTTTTTCTAATGTGCTTCAGGTACTTAAGGAATGTCACCAAGTCCTCTATCTATCCTATCTGTTCTGCCTTAAAATCTAAAAAATAAAAAAGAAAAAAGAAAAAAAAGAGAAAAAAGAAAAAAGAAAAGAAAAAAAGAGACCCAAAATATAAAAAGCCCAAAGACTTTCAGATGTCAAAATCCTCTCACTCTGTCAGAAACAGAATAAGAGAAATATCCAAGATTTCATTTTTTTCCCATACCACCAACACTCAGCTCCACATAAAATTCTTTCTGTGACAGCATGATCAGTATTGCTATCCTGAGGTTTCCCCAAAGAACAGAGTTAACATTTTTCTGAAGGGTCACCACATGGGACTTCAAAGAGGGTAATTTTAAGAAACGTTTATAGAGAAAACAAAAATCCTTGAGGAAAAGTTCAGCTAAGCACCTGTCTACACATTTGATTGCCTCAGTCCTCTACAGTAGCTTCTTCCTCTGTAACTACTTTCTTCACAGCTTTGCTTTGGTAGAAATACTATCCATGTGCTCCTAAACAACAATTACTTGTATTTTTTAATACCAGCCAGATAGGTACATCTGCCCAATGCACTCCCAGCTAATATAGAGAGACTCAGTTGCCCAAACATTTATACTGACACCATCTCAGAGGAAATTCCCACCACAATGCACGGTAATTTCCTTAAGACTAGGTTAGGTGGATGAATGGGACAGGTAACAAGTGTTCATCAAGTCCTCAGGCTATCACAAGCACAGGCAACAAAAATCCTTTTTACCCTTCTGCTCAGTTTATTCTGAGTGTGAGAAGAGAGACAGGATGTCTCATAATTCATTTGCTGTGAGCAAGAGAGAGGGAACAGTCTGGTCACTGCCTGGGCCCACCCACCAACCATGGCCAGGTCCCCTTGGGTGTGAATTCCAGCCACCACTCCTCCCTTCTGTTGTGACATTAACATATCTGCAAGGAGAGAGGGCACTGACCCATGTTCCAAAGCATTGCAGAAGGGAAGAAATTTAAAAAGCGGTTTCAACGCTGTCTCCTTCACTAAACAGCTGCACAAAGATTTGGGCTAAACTGAGGCAGGAAAATTTATGGTCATAGGGGTAAGGTACAACTCTCAGTTGCAGCACTTACTGATACCATCTTATTTATGCCAGGCTCCTCTGGAAAGCATGGTGAGCCTCTCACAGTGTGCTTTAGTAACTCCTGGAGCCAGCACATCACAATTTGGCCATGCTCAGGGCAAAACAAGGAAAGGTTGCATAAGTGCTTGCTGGGGATTAAAATAAGTTTAGCTATCAAATATTAGAAGCTGATTGCATAGATTTAAGTTTGATTGTAACTCACTTACAGCTTAGCACAAATGAGCCCTGCTCAAAGCCTGGTGCAGGTGAACTTCCTTTGTCAGTATGGCTGGCTCAGCAGGGGAAGAAAAAAAGACTGGATACCTTCACACAAGGGCTGAGACCCTGGAGGGCCTCAAGCTGGAAGATAAGAGTGGTTAATGGCCTGCCTATATGAATAAAGAATCCAATGAGGTACTGGAAGACCCCAGATGATAAATCACCATTGGACCAAGATGCGCACGCAAGCACGTGAAGATCTTTGCAGACTATGGGGGTGTAATGGCCAGGGACTTCTGCCTCTCCAGAGGCACCCAGCTTCAGCTGAAATAAACCAGCTCTGCCTCAAACCCAAGGTCCAAACTCTTCTTTAGTGGTTCTTGCCTTTACATCATTCAGAAGTTGAAACACGAACGTCACTCAGCTCTAAATAACAGGGGATGCTTCCATAAAGAATGTGCCCCCTAAGCACAGCATCAGATATAGCACACACCCAGAGAGCTTTTTAGTGGAATTCTTGGTAAATATTCCACAGAATGCAGACAAAAAAGCAATTAAAGTATTTTAAACTTCATATTACAGTTTCTTTTCACATAGTCAAACCGTATTTTCTTCCATTGGACAACCTGAAAAAGGCATATTTTCACACTTAGTCCATATTCCAGCAGATTAAAGTGCAGTTTTTCCAACTGATGTCTATATTAGAGGACACTTGGACTTGAATGAACATAGGCCTTCTGATTTATAGCATATCTTTGTAAAGAAATAAGTCCTTTTTTTTAATTTTGGAAAAGATTTTACCTGTGAAGGGCTTTACCCTTCTGTAGGAAGGTTGCAAACCCCTGCATTTAGATGCTGTGAAAGGTGTATGAACTGCTGGCATCTTAATTCTCTTTGTCTAGACAAAATCAACAATCTCTAAATTAAGGGTGTTCCTCCAAATAAACATCCTGTTGTTGCAAAGCAAAAGACTGAAGCCTTCATCCCACTGGAGCTCCTTGGAAATGAACACAATTTCAGCCATCAGCATGACTCTTACCACAGTAAACAAGTTTATACAAAGCAGACAAAGTCAAGAGTTATGAAGTGGAGGCCCTATAAATGCTCATGTACATCAGTCCACCAGGAACTGGCTACAACACCACCAGTGCTTTAGAGGGAAGGAACATTCAGGTAGTCAACAAATATATGCTGCTTGAATCTTAAAGGCTTTTGGAATTAGCATGAATATGCAGAAAGACTAAAGGTATATGGGGGAAAAATGCTTTCTAGTGTTCAATTCAGAAGTTACAAAATAACTTGAATACAAAAGGAAGAAAAAAAGGGGGCAAGTATAGAAATAGCATGTCAGTCTAAATCCTTCTACAATACCCATTGCAGAGAATGGTAAACAGGTTGTGATTACATTACACCACACTCAGTTCACTTGGTGCCCTAGAAATACAGCACTGATTGTCAGAGCATCTTACAATTACTGTATCTGTCATCCACTGTCACGGCCCTGGAATCCAAGCAGACAAGCAAGCAAGCAAGTAAACAAAGCAAAGGAAACAGAACAGAGGTCCCCAGACAAGGGAAATTTTAGAATAAAACAGGATTTTTCTGGGGTTTTTGTTTTGATTCATCACTGGTGTTTATTCTTCTGATATAATTATTTCTTCACAGTTGAAAAGAAGAAGCAAAACTACCTCTACTCACTGGTTAAAATGCTTAAACTACATCAAGCCTAAGAATAAGTGCTTTGACTACTTAAGGAATAGTCACATTTGTTTTGATTAAAAACTATTTTATTTTTCAAAATAACTGTAACTTCTGAAATATTTAATAAAAGAAGTTACTGGTGTTTTACTTAATTACATCAAAAAGTATTTGAAAAGCACATAAAGGGAAGTCCTTGAAAATCACTTGCTGGACAGACAAGGAATTATTTATGTGATTCTCAATGTTTGTGGCAAAATAAAGACAAAATCAGAAGCCTGTATTACCTTTGGCATACCACTGAGAAGGATTATATACAGAAGAAAAGGGAGGGAGAAAGGATGGCCAGGATGATTCAATCAGCATGTGTTGACACTCCCTATTGGCTCAGAGTCTGTTACTCCAAAACTAAAGATGAGAGTAAGTTCTTTGGAAGATTTTCCAGGTGTGGATTTTCTTTAGGAGAAGGCACTAGGTCCTGCAATTAAACTTATTTTATGCAATTGCTTTTATCTTATATGAATAAAATTTTATCTATTGAATATGTTATTCACAATTACTTATTATTTTAGTGGTTATTTAGCATGATTTCTTGCTTAGCCACTGAAAAGGTAAGAAATCCTAAAATTTAGGGTTTCATACTGCCTCTTGCTGTGTTGTGACTACATGTGCCTCACAGTTTACATCTAATCTGCTTATACTTCTTAGTACAATGACATTCAGCTGGTTTTGTCCCTGAGATGTAAAAAGACAAGATTGAGTGTTCTGATGTAGTTATTCAAGATGGAGTTAATTTCATTCAAAAATCAACTGTGATGTTGATGCCAGTCACTGCAGGCTTCCTTTTTGTCACTGGAGGTAAAACAGTCCTTTTAGCATGTAATTCATGTTTGGGATAAAGAAAGCTCCTGTCCTAATAATGATTTTTAGTCTACAGACTGTGAAGAAAGACTGCTTGTTGTCTAAAAGCAACACCACAGACACCTAAATTCAATCACCAGAATCCTGTTATAGTTGCTAGTAGCCAGCTAATCTATGTAAAAATCTGTCCTTATCTATCTATCTGCATCTGTATATTTATAGATAAGCAATAAATCTATAAATCCGGCTACCTAATAAGTAAATAATTAAATAGTGATGTTACAACATACAATGTTGCCTTTATAAGGGTCATGTATGATCTTTTCTATTTTGCATGGCCAATTGACAGCAATTTTCAATAAAATACAAAAATAAAAAAGTTGCTGGTTCTGGCTCCTGAAGAAGATTGAAATTGTAACCTCAATGCAAACTCAAAACTAAACTGATATTACAATGAGTTTACTGTTCATCCTTTAAAAAAAAAAAAATTAACTTGCATAAGTAACTTGTCAAAAGACAGCAAACAAAGAGTAGGATTTCATCATGGTGACCAGTGGAGTTGTTCAGGGATCTAGATCATGGCTCTTGTTTTTCACATCTTCACAGATGACCCACCAAAGGGGAAGACAGAAACTAAGTTCAGAGAGAAAATCAATGACACATTTGGAGGAAAAATGGTATCTTAAGACAGAAAGGCAGGCTTTGAAACCTATAGTTGTCAATACTTTGGAAAGCAATAAAGAGCAATGGAAAGTGCTCTCAAAATGCTGCATAAATCCATCCAACACCTTGGTGATCGTGTGCGGTGCTCACCTTCTTTTGCTGTCACACATAAACCACCTGAGTTCCCAAAGGAACTGAAAAAGACAGAAAGCCACCAAGAATGATAAAACATGTGGAACAGATCCCTCATTCTGGGAAAAAACAGATACACACAGGTGACATAAGTCTATAAAAATCAGGAGAGGAAATAGGGAGGAGTCACTCATTAACTCTTCCAGTAATAAAAATTAAGGACTCACTCATCTCTTCCAGTAATAAGAATTAAGGGCTATCAGATGAAACTGGCAGGTACCACATTCAAAACAAACAAAGGGAGCTAACTCCTTCCCACAGCATGTGATCCAGCAGACTGGAACTCTTTCACAGGAACTACAGGTACTAAAATGTTACATACAATCAAAATGTGACTGCTTGATTTGCCGAGAAACAAAAATCCCTTATGGTTATTAATACAAATTTTAAAATGATTAGGGGCTGTTAAGACTCCCTGCAGGAATTTCTTTTTATGTGCAACCTGTTCTCACAGTCTTCCCCAGGCTTCTGCTATGGACCTCTTGTGGAGGCACAACATGAGCCCAGGCACAGTCCTGATCGGAACTACAGATGTCCCAGGATCTTCCAATTTCCAAGAAATATTACTCTTTAACATATGGAAATGGAATATTGAATACAGTACTCTTCAGAAAGTAAATTTAAATAAAGCAAGGTGACATAAAACCAAAGTGATAACTCAAGGGAAACTTCAAAGCATTACTCCAACTCCTATCTGCCCCCCAAATATTGTGAAACACACTAAGTTCTTCAGTTAAAAAGGAAGCAAAATCATAGAACAAAGATATATGTAGAAAATGAGAAAATTCTTCAAAATTATACAGTCCTGTATTATATATTATATAATTTAAAATTAATATATATTACATAATTAAAATTATATAGTTCTCTGCAGAAGACTACAGAAATTTTCAATGGAAAAATTTCAAAACTAAGGAATACTTTATGGTATGTATATAAGTCTACTTTCCTGGGCCATCTTTTGTAGTTGCCACAGAAGTGAAAAACCCACTATCAAGCTAAAAGATTATAAAAATCAAATACTGGATTGACAGTCAGCTATTGCAATGAAAAAGACAAATCCACAGTACAGAAATATATATTTACATTTTCTGTTTAGCCACCTCAAACATGACATGTAAGGTGGATTATGTCCATCACAACTCTACCAAGTGAAACCCTTGTACTTGAAACTTACTAACCTCCTGAATAAATTCCGATTTATTTCCAGTCAAGCTGTCTGGAAAGGCTTTGACTGTCACCACCTTTTTCTGAGAAACTGCTAGAGATTCAAGACATCTTGAGATGCACAATATTTCAGAGTATGAATACAAACCATTCCCTCAGTGATGAAATTGATGTTTACGTGGAACTGTAACTGTTTGTATTGCCCACATTCATGTAATTTATATTTCTGCATTTAAAAGGATCTCAAACCTTCATAGTGGGGAAGACTTCTAATTAAAGAGACTGCTTCACAGACTCCTAACTTCCCATTTGCAATGACAAAACATCTCTTCAGCAATTTCAGAACTGCTTAAATGGAAAATTACTTCTGTTCCTGTTTCCAGCTGTTGAGCTCCATTTAGAAATTACCTGAGCCAGCACCAAATGTCTCATACAGCTACCCATGCACTAAAACTACCAGGTGTTAAGGAGACCACCATCAGTCTTCAAACCACAGATGAAGAATATCTTCATTAGCATTATGCAACTCACCAGAGAAATCTGTGCTATTTTAAATAACATTCAAAGAAATAAGTAGGTAAACCATGCAATGCAAAATTTTTGGTTTAACCTCTTGGATGGAAAAGGGGGTAGAAACACAACCATGAACAGTGAAACATCATTCCCACTAAAATTCTGGGTAGCGTGGAGAGCAGAACAGCGCACATTTTGCTTTTCAGTGTTCTCCACAGCTAAACCTCTTCTACCAGCAGGTAAGTGCAGATTCTAAAGCTGTTTTAACTTCATATTTTGACAAGGTCTTAAAATTTGAAATTATGGGCAGGGAAGGGACTGGAGAGGTTTTTTTCCTACTAACATGCTTGAAGCGTTGGACAGGAGAGAAACCTATATATCTTAACTTGCCTGCTTTAAAACATCAGTATTTCTGTAAAATTTGGAATCCTGATATTTGATGCTGTCAGGCTGTCAGTTTCAAAACATTAATGAACTAAAAATCTGCCTTCCTAAAAGGTTAATGGTGAGAAAGTGAACATAAGAGTTTAGATTAGATAGATGCTGCTGAAACAAATGGAGCGAGACGTATTAGAACCACTGATGAGTAAAAACACTTTAGTAAATGAAATAAAAGGCAAATGCAGAATGAAACCCACCCAGCATGCTCCCAGCTGCCTGATCTCAAAGCTCTGGAAGTGTGCACATCAAAATCAGCTCGATGAACAAGCTCATTTTCTTTTTTCCTCAAGCTGCAGATTTGTTATGCTAGAAGGTGCTTTCGTAACAAAAGTATTTTTTTGAGCAGCAAGCCTTCTTTCTTCCCTGCTTTATTTTTCATTCTCCTTTTTTACTTTCCTTCACATTAAATGTAAAGAAAACAGTTCCCTTGCTCTCTTTGCCATGAATTTTGCCATTTGCAGGTTGCCATTCACAGTTAATTTCTATCTCTTCTAGGAAAAATACTTCAGTCAGTCTGCACTGAGTGAATGAAATTCCTTCCTACTCTCCCAGGAGAACCATGCCTGTCTAGATTGCAGCTGGTAACTTGCATGATCCAGATTGCACCATCCAGCTTAGAAATCGCAGTTATAAAACCTCCCTCTTTTCCAAAAATTGTTGAACCTTACAACTGCTGCATGAATCTCCACTTCCTTTAGCAGCAATAAGGAAAGCAGTGCAGCTTCTTCCATCTCTGAGAAGAATAAAAAAATCTATGAAAACAGCAAGCAGGGAATGTCTCTTCTTTAATATCTTCCTCTTTAATGTGGAAACATTATTTCTTTGCTCTTTTACAAAAGTTATGATGTTGTCAACAAACTGAAAAGTAGCTGTTTAATGATATTTTTCAAATTCAATTATTATAAACAAAAGAACAAACCCATACTGTCATGCAAATTATCCCAGATTTAGTGCTGACAACAAAGATTTCTTCCATTTTGGAATTATACTTCTTTTCTCCTCAGATTAACTTTCATTTTTTTTAGTTTTGGGGGGTTATTCCCCTCACCTTACATCACTGAAATAAGAAGTTACTGAGGAAGAACAGGGAGACATTTTTATTTTAAACCTTACAGGGAAGACTGCAGAGCAACAAGTGACTCAAAACACAAATGGAAAATGACTATTATCATGTATTTCAGCTTTTCTTTCCAGCAAGTGCTTTAGGTACAGAGACTGCTGCAGAAGAAAGTGTCAGCTGTCCATGTGGAAGACTCTGCTCTTTGGGTGGCCAGTGCGTGGCAAAGAGCCCGGCACCCAGCAGAAAGCAGCCACCAGCAGCCCCTGCTTGGCTCCCAGTCACTGCTGCATCAGGACTTCCTCCCCAGGAGCTGCCCTCTCTCCCTTCTCCTTGGCTTTTATTGGGAAGCTTTTATAAAGACCTTGGTCAACTAACTGTAATAATATAAGCTCACATCTCTAGTATTTAGGGACTATTTTAGAAACACAGAATGCCAACAACCTCCTATAGAAACACACACAAAGCGTTAAAAAGGCATCTTAGAAACTTGGCCTACAGATTTTTTATCCTACCAAGTGCCTGGCTGCTCCTTTCACACTCCTCCTTTCCTCCTTCCTCTTTTCTTTATTTAAGGCAGAAAAAAAGAAAGAAACATGGCACATTTTAGAAGAAAAAACAACTCAAAAAACTTGCTGCTTCATTTCTGCACACAGCTTACTGACTTTAGCTGTGAAAAGCCAAAGTTGAGGGAAATTTACATTTTTGTACTAAGAGCTCCCAAAGTATCTGCAAATAATTAAACAGTTTACTTGGTATGTCTCCATTCAGCTTTCTATAAAATTTTACAAGCAACAGTTGATTCTAGCTGCTTTTTCTCGAGGGGGAAAAAAGATATATAATTTTCTAAAACACTCATTCACGTCAATTTTCCTCACTTGGACAAATGTCACCGCATACAGAAGAGGAATTAGCAAAGCTCTTCCTTTTTCTCCCGCTAAGAAGAAGTACAGTTTTGTTAGTGCATTTAGGAAGGAAAAAACAGGGGGTGGGGGTGGTGAATTTTCACTTACTAAGCAAACATTTGAAAGAGCAACACATCCAAAGATTTTAAACTCATCTTGCTTAACTCTAAAGTTGTATTACTCTTTAGAGTATGAAAATTTTAACCACATCATATAGAAATAGAAAACATCTGCACAAGTTTAATGGCCAAACAGGCAGAAGGGAAAAACCTCAAGCTAAATAGAACCAGGAGAGAATATGTTTTTCACAAAAAGTAAAACCCCATATTCTAATATGGACCTCCATAGCAGGAAT
>NW_008236965.1:4345390-4441365 GCF_000691975.1 Corvus brachyrhynchos | reverse complement strand
TCAGGATCCTCAGCACATTTTTCCCTTGTTTCCTTTTTACCTACCCAGCATCTCCAAAGTGTGCAGAAGAACCAGAAAACTCTACAGTTGAAACCTGTGCTCTGCAGAGTATATATTATGATACAGTTTTAAATAGCCACAGAAAAAAAAGCCCAACTAATTGTAAAATAAATACCTCCTCTCCCATTGTGAAGCCAAGCTGCCTTTCAGCAGCTTGAAGTGTCCAAGAAGAGTCCTGGAGTCCTGCCCCTTCCTTGCATGAGCTCAGTTCAGCGAGAGCGGGAGCCCAGCCCTGACACTGAGTCACGGGCCGGGCCATCCCAGGGAAACAAAAGTCCCACTTGTTTATTTCACAGGAAATCTGGACCTTTTCCTACCTCTGCTCACTCACAGCAAGAAGTTTGCTCTCCTTTCCCAAGCCAGCTTAGTCTTCCCTGGCTTCTTGAGACCACCAGCTAGGAAAAGCAAGGATGTGAGTGACGATTTACAGAACTTCTGTGAACAGCCCAGGCAGAAAGTTTTGCAAATTACTTTATTGGAAAATGAGCTTATGACAAATTCTGAATGGATCAGTCTTTCTGCTGGGGGGGAAAAAAGGTTGAAATTTCATGTAACTTATGACTTTGTTTTGGCTTTTGTTTTTGAAAAAAGATGTTCAAGAAACTGAAATATCATTAACATGATGGCCTGTTCCACTAAAATCTTATAAATTCTTAATGTTGTCTCCCTACAAAAATTCAACTTTAAAATGACTGAATAAGGGCAGGGAGGGGGAAAGACACAAATGATTTGGAAGAAATTAAAGATTTATATTTAAGCAAGCCACACGATACTATACGCTCTCAATTCCATTTGACTATTAAAAAATAATCCTTAATTAGGAAAATATAAAGAAAGAAAACATTTCAGAAAAATTCCACAAGCTAATAAAGCTAAATAGACAACAAAAGATGAGGGCATAGATTTCACCTTTCAGGTTATATTCAGTTTGGTTTACATTCATCAGCCTATTTATGTAATTTTCAAAGTGGTGTAAGCAAATTTTAAGGTGGGTAAATTTTTGCATAACTCTATTCAATTTTCAAAGTTAATGTGTGCTAAGAATATCAGAAGTTATTTCATCAGGAATTCTTTAGCATCTTGTCAAAGTTAAAAAGCTTACCAACTCAGATGTAGTAATAAAAAATCGGTTATATTATCTAACAAAAATCCAAATGGGGCAAGAAAGAAAAGTACATGTTACTTCGGAACACTAAGACAGTTTATAAACAACTGTTTACCCCTAAAGTCTTGATTACACTAATTTAAATCTTTTCATACCAATGTATATAAATTAATTTTGCTTGGGTAGATTTTATTGCTATTAATAAACATATCATATCGATTCAGGAATCAGTTCTCTTGAAGCTCATAAAACAGTAACAAAGCTAGCTTGCCTGTCAGTACTGTTATTTTCTGAAGCACTTTCTGTGTACTGTTGAAACATGAGACAAATGTTCCTAGAAATTCAGTTTATGTCTCCATCAGGTATCTCTGGAACTCAGGAAATCAGCTTTATTTTAAAATAGGAAAGCAAAGCATTTTGGGGTTTTTAACAATTCTTCTTTTAGAACGCCTGTTGGGGTAAAAGGCCTGGTAATGGTACAGACTCAAACTCAACTAAAAATCAGAGATTTACAGTGACTTGCGAGCTAATGATCACCAGCTGGATGCAGAGCAACTTACAATATATAGACTTTTATTGCCATCCTATTAGGAAATAAAATTGCATTAGCTTAAACCTACACATCCTGTTTTTCTGACTGGAGCGCCCTAAGACTTCCTAATCAAAACCATGACTGAAATAACAGGAGTTTTCCCTCCCAGAGAGCACTCCTCCAGGAGAGCTCAATCTGGCAGAAGCTCAGTGCTGTGCCTCAGAAGAACAGATCAGACCTTCCACATTGCTTTTAGGAATAACTTGTAGTACTATCAATACTTCTTACACTACTCTGCTTCTATTTTAAGATGTTCTTCAAGCAGCTCGAGTCAGAAACATGAGTTGAAAATATTTTCATGCATATGTTTGATGTGTTACTCTCACACTGACAATTTTTTTCTGAATAGAGTCCCATTGTATACACGTAAAGTGTCGTGGCATGGACAACTAACTTGCAATTATTTAGAGTCAAATATCTGCTTTAATCTAAAAAAAAAAAAACTAACAAAACATCACAAGCAGCACAAACCAATGTGTGGGTAACCTCCTTCGCTGAAAACCAGTAATGCAGGCTGCTGTGTAAGCTGAACCATGCCATCGGTGCCTGGACAACTCTGTTCAGGCATTTTGAACATTTTAGAAACCAAACTGACAGAACATGAAAGCACAGATGGGATAGCACGGAAGGGAAGGAAGTATACAGGAGATTAGGAGTCACTCGTCGCTCACATTGCACAGTTCAGTGACTCAGCAGAGAGTCAGTGCCAGCTGAAGTTATCAAATTTATTCCTCTCTTTAAACTTAATTTTGCATTTCCCATTCTATTCCCTTAGTGCCAGGTCCTGCTTTGAGTCTGCCTCCCCAAAATGGGGCAAGCTGCTTTTCAACTGTCCCCTGTCAATCTTAATTCCCCTACCCTTCCTTCTTATTCCTCCAGAATAGGGTAGTAAATCTTCTAAAGTGTTTATTTATAATGTCCACACTGCCTCATAAACATCAGCCACCATCTGCAAACCTGTACTATTTTTTCACATAACGAAAGAAACACATAAATCCTGCTTCCACACTGCACTCAAGGAAAGTTACACCAGCAAATGAGCGAGAGCCCACTGCAAGCAGCCTTGCTCTCATGAGAGCTGCAGAAGGGGTCAGGGTCCTTCTTCCCCTGTAGCTTTCCTCACAAGATGGCACCAGAATAAATGGTTAGGACAGGGATGCCAGACTGTAGCAGACAGAAACTTCAAAGCAGAACATGAATGTAGCTTGAACAGATGAGTGCTTCCTCTGTTCCTACACAGAATTCGACAAACCGCTGATGCTTGCCACGTCTGCTGCTGCCATCGCCGATGGCTGTCTCTGAAGAAAGGAATGCCAGAAATCTGTGCTTTCAAGTGCAAAGTGCTGCACACACACTTGGTGCTCCCACTGTGTGCTCTCTGCCTCAGCAGGTGTTTTTAATAGTGTTTCTAGTCAGTACCAGGTGGTTTTGCTTGCATCCATTTTTAATCTCAGGCTTTTGAACACTGACTCCAACATTTCTATTATGGGAGCAAGCACTTCCAAAGGCATTGGAGAGGCAAAGCAAGTGGCAGTGAGCCATGAAATACAGGCACACGTGGCACACACAGCCAGGACTGGCAACGCACCATGGGTGCCACTGAGCAGGGTGGGCAGAGCTCAGGCACATCATCAGCCAGCTTAGAAACGCCAGGAGGAGCCTCCAACTTGTGTCTCTCAAAGACTTCTCTTTAAATGACAACTCAAAATTAAGGGGTAAAAACGTTTTCTGCAAACAAGCATGCAGGAACTGATGGAACAGGTGTGCAAAGACAGACTGTCACCACAGTTTCTGGGTTCCCAGCTTGCTGGCTTGAAATAGAAACTCAGACCTTGCAGGCATTCAGTCTCAGACTTTACAAATTTCTATCTTATTACAAAGGACAGGTAGTCTTAATAATTGACATGAGCTTCTAGCCGTTACAGCCCTTGTGTCTACTTCCATTAGTTCTCCTCCATTTCTCCTCTCCCAAACATGCTGAATAGAAAAAAAAAAAAAATTCTGTATGAATTCAGTGCTTTGCAGTAAGGATCCCTAAACACCAGTTAACTAGATCTTACAAGTTGCTGCATGTAGAGCCATGACAGCCTCCCCTTTTACATTAAATCATTACAGTGTCTGCAATACTCCCTGGGTTGATGGCTGAGTATATAATTTACATTAAGTTTTGGCAAACAGTACTGTGATCTCATCAAAGGACGTTCATGAAATCTAGCTCTGCTCAAATTCACCACTGCTAGCCAACTACGAAAGTTTTGCCTGAAGAAAGTTACAAATACATCTCAAGTGGAAAATGTAAAAAATACTCTCAATAGTCTCTTCTGAAGTAAGGACAGACTTCAAAAAGATAAAAATAGCTTTTAAAGACCTTTTATTTTATATTCACCTATCATGGTCTTTAGCACTTCCAAGCTGAAGCTTCAACTCACAAACCAACCCAACACAGTTAACTCAGACTAAGGAATGTATTGGTTGAATTAATTTTCCTGTACTTGTAGAGGTTTATTCTTAGACACAGGAGAGGAAAAAAATGATAGCTTGTTAGAACATATAGATCATATTGGAAGGAAGTCCAACCTAGAAACAGAAGCTTTAGATGAGCTACTATGAAATGAAAAAGGAAAAACAGAAATAAGAATAAGCACCTGTTTAAATGTGTTGAGGATGCAGAGCAGAAGAAAGATGTGAGACAGGCATTTCTATATGATCATAAGCTTTGTGCTACTTCAGAGTGTTACCCTGAACTTTCTCAGGAGGCACAACATGTCTATATGCATACTGTATTTCTTCTAAGAACTCATTTGTTGGTGAGCTATGACTTCAGTCATTGTGCAGCATTGTAAACCAGTTCACTTACATTTATCAGTAATGGAAATCTGTCAGAGCTAAGCCTCAGGAATCTGATTCCGCTTATACATGGCCACTGGTCGACTCATCAGCACCAGCAGGCAATCAAATGGACTACAAAGCATAAGTATTTGATTCTTCTATTTTTCTGAAAAAGCAGAGCTCTGATAGTGCTGATCAAACTAAACTGCCACAACTGCATCATTAACTTCCCTAGGATAATCTGCCTCTGTGATTTTTAGAACAAATAACAGCTAAGCAATGAATTCTGTGCGCCAATAAAACCAGTGGGGTTTCACGCAATTCCTCAGTTTTGCCTTTTATTGAGAGTTTATTGATCACCTTAAAAGACAAGGGTGATTATATCCCACATTGTTACCAATGAGCAAACACTTGAAGCACATTAAACTGCCTGGTGATTTACAGGAGAGCCTAATGGCATCTGCTTCTGCTCAGCTGGCAGCAAACCTTTCTGCCATCATATTCCTGCCAATATTTGTGTAAAAGCCTTTTTAGCACCCCAGTAATTCTGTGTGAAATATGATCTAAGCTTATGATTCATAAAATTGAAAACATATTAGAACACAAAGTGACAACACCAACAAAATAAGACCCTGCTGATTCTTTTGTAAATGGGGACTGACATTTTACATGGGAACTATCATGTCATAAATAATCCCACATTATAAAATCCTCACAGTAGCTTACTGATGCTTTTTAAAACACAACTGTTATTAGGAAATATTTTAAATCAAAAACAGTGAATGTATCATTACAGTAATATTTCATCAATAACTCTATCAAGAAGAAGCAACAGAAAGAGTTTTAGGGTCTCCAAACTTCAGAAAGAATTAAAAAAAAAAAAAGAAAGAAGAAAGGCAACAGAGGAAAGCATTGTTTCTCCTTCTTCAAAAGTTTACAAGTTATTGAAAAACTAAGGCTACTTGTAAATGAGAAAAACACATAACAGGGCAAAAATCCCTTCAAAAACTACATTGCTTGAGAAAATTATGGACTGATTTGGCACTCTTCATCACACATTGCTACACTTTCGAACCAGTATGCAGAGCTCTCAGGCTAAATTGGACCTTGCTTGGAATGGCCAACTTCATGCAGGATTCTCTTGCACTCAGCATTAAATGGCAAAGAACATGGCAATGACAAGGAAGGAATTTCTTGAAGCCAGGAGAGAAGTGTTTAGCGAGGTTAATGGTCTGCAGTCCTAACTGATGTTATGTCACTGACTCATGTTTTGGTGCTGTTAGTAGGCAAAGACCGTGGTGCTGAAGCCTCTGAACATCATCTCTCAAAGATTAACCTAATCCTAGACAGGAAAAAAGCATCAACAGCAAAGATGTAGATAACATCACCTTTAGTTATCTACACATTTGAAACACAAATGATGGATTGTGTTTACAAAATGGAGCCATTATGCTCTACGAACCATGCCAATTTTAGGAGAAATCGAAAAACACAGGAAGGAAGGTCTGTGTTACAAGTTTCCTGAAAATTGTATATTCCATTTTTGGAAATAATAATATAATGGAAACAGGTACTAAACCTGCCAAGTTTCCTGAAAATTGTATATTCCATTTTTGGCTGGGTACTAAACCTGTTTGTTGTTTGTGAAAAATAAAGGTAAAACTTCACATTATTATGAAGCGGGGTAAGATTTTCCTCCAAGGAATGAAGACCACTTCATAAGGACTTTGCAAAGACTTCACATGAAAACAAAGGACTCCACAAAGCCCCACATGAGTTAGGAAGTCCACCCAGAAACAGAAAGCAAGCAGAGTACCATGCAGGCTTTGAAGAAGTCAGCAATGGTCAAGCAATAATACAGTCCAGGTTTTTCCTTTATTTAGATTATCCTAACTCTTCCCTACCCTCCTTATACTGAATGAAAAATGGTCACCTGCAAAATATTAACCAAATGTCCCTCAGAATAATTCACTTCAGAAGTTTCCACCTCTCTCTGCAGGACCTCCTCTTCTCCTGTACTACTGTAATTTAGGGTGGATGCGGGAATAGGTGCTGTGCTATAGCACACATATTTCAGACCACTGAAATTATCTAGGTTGAAAAAATAATCTTGCAGGCCAAAAAATCTAATTGCTGTTATGCCTGTTTCTACAGACAAGTAGGCAAGCATCAAGAATCAAAAGGTGAGAAGTTGCCACACCAGGTACCAAGAGCCCAGGAGCTTCCTAAAATTGGGCAAAGAAACTGCATCATGTTCTGCCCATAGCAGAACTCAAGGCTGTGGAAGCCTCCTAACGCTTCTCAGCATATCAGTAACTCTATACAAGTCTGACTGTTCACTTAAAGGAAGGATTTCACAGATTTTTTTTTCAGTCATGACTTCATTGGAAACCATGCACTTTTTGGTTTCCCTAAAGAACATTAGAGAGATCAATTTTTTTTTTTTTTTTTAATTTTAGCATGCAGCTAACCTCCCTGGAATCCACTTTCTGGTCTGAGGCAAAAATAAAAAAAGCAGAACCTTGTCTACAGAAAGATTAGGAAATAATGACCATAAAGCTTCAAGTTTTGGCCAGTGACAGAACTCAAAACTTAAAGATGAAAACTTCTTTAAACCAAGAGACAATTAAGGAATGACACATACCTTATCTACTGGGAGAAAGTCGTTTTCAACTTCTATTGACCTTGGTCGTAGCTTTATGGGTTTGTCTTTGAAGATATCTCCAAAGCCAACGCCTTTGACCTTTTTGGGTTGGATTGTCGTGCCTCCATTGGCTCCTTCTGATTTTGTACTGCAAGAGTCACCACCATCACTCTCAGAGCCTGTAGCATCTTTTAGGCCTGTGAAAAGGAAGGATGAAAGAAGGTGTGAAGCTCACTATTTTCAGATCAGACTGTGACCGGAAAATGATCCCTCCCGCCATCCTCTGGAGGAAAATGAAACCACAAGAAAGAGGTAGAGAAGATGCTCTCTGTGCCATGCACTTATTTTTGACTTTGAAAAATGACTTTATTTCATCACATTGGTGTACTGGTTAGAAATTACACCAATCCACAAATCCACAAAACATGCATACCGCAGCATCAAAACTTCACAAATGAGGATGGTGATTCCTTGAGTACCAAGAAAATCCTTATTCCTCAGGCAAAACCTCTTTGGAAGAGGCCTCAATAAAAGAAAGAGTTAAATTCAGCTGTAGGGCACTTATTGTATAAAGCCACCTAAAGCTAACAAGCAGGCAGATCAGGCATGCTGTACCTTAAATCTGTGTGACTCAAGCCAATTATGCAATTAATATCTAAAGCTACATTACCTAACTGGGAAATACAAAGCTGAAAGCTGTTCAAACAAATTTGCAATCAAATAAGCTGCATAATATGTTCTCTCCTGCAAATTAAAGCTCTCTGCAGCATAGACAGCCTCATAAGAAAAGCACCCATGCACACTATCCTCTAGGAATATAACAAATCAAAACTGACATTCTGATTTGCATTAGTTCTTCCAGTGAATAGGAAAATTTATCTGCATTTATCTGAAAAGATCTGCTGCTCGAATAGCAGAGGCCACAGATGCAATAAGGCGATGTTTCAGCCACTTTATAGAAAGGTGCAGCAGCAGGTCAAACAGCCACTGGCAGCAAAAGTGACCCACTGAAGTTTCCTTCCCCAGACCACTTAAATCTGCCTCCCTACATCAACTGTTTCCAGGAAAACCACAGCAATTGCTGCTACTACAGCACTAATTAATTCTATCTAAGAATAAGAAACTTGAATCCTCACAGTCCCTAACAACCACTCACGATGTCTCAGGGGTGGATCTTACAAGTCAAAAAAAGAAGAATTTCAAACAAGCTTATCTTCTTAATTACTTTTATATCAAGATCAACAAAGTGATTGCAATAGATTTTCATCATAAAAAGCTTATAATACAGATGAACCACAGAAACCAGTCAAGTCCTAAGGCCTCCAGATACAACTTCATGATCCAGGACACAAGAGGCCCATCTGTTAAAAGGGTTTCAACACCAGGGTGCTGCTAGGAAATGAAATCAGGAATTACATGTCAGATCAGGACTTTTAGCCAAAACCAGAAAAGCCACGATACACTGCCCTGAGATTTTCTGTATCGTTAACATGAAAGGAGTATAAATGAAGAGTTAGAGAAAGTTCCCAATTAGAAACAAACAGAAAGACCACAGACTAAGCAAAATACTTTGGCCCTCTAGCCTCCTGAGTGGCTGCCACAACTATTGTTGAACATCAGCAACATTTCTGTTTCTTCAGATATTCAATTCAATTCAAACAAGTTATTTGTTCCATAAGCTGTGCAGGATTGGAATTTAAATAAATATTAAGTAATTATACTACAATACTTAAATATGAAAAAGTCTTGATTTCTTTATGTTTTATTTTTCTAAGAAGGGCCTGGGAGAAAACCTCAAATCTGGTTAATTATGATATTTATTATGGTAGTTAGAATGCTGGCATGCCTACCATCAGTGAGAAAAATTCTGTGCAGTACTTCTCTTCCAGACCTCAGGAAATCAGTAACCAGGGAATTTAAGCATTGACTGCGATGCTGCTCAGTGCTGTGGTGGGCAGGAGAAGAGTGCTTATCCACAGCAGAGCCATTGCACAGTGTTTCCAGCAGAAGCACTGGGAGATGCAAGGGTAAGTTAAGCCAGACAGGTATAAATCTCTTTGGGCAGTCTGGCAAAGTCACTGCCCTTTTCTTATTCCCTCCCCTTGCTGTGACCAACTGCACTTTCTCCAGCTTTGCAAATTATGAATCACTGGGGCCTTGGCTGAGATAGAAGCTAGAACCAACTTTATTTACCACTTCTAAATGCAAAGACAACGGTCAGTAATTGACTATACTGAGTATAAAACATCCACAACTCAAAAAACTCTAACAGTTGATCGCTGTCTTTTCGCTGAACAAAAGATCTTGATATGGAATATTACCCTCTGGCAAAGGTTTCTACTGCCATCCTTTCCAAAACCTCAAACTTTTCTGTGATGGAGGGAAGAAGCAGTGAAGAGACCTCCCTCCAGAAGTAACTGATAAGAATCCATGACTGCTCTTAGCCACTCCCTGAAATGAACAGAAAAGCTATCTTTAAAATAGGTAATTAAAATAGGTTTTCTGCATCCCTAATTGTGGAAGATGATGATGTGGACTTTGGTCAGTGGATGGAATCAAAATGTGAAAGTAATTGTGAGAATTACTCAACAGGGCTCACATGGACTTCAGATCTTTGAAGTCTGCATGAAAGCAAGATCAGAAATCTCAAAGGGCTCCAATAAGAATAAAGCTTTTGTTTCTTTCTGGGTCATGACTTGTTTTTCATTACAGCATCTTCGGCTTTTACGACCATTCTTCTGCAATGAGACATCACACTTTGTATCAGAAGCCTCACCTCAGGCTCACAACAGATTTCCCACGCATCACCCATCTGTGCTTGATGATAATCCAAGACTTGTTCATTCTCCATACTGCCTCAGAGTTGTCTCAATATACAGTCCTCAAAATGAAAGCAACATAGGAAATAACAACATTGCTTTTTTTTCTCTTTTTCTTTCTTTTGTTTTTTTTTAAACGAGGACAGAATGGACTGAAGTGAGGCCTGTCCAAACTAAATTGCCTTTTAGTGATCAGATACAAAGCTCCTTCAAAATTAAGAAGAGTTCTTCCTGATCAACTAGGAAAATGACCTAATTTAATACTTTTTGACTGACACAAACTTAGGAGATCTCTGTACTTAACTAATAAATCAGTAAGAATAAAAGCCCTGCTTGTGCTCTTATCACAACATGACCGGAGTGTAGAGACAAAGGGGACAAAAGAGAAGAACTGTATGCAGTGGAAACTGTAAAACAAATCAGATAAAGTGAGGATCTGCAGTAACATTAAGAAAGAATAAGTACAAAACAGTCCTGCAGAAAATAGTCTAACATGCTCTTACTATTAAAGACATGCTCAGGAGACTCTCTCTTACCTTCCTCCCCAGGTACATGAGATACACACTTCTGATTTCTACAGATGAAGAACTTGGATGCAACACTATGCAACACCCTTGCCTGATAAATTCTCTCATAATTTATTTTTTCATCGGGTTGTTCCCTGATACATACACATATGTGTATATATATGTATATATGTATATTTATGGGGGGGGGTGTGTGTGAGATACATACGTGTGTGTGTATACATATGTATCACATATACAGGTCAGCAATTCTCTTGGTGCACCTGCAACTTGGCTCAGGTGATCTTTCTTCTTGAAATCAGAAAAATGTTCCTCTTCTAATCACACTCTTTGGTGGTTTTTTTTGATTTTTTTTGTTTCCGCTTTTCATGGATGTTTTTGCCACTACTGCAAACAGCGTAGTGGCAGAACACAGCTGGGTGGATAGTTTCTCCAAAAGATAAATGTAGCCCCTGGACACAGCTGGGACCTAAGCAGAAACATGAGTGACATAGACTGTCAGATTACGAATTTTAAATATGAAATTTTCTTCATGAAGAGCCACAGCTAGCAGGGAGGTCAGGTTGCTAAGGGAACATTAAAAACTGGAGAGAATTTCAGTGGTCACAGTCCCCCTCTCTGCTGACCAGCACACCCACTCAGCCTGAAACAGCTGTGGTCTACCACAGTGATGGTCTCGAGCACGAGGGTGGGGCCAGCAGCTCAGCAAACTGCTGTCCTCAGAAACATTGGGAACATCTTGCTTTTCTTGTAAGCCCAACTATTAAGTACCTCAAATAAAGCCAGTATAGGATAAAAGCTACAGTAGTCAGGCCTCTCACTATTTTTTGCTACTTTTTTTTTTTAACATCAACTTCTCTAGAATCTGTCAGGTCTCTGTCAGTATTTGGAGAGCTGACAAGCTAAGAACATAACATCAGTAAGGTGGTCACCAATATGCTTACTATCACATCAGTCAATAGCAGGAAAGTTTTTCAGAACTTCAGTATTTCTCAGGACATATTTCTCAAGTCTTTTGGGAGTGTCACTTCAAATTTCTAGCTCTATGAGCAAAGACACTATTCTTTTACCTTGATTTATTGTTGCTGAATCGTCTGTAGCACCACAAGGTAGAGCTCAAATCTAAGCACTGGGTGCATTTTTCTATTAAGTTCCTCAAACAAAAGCACCATCACCAGCAAGAAGTTAAAATTCCCAACTGTTCCCAGCTTTTGGCTGGAACAAGATACGGGTCTACTGCTTTTTAAAAGCACTCAGAATTTTGATTCTTTGTTGATTCATGCTCTTTACAAATGCAAGCTCATTTAGTATTCATGAAGATTAAAATTTCTCAAAACTGTCTGGAGGAATTTTGCACTTCACACATTTTTTCCTCTATGGGTATATAAGAGAGATTAGTTTTCTCAAGACATTTCAAACACACCACACTCCTGCTATAGCAGTTACAGGTCTTTTGAGAGCAACATTCTGAAATGTACCAAAACAGATTAGCTCAAACAGGGATTAAAAAGAGACCACAACATCAGACTTAATTCAGCAATGGCCTCTCAGAACTGTGCTGGCATAAAACCAGGATTCTAAATCAGAAAGATAGTTAGGGATGATAAAGGGTTGTGTAACTAAAGCTGTTAAAACTAAAATAAACAGCTGCGATAAAATTAACTCCATTCAAAGCAGGAAATAAATTGTTTCTAAACAGCTTAAAATGGCAGGGGAGAAAATGGAATATGTTCTAAGTTTACAGAGCTTTCTATTTTGAGATATTATTTGGCAATTTAATTTTTGTTCTTTATTCTGGATTGTTCTGTCTGCTGACAATTTATGGCCCTGGGCAAAAGATGGACCACTCTGACAAAGTATAAGCCAGCAGTGCTCTGGCCCTCTAAGGACTTCTCAGCTCTGTTAAATGATGGAAAAGTCAGCTGTTCAGAGGCACACACCTGAGACAATGCGAAGGATCTCCTGATTTGGTATGGCAGCCAGAGAGAAACACTGTCAACTGTGTTTAATAGAAAAATACATTTGTAAATGAAGCTTATGGATTTTTTTTTTCTTTTACGGAAGGGAAGGAAGGCAAGGGTAAGTATGTCCTTTCCTTCTATTTAGAGAATGACAGCATGGAACGCCCAGGTGACCGATCTGAATGAAAAAGGTGGTGAAGCCATACATGGTAATTGCAGCAGATGAGACAGGAACTGTCCTTCTTCCTTTTCCTCTCATACTGGCGAACACAGAACAAATACCCACATCCTATAAGGTACTAGTCTTGAGCTTGCTTTCTATCAAAATCCTGTATTTTGTTGAAGCCATCCCCAACAACATTCCAGTATCATAAAAAAATCAAAACTAGAAAATGAAATTGGATTTTAAATACTACTGTAGAAGAAAGACACGTTGATTCTTCTTAGTTTAAAGATAATTTCATGCTTTCACAAAACAAATTTATGCCTCTTTACCAAGAGGGATTATCCATGTACAAATAGCTGAGGCAGACTATCTCAGTAATTATTTGTTATTCTCAGTCATTCCTTGAAAAAACATAACTGTGTCAGCTAAACATTTTGTCATTTGCTCTCAACATGTTCGTTTTCCTTTGCACAACAGTTGTTGCCACATAAGAAATGCCCCAAGATTTCTCTGCTTGCACAAGTGGTCATGCAGGGGGAAGGGGAGCAGTGCCCAGCCCCACACAGCAGCATGCATTGAGGGCAATGCAGCACAAGCGTCTCCTGCAGCATGAGCACAGAGCCATCAGTACAGAACTTGGTGGCTTCCCCTCCTCCCCAGCCACTTCCCCAAGTACTGTGAGAACAAATAGGAACAATCATTCATTCAGGAGCTCTACAACTGTACCACTGTCCTCTTTATTTGGGGACTACTTTTTCACCACCCTCACCAAGTACAGGCACATGTTATTACATGTGAAAGGAGAGGTAGGCAACCACAGCAATAGGGTTCTTTCCCTGCCACTCACCAAACACCAGTCTTTTGTGAAACTCATGGAAAACCACTGGGTAGCAGGAATCCGAATAACAGAAGGATTTAACGATTCAACCCAGTCAACATAATTCTTCCACACATGACCCCCAATCCCTTGTCATCTGTACATTTGCTCTCCAGCAAACAGGATGTTTCTTTTTAATCATGAAAATTTCCCTCCCCAATTTTAATATTTTTTCTTTCTCAGATGTTATTTTTCATTGTAGCATCTGTAGCAGTTGTGTATTTGATACAAGCTCTTTTTTGCAAGCAAGTTGTAAGAAGCTGAGGTGAAATACAAAATTGTAACTGTCCTCTCTTCAGAACTGTTAAAATCCACATTCAGGTTTCTCATTTAACTTTGCTCACATTCAGACACTCCTAAATGCGGTTTACAACATCATAAGTACATCAACCATATTGATTTCTTGAAACTCTGACCAGCCATAATTCCTCAAGAATTAAGGGGAGGGGATCAAAAAAAAAAAAAAAAAGGGGTAAAAAAAAGTGGTGGAGCAGTAGAAAACACATAACACATTGAGGTTACTCACGAATATGTCTGTTTCAACGATCCTGATCTTCTTCCATTATATCTAATAGCTATTACTGACAGCATTGTGGATCCACATACAAGGAAAGAGAGGCAAATATTTGTAAAATCAAGCATTTTATCTGCACTGTTCCTCAGTTATTGCATCTTTGAAGAAAAAGCAAAGCAAGAAAGAGAAACTAAATCGGTAAAAATAAAAAAATTAGACATCCAAGAAGCGTTGTTTGTGGAGGTGCAAGAAAGTTGCAGGATGAGAGAAAAGAGGGCTGAGATCAACAAAATGACAAGTAAGTAATTTTTCGTTACTGTGTGTCTCTCTTCACTCAGCATATGCAGTAGCAAAGATTTTCTGACAGCAGGTTGATGAGCAGAATGCCAAAGGAGCTGGAATTATTGCTGAGCGGAGCCTGGCATACCTAATGACCAAGAAAGCCATGTCAGCATATAAAGGCAAGGCTGGGTGTTTCTGCAGGAGACAATCTTGCATATTTCAGTGGAAGGTATCTCTAGAAGAAGCAACTAATTCAACAGCTATTACAGGCCTTGGTTAAGTAAGAAAATTTCTTTTAAACAGAGCAGTTGGAAAACGGCTTTCAAAATAAAAGTATTTAGCACTGAGCATGTGTTTGTGAAGTAAAAGCTCTAAGCTTGATTACAAAGTTGAGCAGTATTTCATGCAATGTGATATAGGTGAATCCAAGCATCCCCTAAGCATAACTAATCTAAAGTTATGAATTGACTCGAGCTTAACTTACAGAGAAATCAGCAAGCTGAAATTAGAGCAGCTATGAGTTGTTTTAAACAGACATCCCTAAATGAAAACAATTCTGTGGAATGTCTCCAAATGGTTTTCACTGGAGACATAAATTCATGGATATTGGCCTAAAAATATGGACCATAGATGAGATATGAAATGGAAGGAGTTGGCTGCACCATCAGTCAGCTTGTTCAGGAAGAACATGATGAGTAAGTTTGCAGGAAGTGAGCTGTCAATAGACAGCAGGAAGAGTAAGGAACCCTCCTTTTTGTGTGTGTAGGCAAGAGCATTTCTGAGAGTAACAACAGTGCAAACCCTTGTTTTGTTTAAGACTTCCCCAGATGACCTGATTTTGTTTGTTTCCCATTCCTCAGTACCAGTTCCAACCCAAAAAGCAACGAACAGGCTGTAAGTGTAGCTGGATATCCAGCCTTCTGAGATGCAGCTTTATGGAGAAAGTAACACACCTCTGCAGTATGAAAAAACATGCAAGTCTCAACCAAATGCCAAGGGAGATAGTATTAAACCAGATTTTTTTATCAGCTTTAAAAACAAACTTTAGATGGGTGTTTACCCATAGCAATGTGAGACTATGGGTTAAGCTGTCTTCTTGCAGCTGTTTATCAAGCTTTCCTGTAGACACCCATCCAATCCTGCACTCTGAAATCAGTTTGATGCAATTTATTTTCTGTGACATGACACAACCATGTGCCAGTATGATTAACAAGAAGAACTAAATGCAGAGCTCTAGCACAACTGGAAAGGTGACTGAATTCTTCCTGACTTCAGTTATGCTTACCTTAATGACTTGAGAAGAGGGGAAGGACGGATCTTAATGAAAAACGGGCTGGGCATGGAGAGCAGGCTTTTGGAAAACTTTGAAAGGTAATGTTAGGGCAGCATTACCAAGAAAGATTGTGGAATTAAAGGCTCCAAAGGCAGACCTTGCATCTGATTTGAAGCTTCATCTTGAAGTCCGAAGTCAAGCATACTGGAAATCAACTTCATAAATCCTTATTATGCTCATCAGATGGGTGGATTAGAGGACACGATGGTCTAAGAACTCTGCAAGCAGCATGAAATTTGAGTGATTCATAAGCAGTCATGGAGACTATAAGGTGAGAAGCAGCACAAAAATTTGAAGACCACCAGCCACATGGTCTGCTCCAGCCAGAGTGAGAGCTTGGTTGGAGCTTGAGAAGAGCTGCAAAATGAATTTTGGTAGACAAGGAGATAATTTTCCATGAGGAAATACTCAGAGCTGCACACATACACAAAGATTTTTGTTCAAAAAAAAGGATCAGATTTGTTAAGAAAAAAAAAGGTGTAAGGGCAAATATCAGAACAGAATAATGCCACTTCAACTGCTTCATCCTTTGCTGTCAACATGCATAAGACAGAGGTCCTCAAAGGTAGAAGACCAAACACTCCCACCCATAAAGGAGGAAGAAGGGCAGCACAGCATGGATCTTCTCAAGAGAAAGCTCTCTGGGGCAAAAGCAGATGCCAAAGCTAGCACAACATCCTGCTCACCGGAAGACAGGATTGAACAGTTTGCACTTAGTCACACCAAATGTGACTCCTTTTGCTAGATTTCTCCATGAGGAAACAGGTGGAAGGACAGATTTCTGTCTTCTTGCTTCCTCTGTCTTGCATCTGATGTAACCATTCTCTCTTTTTCTCTATTACCAGGACAGTAAAAGAACATGAAAAGCAGGATGTGCCCTTCTTTTAAAAAGCAGAAGCCAAAAACCTGAACATGAAATGAAAATAGCTCTATATCTTTTACTCTCCTTGGCAGAAAAAATGTATCAGCCAAAATGCTGTGAGTAATAACTGTCAAAGACAGAATGCCAAATGAAGAGCATGCAATAAATTAAAAATAAATTTTAAAAAATCACCAAAAAAGAAAACTTCAAACAAACCAAAACCCACAATACCCTTTAAGAAAAGCAAAGCGTATCTTATGAATTCATCACAATGGGAACTTTATTTTTAGAGCAGACGGACTTTTAACTCAAAGATTTGTGGTGATTATCAACAGTCTTCTCATTTCAGGTGGCAAAAGTGATGGGACTAAATGGTCTTAGATTCAATCCATAGCTGAGACCAAAACATCCAATGTAATCCACAATTTATGGTGGGCTTACACACATACATCGTATGGACATAGAACACACACATGCACAGGAGGAATGGGTGCATTCTCATTGCATTAAGGCTGGGCAGTTCATCAGCAGCAAACTGACTTCAGCTTACAGACAGGTATGTGCACGTAGAGTAGCCATAAGTGAGTAGCAGTGGCACAATTTACAAGTGTAGATAAATCAAACCAGTTCAGAAGACTGAAGCTGTTGCTTGATGATTTTGAAACACACTCACTGTTATAACGTCTGTAGCTGTCAATCTTTGCCGGTGCCACTCTGTACAGAATTGTCCCTTCAAAGGCAGATTTTCCTGACAGCAGGCAAGAGAAGGAAAGAGGAAAAAAAGAGAAGGGGCAGGGTGGGGGTAAAGAGATCGAATGATGGCAAAAAGAAGGGAAAGGAAGAGGTTTTAATCTGTATTTTCAGTCACTAACATTTTAAAGGCTCATTAGCAAAATGACGAGACTATTAACAAACGTATCTGATTGTACATGAAGCTAAAATATTCTTACTGCATGTATGTCAGGTAATAGAATCTCATGATTTTGCTAAAGCTGTTATTTACAATGTCCAACAGAATGCATTTTTCTTGGGTTTGGTCTGTTGTCCATCAAGTTGTGAGATTTGCAAATAAAATTATTTTATGCAGCCTTGCACTGGGGAATCCTGAAAAAGTATTATTACTGCAATGGTGTACTCACGGTCGCTCAACATTCCTGATGCAGATGTAGTGCACTTGAACAAGCACAGCTGACATCGAAACAGGGCAGTTAAATAGTCACATCTCTTTAATGTACCAGGATCCTGTGAGCATCAGAAATGCTGCATCTTTCAAAGATGACTTATTAGAAATATTTTGGACATGGGAACTGGTCTTAAACAATGCTTAGTAGAAGGGATAGGACACTAAAACCCGAATAAACCAGTTTTTCAGCTAAAAATTGAATCAGGTGTGATGTGGCATTGACATTAACAAAAGCAAACCTCTAAAATTAAGAGGGAAAAAAGCAAAACAACAAAAACCAAATCCCACTTCTCATCTTAGATATTTAAGATAACATTTTTATTACAAAACCCATTTATTTTTTTTTCATTGCTAGTGAGATAGCTCATGCTCTGATATTTAGGACATGAAATTCAAGTAAAGGTAAGGGCATGAGCAGCTGAAGTGTTTTGTGTGTCAGGTTTAAAAACCCAGGCAAGCCCAAGAATATACCAATGTCAGCTTGTTCCCAGTCTCCCCTAGGTGTACTACAACAAAAATTGATGTCTTTGGTAAAATTTTATAGCAAAATAGCCAGTATATGTGATTTGTCCCAACACAGAATCATACTCAATTTGGTACCAAAAATGTTTAGGGATTTTTCCTCCTATATATCATTCTGTTGGACTTTCAGGCAATAAAAAAGCTATACTTATTTATATGTCATAAAAAGATGATTCTTTGTTTTGTTCTTGCAGTTTAATTAATAACAAAATGTTTTCATTGCCTTATTTTTATGTAATGAAGAAGCAAAAAAGCCACAAATCCATCTTTACATTTTCTTTTTACAAGATACCATTAGAAGAATGCTATTAAAACAGTCAAACAACAATCAACCCATTGTTAAGAGAAAATTAAGTTAAGCTTCATGACACTGTGGAGAGCCAGAGAGACAGTAATGGAAATCTAAAGTTTTAAGAACTCAAAATAGAGGAGGTTGCCTGACTGAAGCATCAGCTGATGAGTTTATCATCAGTTCTAACTCTAGCAGCCAGGACTTTTCAGGGGCCATCACTAACAGGTTCTAAAAATAGTTGATAGATACCATGAGGCCCAGCTGTACCTTAAGAGAATGCACATCAGAGACAGCAAGATACAAAAGGCCACCTTTCAATGCTGTCATGACACTTCTGTGAACATACTAAATGCTTTTTGAAATAACCTCCTCAATGTTTAATTGTGATTATCTCAAATAGAATTTTTTTGACTGCATGTCAACTTTTTGCTTCTCAACAGGCTGTATGGACAAGAAGTGGTATTGAAAATAGTCTTAAAATTAATACTGTATCTCTGAGAAATAGAGAAAATAATCTTATAGTTCATGTATCTAATTTAGTAATAAAATGATAATGCATACTACCTGTTCATGCTGTAACAGTTGGCCCAAGAAAAGCAATGTTTTCATTTAAGAGCATGCTTTAAAGAACAAGGAACTTCTGTTTACTCTAAGAGTACCTGATCCTGTCTGTACTTATATTCCAAAATATCCCTTTGAAGACAAGAACTTTGGCAATCACCTTACAAATACTTTAAAATCAAACAAACAACCCCCCAAATATTTTGATCTTGCAAGTCTTGCTTTCCAGTCTGCTGAGCACTCACCATCTGAGGGGAGGCACAGGTTCCCAACCCTTCCAAATAAGGGGCAAGCTAAATCCCACTGTCAGGATTCAGAAATATTTGGCACTTCCAAAACTAGCCCCAGGCATTTTCAAAAAAGGAAAATTTTGTTCTGAACAAACTTCTGACGTTAGTCTATGGCAGAGCATGAAAAGAAACCAAGATCATTTCTTCTGGCCATTTACTTTGATCTGCCATAAAATTTAAATGGACACAACAAAACCAATAAAATCAGACATCTTGCTCTGCTCTGGGGCTGGTGTAGATTGTAAAAGGAGGACAGAGAAATATGGGTTTTTTATTAACTTTATTCCTAAAAAGTGAAGTTATGTAATTTTTCTCTTCCGTCTTTCTTTCACTTTGAGTTCACCAAAATTACATTTGCCCTTCAAAAATGGTCTTTATGGATGGTCAGTAAAATGGGATTTAAAAATCAAGTTTAACTAAATTTAACCAAGGCTTTAAATTTAATTATTAACTTAAAAATACTCATGTGTTTGCACAGTGCACATTCTCCACATATCCCATGCTATTTTCCCAGGTCTCACATTAAATCTGCCAAGTATTACCTGCATTTTACAAGTTGGGCTGAAGAGTTCAAGGCTGCTGCTCAAGATTGCAGAGCCAAACCCCAGCCCTTTCCAGGCTCCTCTAAATGCTGTGCAGAACCTCCTTGGCTGCCCAAGGTCCGAGTTCAATGCCCAGGTACAACCCCTCACTCAAGCCCCAACTTCATCATCTAGAATTTGTATTCAAGGTTTCCACCTTGCAAAGTCCTGTGATACAGATGTATTCAAAGTTTCCAGAGAAACAAAAAGGAGTTACTGCAGATTTAAGGTGTTGTCACATCTTGTCATCCACGGAGGAAGGAGTTGATCTAGAGGCATGAATACACATCCTTTTGAGATGTAACCTAGAGCATTTCAACAATACTACTAACATGATGCCCAAATCTTCCAGGTTTTACTTGTTCATTTTTTATTTTACTATGTCTTCAGGCTAAACTTGGAAAGAGATTATCATTCCTAGTCAGTTGTATAAACTTGTTGAAATTTTTGCAATGTCATTATGGAGATTTTCAAATCCAGATATTCAGTGTGCCCGTATAGAGCCTCATGAAGCACCACGTGTTAAGAGAGCAACAGCTGTATCAATCACATAAACCATATATAGAAAAAACTGAATTGATGTATATTTCCCATAATCCTCCTAAGGGAATGCTAATCTTAAATTGATAGTTTTACTTGGAAAAAAAATAAGTAAAAAAGCATTAAAATCCCCATAACAATCTCAGCATTTCTTGAGTCACTGTCTCTCTCTCAGGAGGTTTACAGTGTTCTTCTGTTCTGTAGGTATATCTAATAGCTCCTCATCTTACCTAGCCACAAAGCACCTCCAAAGAATTAAACTAAATTCAAGAAAGTAGAAAACCCACCTCCCACCTATAGTTACCTTCAATTTATTTAAAGAGACAAAAGCAATATTTGCGTTACTGCTATCTTCTCTGTAAAAGTATCACAGGTTTGGGTTCCACTGCCAATCAGAACCAGCATATAAACCCAAGTCTGAACAAAGCATGTGCCATAATGGACATAAAGATTTAATGCTTTGTGGCTGCTTTTGCACATTCCAATGTATGTTTTTGTTAAAAGCCATTTTTAGGATGCTTCTTATAAAGTAAATCTTACCAAATTACCTGGGGAAGGAATATTCATTCATATAGAAAAAGCGGGGTATTCCATCCTGACCAGTATCACCTACCTTGTTCATTTATATAGTACCAAACACTACAGACTCCAGAGCTGAAACTACATCTACACAATTCACTTCCAAGATTCACTGTGTTTATAATGCCTATAATTCATGATAGTACGAACAGGTTACAGAAAGCAGTTTGCAATCTCACTGAAACATGCACCTTCACTTAATGCCCTTTTTCCCTCTCCATCACATTAAAATTTTAAACTTAAAAATATTTTCATTCCAGTCTAAAGGAACATTATATGTAAATATCTTTAGCAGCACTGACCAGGAGACAGGGTCACCAGTACCCATTCACACATGAAAAGGTACTCTGTTACAAAAAAATATAAAATTTTTTCATCATTGCAAAAGTTAGGGCTGTCAGGATCTTATTTCTGTGGTATGGAATAAGGAAGAAAAACTTCCCTTAAGTGGAAAAATGAGGAAAAAGAAGAAAGCATTATAATTTTCTACCTCTTATTGACAGAATAAACGATAAAGGTTTTGGTAAATTTCAGCTGAAATCAGCTTACAAATATCTTGGTAGTCCTTTGACTTCTACTTGTTCAGAGATCTCAGAAGAACACTACATAGCAATGAACACCTGTAGTGCTAAAAGTACGAAGACCTTGGCAAGTACTGTGGAGTTAGCCTGAAATATGCAAATACAATAGACTTTTTTCTTTTTCACTAAAGATTGAGATTTGATCACTGAATTAGAAAAAAAATAATCTCTGCTTGAAGAACATAAAAAACATGAAGACCAACAACTTTCCATTCCATATAACAGCACACTTTTGGCTCAGGTTATTCTCCATGGGAAGTTATAAGTAGGACAACCCACTACCATGCTTATACTATTGCAAACTTAGTTACCAAACATGCTTTTCACCTGCAGCAGTACTGGCCCACTGTAAATGAGAGAACAAAGTCCATGTCCCAGTTCTGGCCTTTTTCCCTTTGGCTGTTGGGGCAGTGGGTATCGGAGGTGATAGAAACATGCTCAGCACCTGGAGGGAAAAAGTGCCGCATGTCCCACACCAATAATTATGAATCCTTAAATCTATTGGATTTCTATTGTTATAGAAAGCATGGCACTTTAATCCCTCCACTTTAAATAAGCCACTTTGTAGATGTTCAGTTACTTTCCACATCTAAAGACAAAAAAATGCCTTGTAATTGATTTTGAAATACAAATGCAATCATCATCATTGGCTTCTCTCCTTGGTCTGTTGCAGCTCAGCAAGTCTTACACAGCTCAGAGAGCACTGACAATGTTACAACTCAGATAGCACTGCAAGTATACATAAATCATCATCATCTGACCCTTCCAGCACAAATTAAGAACATGACATTCAAAAACATTTCCAAGCAAGAGATAAGAATGTGCTATCCTATCAATCTGTTATGGGCTAAAGACACAGACATACATACATACAGAACACCAACAGTAATTTTTTCCTTACTTGACTTCACTTGCTCTTCCTGTGCTATTCCAACATCATCAGAATCAGAGAGCTCCTTTATGAAGTTGGAAGGAAACATGCCAGTCTTTCCATTAAGTATACCTTCCCACCAGCCCTCTTCCACCTGCGCCGAGACAAAAAAAAGGGGGATTTTACATGAGCAACACTTTACTGAGTACCATTATATACATTCAATAAATGACAGTAATGGCTCTGAATAGTTCGTACTAATTTCAGGTAAAAGGAGCACATGGCATAGGCTCCAAGCCAGAACACCTCTCTTTTTTTCCTCATAAGTGAAAACAAGAGAGATGCATGAACCCATCTGTAAATGTCAGCAGCGCTGACAGCAGCCAGAAGCATGGACGAGCATTAAATAAAAGGATAAAAAAACAACTAGAGAGCACACAGTGTCTCTACATTTCAATTTCTATGGATATCCATTCAATCAGGAAATTTTCAGTGCGCAGTGTATGACTGTTCAAGACTATCTTAATGGATGTGATTTGCAGATTCTGTTTGAATTCCCTAAGTAATCAATGGTGAAAGACAAACACCTACAAAGGGCTACTCAGAGAATCTAGTTTAGATATCTTAATATAATGTAAACATTCCTGCCTTGCCCATCAAAATCAGAAATTTTGCATTTTAAAAATTAAGAATGCTGCTACATCATTAAAGCGTTAATGTAAGAAACCTGTGGAGAACAAAGAACAGTACTAATGCATACTTGATTTGATATTTACAAAGAGGTATTGAAATATATAATAATGATGGTGTCAGAAGGAGGAGGGACACTACCTAGCCAAACTCCAAGAGAAAATATCACTTTAAAATTACAAACTCCCTCCTGTATAACCCATTCAGAACTGAATAGTGGTGTCAGGCAGGGAAATGACAGCCCTTAGAAATGCCTTTAGGTTATAATCACACAACAAGAAATGACTGATTATAAGCAGCAGCTAAACACACCCTTGATAGAGAAATGTTTTTCATCTGTCAGACACTGTCCCTTCACTAAAAATATGACAGGGGAGGACAGTGTCTATCTGTGACGCATCAGTCTCCAGTAATGTTTGACTCATCTCTTTCCTGCCTACCCTCCCCGCAGTTATGAAAAGAGAAAGTTTACTGTTAAAAAACAACCCCACACTTCAAATGAAGCAAACTAATTATTATAGGAAAAAGTCTGTGAAAAGTCTTTTCACTTATCTGTGAAAAACTCAAGTCCTTAGATAAGAAATCTCATAATAATACAACCAAATATTTCCTCAAAATATAGAGTAATATATGCATTTTTTTCAACTTAGCTACATGAGCAATTTTATTACAAACCCCACATTTCTTGATCTCGTGAGTTGAATTTTTGTTTTCATTTGAAAGCAGTTCAGAGCAGACTTTCATTTAATCTCAGTATCTGACAAAAGTCAGTCCCTGACAAAACTTGCCCTGCCTCCAATGCATCAGTAGTACTGGTGAGCTCCAGCACATCTCGGGGAATTATCTTGCTCTTCTTATTATCTTGCTGCTACTTCAGAAAACAGAATGCATACATATCACTCAATCACTTCAGTGAGGTGGAGGTTTTTCACATCACAGTACCAGAGTCTCTAAAAGGTAATATTTGCTTTCTTCTTTCCAGACTAATAAAAAGCACTATGGAAAACTGAAACTCCATTACACACAGCACTTAGACTCTATAAATTATATCTCTAAAGATGATACAATATAAATATTATGTATCCATAGAAAAATATATTGTTATATAGAAAATACACAAAATGGCCAAGACTCTTTGGCCTATGAAATATCTCAATTTTTCCAATGCAGTATTCCCAGATGGCTCTATTGATTAGAGCTAAACATTAAACCATAACTGCATTAACTGATTGACCAGAAGATTAATCAGAGGATTTACACAATTCCCAAGATCCCTGCTTTGCAAGATGCTGAGATTACTTGACACAAATAATGTGACCAATATCATTCAGTTCCATCTTTTCCTAAAGTAATTTTCACTTGCTTACTTCTTCCAGAGTACCACGTCACAGTTTTCTTACAGTTAACGTTAGCATTCTTCATGTGATGTGTTGATCTATGGATGCCTACATATATGTATAGAAATATATATATACAAAGATCTTTAGACAGCTAAATCTAAACTGCATGTGAATATACTCACATCATTCACTAGCTTATTTTAAGTTTTCCAGCTGACTGAAAAATTAATTGTCTGAAAATACCATGTCGTATTCAATAATTCTAAAAATTCAGAAGAAAATCTAAAGCAAAATCCAGGGGGTTTTTTCACAAGAAAATGCAGAATCATGTTAGCAAGGCATTAGAGATTGAGATCAAACTGGGCCTCCCAAAGATTTATTAGGAAATTTTCATCAAAAGTATCAAAAGCTTTAAGTATTTTTAAACATTAAAGCTACCTGCTACATATCCTTAAGTCTCAAAACAAACCAGCTAGAGATGAATCCATACAATAAAAGACACTAAAATACCTCCAGGATTTAGTTATCCCAAATTGGGGCAGTCAATTACCATATGGTTTGAAAAGTTGCAGTAATTCACAGCCAATAAAACCTTACAGATGAAAATCCATTATTCTTGGGGGCTAATCCATCTGGAGACATGAGCTCAATAAAATTTGTTACCATGCTATTAAAGCAAAGTGCTTTCAGAATTTATACATTTACATCCTGATTTATGCACAGCATTCATGTGCTGAACCAAACAATCTAGAAAGAGGAGGGTTTCATTTGCCTGTCCATGTCCCTATGCTGGAAAAGAAGTTCTACAATTCACAATATTCTATGCACCAACTGTAAGTTCTGAAAATGAAGGGGTTTTTTAAGTTAGAAGAAGCATCTTACCAAATGCAAGTAGCTCCAGCTAGAGGTATTTTTAAGACGTGTTTTCAGTGGTTTTTATCTGTTCACTGCCTTTCTGAGAGGCATGGCATGTACTAATCTTGCCAAGTCCCTAGGCTGTTAGTACTGCAGGCACACCACATTTGAAGAGTAATAACACACAGGAAAGTGACTGAAGATGCTTCATGACCCTACTTCATATACTTAGGGAGGAAACAACACATGCACTCAACTGCAACTCAGTCAGTGCTGTGTGTGGGGCAGGGAGAGTGCAACAGCAGACAGGCACATACAGTCCAACACCTGGTGTGATTGAATGAGACACAAATGAGCAGTATCACCAGAGAATGTTTCATCACCTCTAGAGAAATTCATCCCATTAAGAAACTTAGGGATTTAATCAACAACCAAATGTTCTTCCAATGTCATTGGACTTTGGGTTTTTTTAATTTTCAGTGAAGAAAGAATATTTGCATTTTGGTTGTAATTGGATTACTCAACCAGCAGAGCCTTTTTTAAGTACATGAGGCTTTTGTAAACTATAAACAAAATACATATGAAAATAATTCAAAATATACTGTTTCATTTTGTTACAAGGTTTTTAATCAAATTGTGAGATACCAGCACACAACAAGAACCAAGACCAGAAAGACAGTAAGAGGTTGTAATAGTTAATTTGACTTAAAAGTAATAATACAAATAACAAATGATAAATGAACTGTTCCAAATAGATACCTTGGAAATGGACAGACAGGAAAATAAGAGAATTATATAAGTGAGACATTCCAGACACAAAAAGTTCTCAAAAGGGTATACAGATGCTTGGACATTAAGCTGCTTAGAAAGCAATAAAAAATTATCGAAATCAGCCTATTTCCACATTTAAAGTAAAAAAAAAAAAAAAGAAAGACAGAAAATATTATGATAGCAATTCAAACTTCCATGCAAACACAATATTTCTGTTTTGGACTGGGAATGCAGTTTTAACCTGCAACTGTAAAGCAACCAAAGAAAACAAAATCACTTTAGCAGGTCGCTAGGACTACAAGCTTAAGATACTCAAAAAGCAAGGATGTTACTTTTTATGTTCTTTAGGTTTTCTCTTCACTGCCAATACAATCTGCAACATTCGCCTTCAAAGAAAGGTCAAAGGGAGCAACAGCCTGGCCTGCAGCGCAACAAGCCTTGCTGCTACAAGCCTAGAAGCCCCTTCTCCTGAAGGAACTATGTGGTCATCCTGGTAACTCCAGGACAGGATACCCAAAACTAGCGGGAAATGCCAAGGCCGACTACCAGCAGCTGCTTGCCAGAAAATCTAGGACTGCCACAGCTGCTGGCTTACACCTTGCTATATAATTAATAGGCTAAAGTTGTTAAATTATAAAAATGTTCAGCTCTTTGGAATCACTGACCAAAAGTGTATTTCCAGTAAATTCCTATCTTGGCCTGCTCCACAAGATGTTCTATAACCTGCAGCTTTGCCTATTAGGCTGACAGATTACTTACAGCTTAGCTAAGGCAAATGAGGGAGGCTCTGAGTCAGGAAAGGTTTCAAATGGAAGTCTCCCTGGATCATAACAGAGTCTTTCTGTGCTGTTGAAACTAAAACACAGCTTTCTGGGCTGTTGAAACTAAAACACAGTCCCAGGAATAAAAGCAATGCCAGAGGCAGGCAACAGGAAAGAGAGAAGCTCAAGGTCAACAGATTTTCTTTTGCTTTGAGAGAACTAGAGCACAGAAAGCAAAGGAAAAAAATCCCTTAGTTTATAAATTCTAATGGAAAATATTGAGCTCAAAGGGCAAAAGTAATCACATGTCGAAAGGAAATTAAAAACATAGATTCCCAAGAGGCAAAATAAACAAATCACATCCACTGCCAATAGGAACATAAATTTTGGAAACAAGACCTCAACAGAAGATGATGCCTGCAGTGCCACTTGATGGCTTATTCTGCGAGTGCCTTCAGGGGGAGCCATACCCATAAGGTGTCAACTACCCCTTGGGATTCTGCCATAGCAGAATATATCTGGAAACTGTTTGGTAACTTGGGTGCAGAAGGTAAAAATTAAAAACTCCAGAAGTACCTTGTATTACGGATTTTTTCAGCTTCAGAGTTCTTTATTTTAAAGTGGCAAAATGTGCTTGGGGAATTTTTGTTTGTTTGATTTTGTGGTTTGGATTTTTGTTGGGGTTTTTTAACATCTTCTTCTAAACAAGAAACTGAGGGGCTGTGAAAGCAATCACATAGAACGTGGATGATCCTATATGGACTTAGAGGTATTTTCACCCTCATTTCCCCAAAAAAAGTCTCCTACCACATGAACTAACCAAGTAAGTCATAGAAGTCCTCGTGAACAAACTGTTAGAAGAGGATCTGGAGAAACACTTTGCCACAGCATTCCACAGAAAAGTAACTGAGGGATGTGAAACCCCAGTATTCATTCCCAGATGTTTTCTTGCAACTTATACAGCTCTGTATTTGTGGCACAGACTATCCCCTCACTACAGTTCGTTCTCCTTTCAACTTGATAGTTGGCAAAATAAGTCACTGTAAGAAAAGTCCAGCTCAATCCCCAGCTTATCCTGTTCTTGGACATGGGTTGCATGACTTTATCTGAAAACAAGAACAAAAAATGCCATGCACTAATCTTGCAAATAAGAGGCAACAGATTGTTCAAAATTCAGTTTGCGTTTTTATAACTTCAAATGAGTTACATATTTCATCATGTAATACATGGCAATGTTACCTAAAAGTCAAAGAATAAGCTCAGTGGTCTCAGAAGGTCTCAGTCAAAGACTTGTGAGCTTAACTCCATGCACTACACATTGCCAAAAAGCTGACTTCTCAGCAGCAGGAGGCCAAAAGGTATATAGCAGCACAGTGACACAGTAATCCCAAATGAAAGCAGCATCAGAACTCTTGAATGACATGCCAAATGTCCTTACTGTGGTGCTACAGGTTAATTATCTGGCATCCCATGATATTCTAAGGGTGAAACATAACTGGAATTCAGATATCTGCATTTAATAAGACAATTAGTTACAGCTGTATTTTGGAACAACCGTAATTAGAGTTAACGAGATAGGAAAATGGCAAGCAAAAAGCTATCAATCACAAAATAAACGTGAACATAAACAATGATGAAAATGCTTCTCTTGTTAGTTTTAAATGTACTTTTAATTTAAGTCTGTAAATTAATATCTTGTGGGTATCAGTGTCTCTGTAGTTATGGAAACCTATTTGAATGACAAGCATTTTATCTATTGTGTTGAATGTTTGATTATATTATAATTAATTTCTAACTATTTAGGACAAATAGGAAGGAACTGTGAATTCTGAACACATACAACCTCTAAGGAATCCATCTGGTGACAAGCTCAAAACTCACACTTGCTGTTGTTTCAGTCCACTCTACAGTCCCAAACCACTTCTGCCACAACAGGAATTTCTCATTTTATCTACCACTACTACAAGTATAAACACCCTTTCAAAAGTATCTTATCCAATCTGTTGGCACCAGGAAGAAGGATCTGGGCAGCTTTAGATGCTATTACATATGCAGAGGTGGGAGAAGGGAAGACACCCTCAGCATGTCCCCATGTGATTTCAGTGTAACCTGTTTTCACTGGGAGTCTGGGGAAACATGCCTGGACACTGGTGGAGGCAGCTGAGACTTGTGTTCCCTTCTGTCAGCCCTGTGCTGGCAGCAGTGATCTTGAACAGGCTTGAGGAGGAGCAGAATACATTTCTTTAAGAATGAAGTGCAATTAGCTTTTCTTTGCAACAGGAAAATTTAATGAGTTGTTCAACCACAAGCAGCATTTTAACATGGGTTTTTTTGCTCAATACCTACATGAAGATATATAGACAGTATTTTGACCTAAATACTACCAGTTTCAGATTGCTGTAACTCACTTAGGAATTGATTTATTTTCAACTAAACAGAAATCCATGGAGATTTTAAAACATTAATCCAAGTCAATTAAACCAACGAATTCAACTGATACAACTTTCTTAGGAAGATACAATAAAATACTATCTCTGGGAGTCTGAGACCTACTCATGAATAAAAGATGGCATAAGAGAAAGGAGCAACTGGAAATGGAAAGTGAATGACCATTAATGTTCCAATTACACTGAACTGCTGTAAATAATGCTGAAGATATCATCCAGTTTTTAATCCTGAGTAACGATAAACAAAACCTGTATTTTAAAAGAATTATCTCCAATTGCTGCCTATGTGGGAAGGCTTTTGCTGATTCTTTGGGGGGATTTGTACAATAACACAGCATGATTTTGGCCCTTCCGAAAAACCCCCACAACTTTCACAAAAGAGGAAGCCATATTTTTAAAATAGTAAGTCACTCACATCAAATATTTATCATTTGAAATAAGAAGCATTGTATAATGACAAAAATGCTGTGAATTCTGTTTCAATGCAATGACTTTATGCAGCACTACCTAAAAGCAAAAGGGTAAACAATTAAACCAGCACATTCATTGGTGCTGCTTTATTCTGCATTGAATAAAGTTCCTGTTTCAAAAAAATATTCTGCTCTACTTTTTCGAGGAATTAACACCATCATAAGAGCAGAAGAGGAAGTTTCAACAAGTGTTCAACATCAACTGCTTGGTATTAACCATAATGGAAAAAAGGTCCCACAACAATACTTCCTGAGGTGCTGAGAATTTTTTTTTTAAATTCCTATTTTCCCTGTTCCACCAGCTAATCTAGTTTCACCCCAAAGAGCAATCCAAGTGGGTTTCAAAAAAACATGCCCTTAACTGTAAGCACATACATGCAAGTATATTTTCACTCATGTATGTTCATACATACATGGAATGTTTCACTGTTTAGTTCTACATTTTTCAATTTTAATGCACACATTTTCAGTCTCTTTTGGATATAAATAAATCAAGTATGTATAATTAAGTTTTTCAAATTTAAAAAAAGACAAGAGATACATTTCATAAGAGAAGCCTAGTGTCTCATCTAAATTATTTAATCATATAACTCATTCAGTAGAGTTAATTTGTTGGCTGGATACTAGGAAAGGGATTTATTCCACCAATTTACTCTTGAAAACACAGACTTAAAACTTTTAAGTAATATTTGCATGGCCATGTGAGGTCAAATATACTTCAAATTGCCAAATGAAAACAGTTCATGTGATGCCATGAAACTCATTGTAATATGGAGTTCACAATATATTCAAAATATACTCTTATAACCTTGAACTCCCCCATTACAAAACTGCTCACAGACAGAATAAGGTTAGTTAAATGACATATCATGTCTGATTCCAGGAGAAGAATGATGTGTAGAACTGGTGTGCACAGCTAGGTTAGAGCAAAAACAAGTGATCACTAAGCTTCTTACATTCAGATGTGAGAATTTAATCTCTTATAAGAAAATGCTGGATACCATGTAGATTACAGTAGAATTTATATTCTTTTTGAACTGATTGCTGAAATGAAAGAGGCAGGAAAAAGTAAATTAACTATATATCCTTGATGAGAAAATAAATGTTGAATTACTAACTGCTGAGTCATAGCAGAGAAAAAAATCCTACAAATAAATGATACAAACTGCAACACATTATACTGGCTGCCTGAGCAGACCATGGTCTTCTTTTTAAAGCTTCTTTTTAAAGCTAAGTAAGTTAAGAATAAATGAGCTTGAATGCTTTCTACTAAAGGATGCATGTTATCATTTTGACTTCGGTCCTCACGCTATTATGCTCAAGATGATATTTGTAAAATCTTTAATGGAACACTGAAGGTATTGGGAGCAAACACCAATTCTTGATCCTGCAGCCAGAGTCACCCATGCAAAGAAAATTTCTGTCTCTCTGTCCAAGCTTTCATAATTTGTTCCCAGTTCATGTAATTCATTTTCCACATTCAGTTCTAACCACAATAAGTGCATCTTGAGTCTTTAAATACTTTGATGGGGGTTTTTATTTGGTTTTAGGGTTTTTTTAAACTGATTAAGACTAAAACGAAGTTCTTCAAATTTGCTGCCAAAGATGACAAAAGGTGAACTCCAGGGGAGATTCAAGTAAATTTCTTAAATATGTTTAACTTTGCAAAGGTAATTTTTCTCTGTGGCTGGCTTCCTAAAACTGTGAAGTTTCTTCTGCTATTATCTTTGGTTCTTCAGAATACAAACTCAAGAGCTTAGCATGCACAGGACATGTCAGAAATGCATGTTATGTATATTCAGTTAAAGATGTGCTCACCTCTCCCACAACTTCAATGATGTCGCCAACTTTTAATTCCAATTCATCTTCATTTTGAGGCATATAACTGAAGGCCACCTGACATCTCCTTCTTCTGTTTCTCTCTCCTGAGGGAAATGAATGAAATAGGGAAATCAGAAAATGAAAAAACAATTCCATGCCAAACATAAGCCAGGGGAAATTATTAAACATCATTCTTTGAGTATTGTAATAGGAATCTGAATGCTTGCAATACTTGGTCTATCTGCCTAGAGTTAACCTACAAAAAGAGCCAAAATTCAACTAATTGGGCTTCCTAGTGACAGGATGGACAAACTTTACCCAAAGGATCTTTCCAGGTGTATTTTCTACAATTTCTCTTCTAGGCTTATGCTCTATACACATGGTAGGCAAATCCAGAAACTGGAGGGATGGGGAAGTGATCCAAAGCTTTGTGGCTTTTGCTTATAAGGAAATAAGCTTTCAGCTGTATCGTTTTGTCCACAATTCTTTCACAGGTGTACAAATAATTCATTAACCATTATTTATAGGTTTTTTTCACAGAACCATAGTTTTTAGGTTGGAAAAGACCTTTAAGACTGTTTAGGTCAACGGTTAATGCACCACACAGCCAAGTCCACCACTAAATCATATCTCTAAGTTCCACATCTACATGACTTTTGAATATCTCCAGGAATGCTGACTACACCACTTCCCTGGGCAACCTGCTCCAATGCTTGACAACACTTTCTGAGATGAAATTTTCCTAATATCTGATCTAAATGTCCCTTGACACAACTTGAGGCCATTTCCTCTCACCCTGTCACTTGTCACCTGGGCGAAGAGACCAACTCCCACCTCACTACAAACAACTTTCAGGTGATTGTAGAGAGTCTTAAAGTCCCCCCTCAGACTCCTTTTCTTCAGGCTAATCAATCCCAGCTCCCTCAACCACTCCTCATCAGACTTGTACTCCAGACCCTTCCCCAGCTCTGTTGCCCTTTTCTGGACATGTTCCAGAACCTCAATGTCTTTCTTGTAGGGAGGGCTCAGAGCAAGGTATTGATCTGCTGGCTCATAATGGAATGTGGTGGAGGAGCAGAAGGTAGGAAGAGAGAACTTCTTCAGGATTCCCTGACTATTCTCTCTTCTCTAGGAGGTGTGCATTGTATAAACCATGCTATTTCATATAATTTACATACGTGTATCCACACAAACATATACAGGCACTCTACACAAGCAAATGTACTTTCTCTTGTGCTGTTTCTCTTAACTGCTAGACATGCTCAATATACACCAAAATCAGAACCATAAACACTTTTCAAGCATGGTCTTAATCTGAAATTAGATTACAAAAGTAGATTTTATGGTGAGTCTATTTTTTGTTCTGCAGCATTTGATAATCCTGTTCTAGAGTGAATAGTGATTTAAAAAGTTACAGCTTTTTTTTTTCTATTCTATTAATTGAAACTAAAGAAAGAAGGTAGAAAGGAGTCCACTGATTTTAGCCTTCTGACAATATTTTTCACAGCTACTGAAATCCTGCATGAGTGGAAGGTTTTTGAATGTTAAAATTAATACCTTCATGCAGTGTAACCAAACTCACTCAAATTGGCTCTTTTTTCTACCTACAGATGCCTGCTCATTCCTCACCATCTATACTAAAATGATCCTAAACTGACAACTTTACACAACTGCATTCCAAATAACTTAAATGTAATAAATACCATCTATATTGAGTGCTTCTTTCATTGTGCAAGAGAGGCTGGCTATTTTCCCTAGAAATAGCATTCCCACTACGATTTCTAACATCAAGTAGCAACTGATGTGCTGATGTTGCCTGATGTGACAGATGGCAGTTGTCATCCTATTTAATAATAAATATCGTGTGACTCTTTGGAGAATATTTTTGAGAGTAAGAAATAAACACAATTCTGGATGTTAATAGTACAACTGTATGAATCCTTCCCTTTCCCAATCCATAAAGTTATTTTATTACTGTATACAAAATCTAGTGAAAGTCTGCATTTATCTCCATTAGTCTCATGGTTGTCTCACTGCTCTCCCTCTCCTTCCAAATCTTTCTCGAAAGAAATACCTAAGCGAGGGGTAGCAAGCCAGCAAGAAACATAGATTCTATGTACCAATTTGTTGTTCTCTCTGATCTAATGCAAGACAACAGATCCAGCAGTGAATACGTTTGGTTTTAAGGAGAAGCTGCTGATGGTCCCTATGTGCATGCCAATGTTTGGTGCACTTGAGAAGAACATGAGTTGTGTGAAGAGCTCTACAGCTCTTTTTCTGGTGTGGCTACAACAGACTATAAAAGGTCTAAAGTTGGGTCAAATGGAAAAATGAATTGTATTTAGAAGTTTGAAAAAAAATAAGGAAACAAAAAAATAAATTTTTGAGGGCACAAATCTAATTTGTTTCAAAGTGGTGTTTTTAATTGGATCCTTAAAATGGTGTTTTAGCCTCTGACAGCAGGAGACGATAAAGAAGTTTCCTCCTTCTGTAAACATGCAAGGGAGAACATCATTTCCACATTTAAATACTCCTCTGGCACTAGCAACGAAGACCAAAAAAAGGGGCAATGACAACACATTGGCATTCAATGCTTACCTTTGTAAGGGCATCAAAAGCTGAGGCAACACTACACAAAAAATCACGCTGGCACTTACATGCTGCCATCAGACCCAGGAAAGGTCACAAACTGACAGCTCATGATTAGATGAAAAGCACAGCAGCAGCAGCAGCAAAACAGATAGGAAGTAAACTATTTCAAGGTTAACTGGAATTTTCAAATCCAAACTACCTTTTTTTTAACTTAAAACCTGTCCTGAAACAGATGTTTCTATAAATGTGTGCATGTGTAAGTGGGTTATATGGTGGTTTCTGTAGAGTCACTGATGCCAATGTCTTTGTAGCCTATCCTGTCACTCTATTAGGACAAAAATGACAAGTTGAAGAAATTTCCTCTCTTCTATTTCAGATTTTTCTGCACATGGCACCATCTGCCCATCAGTCTCAGTTTGACTTTTGATTCTTCCAGCTCTCAAAGCTGTATCTGTAACTGGGGGGAACTGGTTCAGTGCAGGGTGTCCTAGCTAGACAAGCTGGGCTGTGATACGATTCAGCTAGAAACCAGTACTAAAATTAATGTGCAAAAAGACAAAAAGCAACTATTGCATAACTAAAGATGACTTTATATATAGGGTGCATGTTAATGATTTTAATGGTACAGATGTTTTGGACAGCCAACCTAGGTGGTTACTGTATCACCTTTTATGTTTTTATAAATCACTGAGTTGTTGTCTTGGCTTAAGACAATTTAAAGGAGAACACTCTAAAATGAGTTCTCCCCCTTCGTTTTAACCATTCCCTTTTCACCAATAAGCAGAAACAAAATATGAGTTATCCATGACAATTCTGTGTATCAAAATGCATATGTTAAGAAAAAAGGTAGAACTGCAAACTTCCTTCCATAAGGTAGATGCTTTTGAGAAAACTAATTAAGAGCAAACAGATAGCATTTAAAATGGTAATTTTTAAATTTGCTTTAAGTGTATTGAAGATAGTGTTACAAAACTTCAGATAAAATCGTAATCATACTAAATTCTAATGTGGACTCTGTCACTATCTTCCACAACACAAGGGCTCCATCCTCTTTTACCACTAGCAAAAATACAATTCTGATTTTAAAAGGCACCAGAACGGTCAAGTTCCAATTTCTTTCTTTTCCTGGAGGGCTTTGGCAGTGTAATTCTGACGTGGGATTTGACATGTCAATTCCAACTCCCTCATCACCCACATGCTGTTAAAAGGTGAATGGCTTTGGATAGATGACAAAAAAAATCTGCTGAGGTCTCTTCCCCGTCTAGTAGACAACAGAAGTTAGCTGGGTGGAAATATTGGGTTGGGAAATTTTTGCTGGGGGTGAGTGTGTGTTTGTGGGAAGAGGTTGTTTAGTTTGGGGTTTTTGGTCTGGTTTGAATTTGTGACATAAATATACCAGAGAAGAGAAAGATAAACTGAAGGAGGTGAGATGGATTACCTGAGGCGCTTCAAGTACTCTCTCAAACGGGTTATGTAAAGCTGCTGTGTTTTTCTGCAGGCAGATGAACTGGGAATTGCCCTGCTTTGACATGTGCAGCTAAATCACAGAGACTACAGGACTCCATTAAACACAATTAAGCCACAATGCAGTACGGCATCACTGCTAGTAATGTATTACTCTGAGTGTGTTAATGTTCTACTGTTACCCAGGAGTGTTTTCTCTTGCTAGACTCCACAGCAACACTTCCAAGTTTCAGCCATCTGGCTGCTGCTCTGAATTTTATGGCAAAGATTTGTCTGTAAGGAACCTGAAAGCCTGGAAGACACCTGTTTTTTAACACCATTGCATTTTAACACATATGCACTGTCAGAATAACAGCAAGCCTCATTGTTCAATGAATGTTTCTTTTGTTAAAAACATGCAGCAGTAGTCAGGCCTTTTATTGGATATAAGTCTTTTGCATAACAGCAGTAATTAACTGAAGCAACTTACAGCAATAACGTAGTACCAGTGGTCAAAAGCTTTTAAGAGAAAATAATAAATTAACTAAGAAGTTAATTCCATTTGCCACAGCTGGAGCCAGGCTTGTGTGTGTGACAGACAGAACCGCAATACTAGCGAGGTTGAGATCATCACTTAAGCCTAACCCAAAGCAGAAGGAACCATTAGATAAATAACTGTAAATAAACTCAAAAGACACTTCCACAGTTTAACCATACACTGACAATTTTTTTTCTTTCTTAATATGAAAGTTTTAAAATGCACATTAATGGAGTAGAAACTTCATCAAGAATGCAGTTAAATCATCACCAGCAAATTAGACAAAGCAACTCCAAACTCTAACAGGAACCCTAGGACTTGGCATATAGCCTACATACTTTTTAATCTATCTTTTAAAAAGAAAATGTAAAATACAGTATTAAACTACATATTAAACTTAACCACGTGCACTGAAAATGTGTATGTTCATCAAATCTACTAGTTCTAGCACCTGTACCTCTTAAACTTCATCATGTAAATTATTATTTCAGATTAGCATTACTGGTGAAACACTCCATCACAAGATAAAAATTGGAACTTGGTGACAGGGTTTCAAACAGGCTTTTTAAACTGTACTTTAAGAGCAGTTACACAGTCCTGGGAAATACTGGACAAGCACACTCAGCTTCCCATCTGTTTCCAGAGATGTAAAAATATTTCGCAGCAGCAAGGGGTGCTGTTACAGCAGCCAACAGCTCTTCCCAAATTAGACATTCTCTTGCCCATTCTCAACAATAACTATTTATTGCTCTCATCTACTGCCTTTCACAAGCAGTGCATTCCAAGGAGCAGTAAATGCTTCTGTCCTCATTGTATTGCTGGGCACACCAAGACATATTTCAACACGGTGGCTTGCCCTGGTCACCTGTCACTTTGGGACTTTGTTTACTACATGTAGTAGGTCCCACTGCCTGGCACTGGTGTTCCCCACTGTCCCTTATGTAACTAGCACCTGTGGACATGAGGGACCCATTATCCAACACAAGATCTTGCACTTGTCTCTACATTTGGTTTCCTTTCTCATATTCAGAAGATTTGCAAGGATACATTACAGACTATATTTGTTACACTGATAAAAGTTCGTACAAAATAACTGTATAAGGAGCTTTAAGAAATACCACAGACAGCAGATAAATCAGAAATAAATTAGCTTTTCTAAAGAACAAGAAGGAATATACAAATCCAAATTATTCTTTCTTGGATGACAGACCAAGTTTAAAAATGCATGAACAGAAACACAACAAATGGCCCAAAGAGGCCTTTTCTCTTTCCATTCTGATTGCATATATCTCATGTTATCATGGGACAATCCTAAAATTTTTATCCCCTTAGCTAAGTTCTGAGATAGTGGCCAACCACTTGGGTCTCTGCTGCTTTTTTGTATTGGTCTCTACAGAAAACATTTGAATAAACCAAACGCAAACATGAGTTACTGTTGCATCTTTGCCACTTCTCTTACGTTCCACCACGTAATTCACGCAGATTAAACTGCCTATGCACAATAGCACTACAAACATGCAGTAAATGAAATAAAATAGCTCTAAATTGCAAAACCACTATGCATATTCAGTTTTTGTTATGTTCTTCTCACTATAACAAAGGCACTGAGATTAAACCACACGGATTCCTACACAGTAATCTCCAAAAGTATGAACTTTATACTACCAGCTTGCTGACTTAAAGCTGACTTCTGGCCTACTTAACTAAAGAAAAAAATTCACAAATAGCTTTTAAAAGTATGACTTTTTCTTAAAGACTGCTAACAACTGTGCTACTTCATTTTTATATACCAGAGTATCCATGTTTTGCAACAGGTTTTCAATCTCCGTAATGACATTACACTGCAGGTCTTACTCTGACCTCTGCTAGATCAGTTTCAAATAAGCCTCTCTTAGTAGGGGAAAAAACCCACTATTGTCAGTATTTTATTTTCACTCCAACAGGTAACAACATACATTAAACAAATGCCTCAAGAAATGCTGAAAAGATGCAAAAAATACAGCAACCAGTTTTCTGCTTGCTGCACTCATGAGAGCTATTACAAAATGAACACATGCAATAAATCAACAACACTTAACAAAAACCAAAACTCTTTTTCATACTTGGCACTTAGGACATCAGTCAGATTTTTAATCTAGAATCTTGTTTTCCTCTAGAATATCTGTACAATCTGTTCATTTTGCCATTAACGGCAACAAAATTAAACAAAAATTATTAACATATCCACAAACAGCAGACACTACACTTTCCAGTTCAGCAGTGCTCCTAAAGCCTAGGAAACTACATTAAATTTGCCTTGAAACACAAGACCAGACAAATCCTAAATTCTAGAAAGCTAACTCTAGGAAGCTGGAGACAACCTGGTAAACTGGGAAAATGACTCACCCAGTCTGGTGCTAAGGGTCTCATTCTGCAACACATACACTGAGACGAGCAGTCACTTGGGCAGGAGCACTCAGGCATGTGTCTCCCATGGCAATTAAGCCATGACATTCCAAAACCCTGTGGAGAACAGAGCTTTGGCAGGACTCCTCACTGGGCTGCTGACACGCTCCAGCTCAGCGTGTGGGGTTATACAACTGCCTGTCCTTCAGCTCAGCTAAGAGGAAAAAGCTCCAGGAGGAGCCCTCAATTGCACTCCTTGTGTTAAGATTTGTTATTATTTCGCAGCTACCATCATGAAAATGCTATAATCCAAAAGAGCCTGCCGTCTTAAAGGGCATGTTATGCTATGCTTTAGTATTTGAGGGTTGCACAAGAGTGCAGGAATACATGTTCAGAACAGCAATAAATAAATATGATAAATTGAAATAAATCAATTATTCTTGCTGGTGCTGGCCCTCTAGCACCACAGGCACCATTAGCTCTATGATGGCTGAGCAGAAGGTGGGTTTCCTGAAAGGTGTCTCGGTACTGAAAGTGAAAATTAACATTCTTTGTCTCCCAGCTTCAAAAACTAACAGTAGCACAGTATCCACACTGGATAGCTCCCTCCACAAGTGGAAGACAAATATTTCTGCATCAGGCAGATCAGATGTGTATCATTATGCTCCAAAACTGAGCAACAAATAGGAAAAAAGAAACAAACTAAAAGGCTGTTTCAGCAAGTCACCAGCCTACATATACAGTGCAGGGGGACAAAAAGTCACCTCAGGCAAGGTAGGAGAAAAAGGGGAGGCAGAGTTCTGCAATATCTGCATCTAGCCAGCTCTGCAGCATCTTTAGTTTTTCAGTCATGAGAAACTCTGAATGCCACAGAAATTTTCCCATATATTTTTAGTTGTTCTCATCAGTTAAATAAGCCTCTGTGGCATTTATAAGCATTCATTTTTACTAAACTAATGAACTATTAAGAGTGATGGCTCATGCTAAGAAGGCTGCCAGCAATTTAGTTTTTTAATATAGTGTCATTTTCAAAGATGCCACACACAAATCATGTTCTTTTAGTCCTCTTCCTTTTACTTTTTTCAAAAGATTTTAACACAAAAAGCTGTAATTTATCAAGGGGGTATTTAATCCCAAAAGGCATAACTTCTAATTCCATCACTGCTGCATTGTAGCTTCAGTTCTCACAGAAAGCAGGCTTTACACCTCAAAATCCTCTGCTACTAAGCACATTCAGAGGTTTATAGCCCTGAGTGTAAGGGATTTGCTTGACTGCAATCATTAATGCTAAACCAACATGTATCCAGCATAAATGGAAAACCAAACCCATGGAACATCTTAACACCTCAAGAAAAGATTCTGGTCCAAGGTGGCCCAGTAACAGGCCCCATGTGCTCAATCCAAACACTTTTTCCCAGCTATACAACACCCTACTTGCCCAGTTCTTTTCTCATTCCTTCCTTAATTATTCTGTTTCCCTGCCTGAACAAAAAGCCCCTTAAATCCTGCAGGGATGCACTTTTGTCTTTACAACAATGAAATAAAGCAATTTAGAACAACGAGGATGCTTGAATGTGTTTTGCAGATACACTCTTTTATGAGGGCAGAAAATGATGGGTGTGAGTTTGAGCGATACATGTATCAATCACAGTGCTTAAAAATGTCAGTACAAGAAAACATTCTCCTGTAACTTCTTCTCCATAACTAAAAGCAACCACTATTAAAATAAAAATAAATGCACACCATTTTTTGTAATATACTCCTGGTGCTTTATTACCCACAAGATCTACAATTACTACATACTTTTCCACTAACATATATCCTGTTCTGTATTAATATTATTCTATATACAGATTAAGACAGTGGGATAACACAGTTATAGGTTTAACCTTATTTTCCAGATGTGTATGTGGTCACATATGCATAATCAGCCTTCAATTCTATTCCATCAATTTGAAAGAACACTCAAAAATGCTTTTCATGTAAGCACTATGCACACATAAGCTTTTCTAAAAACCTTGCTGCCATTTCAGCCCACTGATCATTCATGACTTTAAAGACTTTCATGTTAATTATGCAAAATGCAATAGTCAAACTTTATAATTGCTCTATCAGTCACTGGAAACACTGCTATATCTCAATATGGTGTTCACTCTTGTCTAGAGGCCCAAGTACACACTCCAGTGTCACCCCACCTCTCTTCAAGCTACAATACTAGAAACAGCCTTCCTCAAGGGAGCTTCTTGACATAAAGGGAAACAGGAAAGCCCCTGACCACAAAAGCAAATGAAATATGACATGCTAATAGGTAAGACAGAGTCAATGACTCCCACAGTACTACAGGATCAACACTTTTTACAGCCCTTTTATCATGCGCTGTTCATCACTACTTCAGGTACAAATATCCACTAAAATCTTGCTTTGAAAAGATCAAAGATTAATCAGCTTTTTTCTGATTAATCTGTGGTGCTGCTTGGAAAAGGGGAACAGGTGAAATATGCAGCTTCCATTGGCAGCCCTTGAATGATCAAGGAATTTCAACCAACTTTTCCCAGCCACCTCCTCGTCATGCCTTGCTTTCAGCCACATTCCCACAGCACAGCTGCAGCCACAGACAACTTCCAGCCTAATGCTCAGATTTGTCCTCAGGGCTAGAATTATTTTGTATGTTATGAATAGCAGCAGCATGTTTGCTTACAGAGCTACTATGAGCTACACCATATCCTGATACAGTCATCTGTAAATATTAAGTCATCTACTAATATCAGACTAAATATCTCCACAAAAACCAACACCTGGGAACTAATATAAATACTGGCTGTTCTCATAAAGTGTGTGCTGCTTACATTATTGAAACCCAGTGAGTAAGGAAATCCAGTAATAAAGAAAACTTTATTTAAGCATCTAGCAACACCTAAGATGAAAAAATGACAAAAGCAAATCTATGACTCCATATCTCAGACAAAATTTTAAATCAAGCACCTCTCAAAAGATACTTGAGATATTTATGCTACAAGGAAAGATTGATAAAAATATTTGTAAAGGTTTGCGTAATTTGCTATCTTGTGCCTTTGAAGACAGATGGTGAAGCAAGCAAAATATCTGATAACTTAGTTGCATCTGAGATGATTAATACTTTTTTATTTACAGAAATAGCCCTTTAAGTAACTTATTACTTTACTTTTTTTTTTACTTTTTTTTGGAGTATATTACATTTCTTTATCTGCTCTTAGATCACTTACCTTTTTTTATTATTTTGTGGTGTTCACAGATGTTCAGTATCTTACAACCCACTAAGAGAGATGAAACCTGCACTAAACTGCAATTTAAACAACCTTTTGTAAAGACAAAGAAAGCATTTATACTTTAAAAAGACTGCATTAAGGTAGGATGACGACTTGTAGCAACAGGCTAAAGCAAACACAGCACCGTTTCATATCCTTTTCCAACAGATGAAGTTTAACCCGGAGCTGTAATGACAGCAAATCTGATGACCATTTGGCCTTCACTGTGAGGGTAAACATGCTCTTGCAAATCAATTTGCAATGGATATGTATGCATGTAAAAGACCTCTGAACTCCACATAGCTTAGTGAACAAAGCCAAATTTGTATGTGGAAACAGAGGAGGACAGAGTCCATCTGACTGCAGACAAACACTGTGGTACAGAACTTAGCACTTCATGGCGACACGCTTGCAGACAAGCTCGGAGTGACTATGCAAACACAGTCCCTCAGTACTTTTACAGTGCACAGTATTGGCAGCCACTTCAGAGCTGTCAGTCCTTCAGTTTTCACTTCAGTTAGCACAGATATACACACGAATGATAAAATATTAACCAATGTACCTAGATTTTTTCTTAAAGAGGGAGTATATCAAAAACTCCATTTGAGTCAGAATAATTACTTCACATCTTACTCTGTTTCTGGTACTTCAAATGCAGTGTGTTTTCAATGCAGAAACCCACAAAGAATACACTGTCATGTTTGGTTTGGGTTGCAAAAGTTTTGTTGTAACAAGTCCCAGTATTCTTAAAGTACTCTTTTGCATCTTCAGTACAGATCTGGGTGGTGGATCTTCCTGATCCCTGAGGGGATTAGCGTATTAAGGCAAGAATCCCACCTTGTGAATAGTGACTGCAGAGAAATGGTCCCCTGCAGAAGCTGAAAACACAGACTGCTCTGAATTAACCTTGAAAGATTTTATATCATTAAAGAGGACAAGTGTCCTTTGAAATTCATTCTCACCAATGATCACGAAGTTCTGCAAAAAGACTTTGATATTTGATGTACAGCACAGCAGAAAATCAGTCTTCATGTTTCCCCAGGCCCAGCTGACTTGCCTGTAACCAAAGGCTGGGTCACAATGAAAAAAACAGATTATAGTTCAAATACAGAAGAACCACTTCTCATTGAAAGCCTCATTGAACCAAAGTGTTTGTGAGCAAAGTCATTCCTTAATATAAGAGCTTTTGTAGATCTTGAGATTCAATAGCTGATAAAATATGAGGAACAAAATATTTAGACTATCAGAATACTGTCTTGGCTGCCCATTGTCTTGCGTTATTTTCCTGTGAATTCATAATCTTTAAGACATCTGTTAACTCAAGCTGGCAAAGAAAGGAATCTCAAGGAGGAGGCAAGCAAATGAATCATTTATCATCTGCCTTCTCTCCTCCTGACTGATTCTCTGCTGATTTCAAATGATACAGGAACAGCTTCTTATAAAAAGCATCACTGTTATCTTCCAATTTTGAATACGTGCTAATTTTTTTTCTTCTGCTCGTGCCACCTGCCCTTATTTCCAGGGCTGTATTTACCTCTTAGTAACCCTGCACATATTCAGATCACTCATCACTTTAATCTTTGGTCTGCATATATGTATCCTCTGTTTTAAATTACTACTGTGCTATGAAAGTGAGAAATAAAGGACTGATAGCATGATCACCCAAGTAAATTTTTCAAGACAAGCAACTGAAAATTAAATAGTTTCAGCGCTGTCCAGCATGGAGCTATGTGGTGTTGGAAGAAATACACATAAACCTCTAAAAGGTTCTGTGTCTGAAGTTGCCAGTTGAAGGATGCAATGCATTCCTGGGACGAGCCCAGGACAGTTACCTGAGCCATCTGTGCTTGAGATGCTCCTCTAACAGGAGAGCACTGGCAAGAGAGGCAGACATACTCTAGCAGTGCTCAACACTGCAATGTAACAACACGTCTTGAACCTTCGACTCTTCTGCCATTGGCATATGGACTCTATGGGCAACATATACTCACAGTAACTTTTTCACCTGTGCTGTCACCCCATTCACAACACATTCCCCTCAGGCTTTCCTGATATCCTCTTATCCTGTCCTTTTTTCTCCAGGCACAATGACATTTTTAGTAAATATAAAGTAGTAAGTTTACATTTCAATAAACTAGCCTGGGACACAGTGTGGCTTCAATCTGCAATAACTTACAACTTGCACCCTGAGCATTCAAGAATATAAGTTCCTGGCTGTACAGTATCTTGCTATTTGGTCAGCAGCCGGAAAGTAGGAAAGTAGTGATCTTGGTGGACTAGGACTGAAGCAGGATCTCTAGGTAATGGAATATAGCTAACATCTTTCTTAATTTCTGTTTGTTTGTTTGTTTTTTTGTTTAGTTTTCTTACTGTGTGGGTGATAAAACACTGGCACAGGTTGCCCAGAAAGGTTGTGGAGTCTCTATCCTTGGAGATACTCAAAGCCCAACTGAACATGATCCTGGGCAACTGGCTCTAGCTGTCCCTGCTTGAGCAGAGGGCTAACCCAGACCATTTCCAGAGGTGCCTTCCAACCTCAGCTATGCTGTCACCCTATTTTAAGGCTATTCTTTAAACTCCTTATGCTCCATGATTCTGTATTATTTCTCTGTCATTAATCTTCCTTGTCTACAGCTTGATTCCTAAAATCCAACCAAGCTTCCCAAGCTTCTCCAAAGCATTCTCCTCCCTCTGAGTCAGTCTGTGACAGGTAAAGATGCCAAGAGCAGAGTATATTACTGCAATCTGGTGTGAGCTGTCCACAAAGCCGCAGAAACCCAATTTCATATATTTGATGCCTTTCCTTGTTTACAAACCACATGTTAGTAAAACCCATCCTTCAGCTTGCCAGGCTGAGCCAAACTCCCTTAGGATCTTATCTGCAGCAAACGCCACTTGGGATCAGAAAGCAAATACTGTAGACTGTGAGGATTGGCATTTCACTAGCAAGCTGCAGACAGCCTTTCTTTAGCACTTTTCATTCGTCTCTTTCTTCTTAACTGGCAAGAGTTCCATTAAGGTAGCTGAAATACAAGGGGGAATGAACCTTCATCATTGTAATAAAAATACTACAGAACTAATGTTTATTTTTATCCTCAAAGTGAAATCAGGAAGACAAACTTCCTCATTTTTGCTCCTCATTTTATTTTGACAAAGATGACATAAGGTGAGTGAAAAGAGGAATTGTTTAGTTTGCCTAGAAATATGTGAAACTTCTATGAATACCTCCATGTTATTAAGTAATTTCAGCTTTGTACAAAGAACCTGGCATCCAAAGGCATCTAACAATTCTTTCATGAACAGCAGAATTAATGAAGCTTGGAGAACAACGGATTTGCACCCAGTGCCTTCTAATCACCTCAACCTGCTCCCACCACCTCTTGCCCCAGCTTCCGCTTGTATCCTACACCTGCACAGCTGGGAAAGTGACAGCAGATGCTGGGACTGCTTCAGAGCAGCACAGGTACTGACTGGCTGGCCAGCACTCCCTGTGGCTTGGCCATTGCCTGTTGCCTCTCAAAATTGAGCTCAAAATTGAGCTTTTCATTCAGTTAGAAGCACTAATTTGTGTCACATTCCTCTATTCAGCTTTTGATTTAAAAGAACTATTATGTTTCTATAAACATATTAAAGACCTCTACTCTTTTGTCAGCTCTAGCTGGTGTCATGCAGAGGATTCAAAAAAATCAAGGGGAATAGGGCAAATAAACAAATGCTCTCAAAAAAGATTTGTTCCACTAGGAAATTAGGATAAAATGCCTAGTAGCAAAGGCCTCCAGAACGTCACAGGACAACACTGTCTTTGCTGTTACGATTTCAAGGACTCTTCTCCAATATGCATACCATTATTTGTGTATTCAGAAAATGACATAAGAGCCTTCATATTGTGAAATGAGATTTATAATAGGTTTCCGACAGGATCTTAACAATTAAGTTTTCATGAAGATATATGGCATTTATGAAGAATCTCTTTATGAAAAATTTGTCTTTTCCTCTTCAAGGACTTAGTTAAATTTTTATTTCAAAAGCAGTTCTATCCCACACTACATTTTGGATTTGAAAAACTAGACAAGAAGAATAAGGAAGAAAATTAAGTCCTCAAAGTTTTCTATGTTGTGTACCAATCCTCTGTCTGCTTATTGAAAACAATACCCCTTCAGTGTAGTAGCAGTTTCTCTGTGTTAGCTCCAGTCTTTACACTGAAAAGCTGAAACTCTAATACAATTTTTAATACCATAATGAAACAGCTACTAAAGATCTGTCTCCTTTACACTGCAGACTGCCAGGAAGTGGTCCAGTTCCACAATAAATACTTTTTGGTCCCAAAGATGCTGCAGCTTGCATTATGTTTCTGAACATTAACTTCAAATAACCACTTGAACAGTGTGCCACTCTCGCATCAAGCAATGACTTTCACAACACAAATGGTGGGGAAGCCCCAAAACACAGCAAAGGCATAGTTCAAACAAACTCATGTGCTGGATTTTAATCACTCTGCCCGCTTCCAGAAATGGTCATTTCACACTTGTTTACCCAGTTTTTTGGCACAGGACTTCCTACAACCTGACTGCAGAACATGTGCTGGTTGGGTTTGCAGTCTTTATAATAAAAGCTTGTCTGTCTTTTAATTCCCATAATTCTCAAAATAGCAAGTAATGAACAAACTAAACATTCTGTCTCCTATTCAAGGGATCTATTGCCAAACTCATTTCTAATGATGCTTACTTACTTTGTATTTTCAGCTTTTTGCTAGTTTTCATGGATTTTAAATTAGACACTGAAAGATTTCTGTACAGAAGCAACCCAGTCTTAATACACTGTACCAAATACCAACTCCTAAGTTGTACAGAACTTCATGTCAAAAACTTCTGCTGCTTTGTTTGCTGCAAGTCCCAGATCCAGTAGCTAACCCAGATTTCCCCATTCCATGATACATCTGGGCATGTCATACTTGCATGACTCTTCACCTCAATATCCTTTGGCTCTGCCTCTAGGGCCACAACCATTTCCACTTCTGACAACGCACTGTGAGTAGGGATGACTTCATGTCAGTTCTGATCTGTGCAAGGATGAAACTTGCTGCCAAATGAACGAATTCCTGGAACCTGGCTGCACAGCTCTCCTAATTCTATCCAAGGATGCAACTGCATGCAAGATCCCCTACCAAAACTTGTCTTTTCTCCCCCCCAGCAGCATTACACAAACTACTTCGATCCCCAGGTCAAAGCACTTGGCCACCACCCAAAACTTTCACGAGAACTCTGCCTAAGATTCCTTAACACCATGTTAACCAAAGTGCTAGTGCTCTCTATGTTGAACCAAGCAATTTCTTGCAGTTTACTGTCCCTTTCATTTTTTGTTCTGTTTTCCTTAGACAGGAGTCTGGAAAAGAAAGGCAGGCAGGCAGGCTGGTTTCATACCTTACCATCTTAGTAGCCTTTTAAATGGCATCTGTACACCCTTCATTACTTTCTCCTTCTGAATCATACAGTCTGCTACAAAACTCTTGTCAGCTCTTATGCTGATGCATTTGTTCAATAATATTATTTTCATTTGTGAAAGTGCTCAAAATGCTCTTTGTGCATTTGAAAGCACATTATCAGTTTTACTATTTTTCTGGCATTATTGATTTCCAGCTTTTTAGTGTTTTTTTCATACATCACATAGGAAAATACCAATTTGCATAGAAATACAAATGTACGTGCAGGACTACTCAAGCTGACAGGGCTACAGAGTACGCATTAAGAGAAATTCCTTCACTTTAAAATAATTACAGAAGAACAAAACCACAACTGTCTACGTTTCAAGTTTGTAATGTCTCAACAACATTTTTAGTTTTGCTGGCATAAACACTATCTTTTCCTAAAAATAACTGTTAAGTTCCTCTTGTCTTTTCCATTACTCTTGCTACATGAATGAGAAGTTACTTCCTCAAAGTTAAAAGCTGTGAATAAATAGGCCTGTGCCTCAAGTCAGCTGTGTCAGTAATGAAATCCATCTCCAAAACAGTTCTGTGGTTACATGATGTAGAATTGGCAGGAGAGAAGGGGTCTGCACAAGAAGAATTCTGTACGCAATTGCAATGCTGTTTTTTCTGGACAATGACCAATGCTTATACCTTCCCAACACAAGAGAAAAGTGAAGAGCAACATTCGCAATGGAAACTAACAAGAGAGCAATTTTCCTTAGCAGTTGATTTAATTGAATGGCTATGAACCAGCTTTAAAAACGTTTGACAAACCATCACTCTCTCATAGAACTTTTGGAACTATTTTCATCTGCAACCAAACAAAAGGCAGTGCTGCTGATCCCTCTGCTCCTGCAGGTCCTGCAACACTCTTTGCCATCCTGTCAGATAAGTGCTTGTGAAACAGTGTGAGGAGGTAGGCAAGGAACAGACCTGCTATTAAAAACAAGCTTTCTTCTTGCTAGTTTAATGCTAACCTTGATCATCCTCATCATCTGGCCCACCATGCAGCCAAATATTTGTACCAGAACATAGGAAGAAGGAAAGAAGGAAACATGGCTCTTTTTTTTGGTGGCAATGTTGGAAGCTTAACATCTTCATGAAACTAGAGCCTGAGGCTAATATTTCAATGTTTGTTAGTTTTGTTTTCCACTACTCTATTTGCTCCATAACTGCCAGGCATGTGACTGAATCTTTTGGTTTTCCTAAGGTCACTGGGCCTTTTTTATTTAAATAATTTCCTGAAGACTTGCTGACGTCTTATGAATTCCCAGAAGTAACTGTGACCCTTGTAACTTAGGATAACACTATGCTGAGTCAGTAGTCTAACAGAGAATTCCTAGGTCTGAAAAACACCAAGTCTCATGATTGCAGTTGCAAAATGAAGCAATAATGGATGACATTGCATCTTGCAGCTTTTGCAGACTCTATAGATGAGGGACATCTGGAATCTAGCAGGAGTCTAACAGAAGCCAGCACAAGGTACACCTGGTACTAAACATATAGTAATGAAACATGCTACTATATGACAAGACAACCAGCTTGGAAATACAAAGTAAATGACTGAAATCCTTAAGGAGGACTTAACAATGCCATCAGGCTTGGACATATCGTTAATAAAAATATTATCATAATATAATGAAAAAAGATAAAAACAAAATGTGTTTTAAATGACAGTATTACAGTATCAGATGAATAGATTTTACTTAAAGTCAAAATAGTATGGTATTAATCTGTGAATTGCCATAGTAGCATATTTTCAGTGCTAGGCTGAACACTGTATGGGTAGAAAGCTGGTAAAATCTGGTCCCTAGAGAAAACAGTATCAGATTTTGGAGCAGCCATGCATTTCTGGGGGAAAAGCAGATATATCCTGGGCTGTCACAGTGGTGCCAGTGCTCTCTGGAAGTCTGTGGAGTAGAGTGGTAGATTTACAAATACGCAGCCACAGAAGATGCTGCAGTAACAGCTGAAGTCATGAAGGCCTTCACCAGAGCAATGCAGCCCAGGCAGAGGACCATGCCAGTGGCACTACACCCCTGCTGACTTCAACACTCATTCCCAGCTAATTTGGGCATCTGCAGGGAGCTGCTTCTCACCACGAGGAACTCTGCCCAGCCTCCACTTCTGTTTCTAAATAAAGTCGGCACCGAAGTTAGGAAATAACGGCTCTTGCTGTGTGACAGATAATAATAATCCTTCATATTGCAATCCTGTGCTTTGGGCCAAGAATCAGCCATCAGCCACTTGTCAGCACTTCCACATTTCACTCCCTTGTCAAGCACAGTCACCCTACCAATGAGCTTGGAAACTAACCATCATCAGCAACATGCTTTGAATTTTTATAGAGGATGATTTTACAAATTAACAGTAAGAAAGGAACAGGCGCAAACATATATTTATAATTGAAAAGGGAATGCAAAAAGATATAGAATAGGAACTAATGCAAACTACTGGTGCATCTTAACTGTGAAATAACATTAGAAAACAGTGAGATAATCATAAGAAATAGGGTAAACAGCACATCACACCACTAAAAACAGCACAATGTCCCATGCTGTGTGCACCTTGGTAATGGTTGGGTAGACTGTAAAGGAGGAAATTCTGAAATAAGATAAAACATGTATGAAGTACTCAATGAATAAAATTTGGGAAACTTCATGCCACTGAAAACAAGAAATACACCTTTGCAGGCAAAGTATCTTGGTATTCAAGTTACTGCATAATACAGGAATCCAAAAGCTGAAAGCCTAAATGGCTAATAATGCCATCTTATTCAGGATAATCCAGGTCATGCATTGTCAACACTGTCTGGTATCTCCATGTGTTTTTCAAATCTAGTTATAGCAAAGCAAGTTTCCCTAACTTCAGGGGCTTTTAACCCAATAAACGGAAGTATTTCACATAGTGTGTGAAAAATAATTAAAATGAATGCAGTGACAAGTTTATTCCAGGCATGTCACTTTATCAGAAGACTGTTTTAAAGCCTGTATCAGTTCCTGAAAGTAAAATGTTTCATAGAATCTATCATACACCATAAAAGAGCCCAAACAATGTGCCTTATGGGTATTGCTTTCATACAGTTTATTGCCACGTGCAGCCAAGAGCAAAGCTTCGCTTAGACCACTCTAGAGAGTGCATGTATGCACATGGGACAGGGAGCAGGGCAAAAGAACAGGCAAAAAATACCTCTGCAAGTTGCATTCAGAGTTAAAGCCCCTCCCCACACACACTGCTATCCAAAGCCCCACAAGAAGCTGGCTCATGGAAGTCCCTAGGACAGCATACTTCTGAGCAGAACTCTGCTCAGGTCTCCTAAACCACCCAAACAGTGATGCTCCTTCCTACCAGCAGCCACAGGTCATTTTTGCTATGTATATTCTACCCACTTTCTGCAGAAGTTTGTTCCAACTTGGGTTTATAAACACCATTCCATCAGAAGAGGAAGGTCTTGAATAATGATTGTAGTTTCCTTCTGGTCCAAGTAGACAGAAATGAAAAGGTTTCCTACAATGAAGTGACTCAATAGCAGCAGAATAAGTCACTTGTTGCCAATGCAGAGAGTGCAAGTATGGAGCTTTTTTTAAAAAAGTACGAAGGCATATGTTTACATTCAAATTTCACCTACATCCAAAAATATTTTTTACAGAGGAGGGCTTAATGGGTTAAAGAAGAAATTCTCACATCAATCATTTATCCAAGTTATTTAGGCCTTCAATTCACGTTGCATGACACTGCAGCTTGAAGGAGGCCCAAGGGAGCTGCTTCTCACCTACAACCCCAGAAATTATTCAAAGGATTTTATGGTTGTCACAGGAGACAGAGTCCTTCAACTACCTCAGGATGCTGATTAGTGCTGTAACTTTTATACCACAGCTTACTCTTATCTACAGGCCATGGGGGAAGGATGTAAAGAGCTGCACAGCCCCAGTTCCAGCCCACAGGAAAGGCTAACACCAGTTACCCACCTCCTTAAAAGCAACGCAGCATCATTCTAGCTACCCCCAAACAAGCAAAGGTAAAGAAGTTCTGAGCTAAGGATCATTGTCAGTGTGATTGCACACTTAGAGGGGCATATTTAACTTAGCAGTTACAAATTCATCAAGATTAACTGAAGTAACAGGAAGACAAGTGTTACTGACCCAGTTTAAAGTACACCTGCAAAGTTTCAGAGCTCATGGAAAATATATTAACTTGCACAGTCACAGTATATTCTCTGGACCCCAAATTTTCAGTCCAGATAGAGTTGTGTTCTATATTCCACAACAGTATCCCTGCATTACTCCTCTGCTTTCATTGTCTCTACCACAGAATAAGAAGTCCAACTCTCTCCTATCACAGCTGTCAGATGTGTCTTGGCTCTGGGAAATATAAAGAGATCCCAAAGTCTTGCTCCAAGGCTCAGCATCAGGTGAGCCACCCTGTTTGTCTCCTGCCATTCCTTAATCACAGGCGAGAAGGGACAGGGAAGAAAGGTTGGTCTGCTAAGTTTCAAATCAAGTTAGCCATGTTTTTCTCAAAAATCCCACACCAGCTGGATGAAAGGCTAAAGGAGACAGACACAGGCAGCTCAGTCTAGAGGCAAAAGGTCAGGGACAGACCTCACAGGCAGGAAGGCCTTGCTGGGTACCAACTGACTTCTCCAACAGCAGTGAGAAGGAGGGAACTGCTGGCAGCAGGGAGACATTTCTCTGCAGAAACTTGTGGAAAAATCAACAGTCTCTTTTGTGATGGGGAAATGTAGTTTTGAGACAAGAGGAAGTTTCACTGCTGCTGTTACTTTACCAGCATATTTTATTGGGTTTTGCATGCATTAAAGGAGATTTCAATATAAATTTGAATAGAAAAATATTTTGCACCTGAGTTTGACAACACATTTGCTCTTGACTAGTACCTTGTGGATAGTTATGACATTGTGACATTGTGGTAAAAGCAAGCTTGCAAATGCTTGTACAACTGGTAAATTATATACCTGGCTCAATTTTATACTTCAGGCATATAAAATGTATTGCAAAACTTTTAGAAATGAAAAAAATCCTTTAACGGATTAAACAAAAATTTTTCAGTGCTCATGAAAGAGAAGCTGCCACTCTCTAAACTGTTCCTCAAATGCAACATTTTGGGGTATGTGCATAAACATAAATTACTTGCAAAAATAGTTTCTTCTCTTTATTCTTTCAACTGTCCCTGTAGCCCTATTCCACCACTTCGCTTGTTCCCTCTCACTCACTTCTTTAAAAATTCACTTGTCTCTGCTGTTTCATTGATACAAATATAATTCTGGTCTAGCATAAAAAACCCAACCAACAAACTAACTGATGCCCGCATCTGTCTCCATAACTACCTCCCCCTGTTTCATCTGTAAGCTGCTGAGAATGCTCAGCAGTGACTGCTCTCCTAAATCTCTTTAGATTCCATTTGGAAGGGTCACCCTCTGCCTCTTCTCTGCCCTGTCCAGCATCCAGCAGGATAAAATTAAATTCTAAACCAAACATTGTCCTAATTTTCTCCATACTGACTTTCCAATTTCCAAATGCAGATCCAGATCTAAATGTTTTATTAAAATGAGTGTCTTCTTGTCTGCAAGAAACCTGAAAATAGCCTCCTAGCAATTGCCCAAATAGTGCATGTTCTCTTGCATTATACTTTTATTTTAGTTATCTGTTATCTTGTTTCATACATAATATATACACACACAGGTGTATATATAACTAGCTCCTTGATGCAGTGGCTGTATTTGTGTTCAGTGTTTCATCGCATGGTCCATAAATGGGATTCCTAGAGCTAAATATATGACACACAAGACAGCCACTGAGGCAAACAGATGTCCAGAGGATAGAATTAACCTGGAATTACACTTCAAACCCAGAGTGATTTCTACTTCTTGCTTCTATAGGCTGTTCCTGCACAGACCCTCATGACACTAGCGTACCACACTAGTGGTTGGATCCAGCTATGCAAAATTGCAGAAGCTAAGTCAGGGCTTAGCATTCATGCATTTTGAAGACTACAAGAAAGGAGTAATTGAAAAGAAAGGGTAAGCAATTAGAGTAAAAAGAAGATGCACAGCAAATGACAAGAAAAGAAGCAATCTTCTGGAACAAGCTACTGGAATCTGGATAGATTATGAAACCTTAACTGAATACCAGGAGAGCAAATGACTATAACACAGGAAAAAAGATTAAGATTTTATGTATCTCAAGTCACTAATTAAATAGAACTCATAAACAAGATCTGCTTGTAAAGAATGAGTGAGCATCCATTCCACTCTTGCCAAGAAGACAGCACTGAGATCTTTCTTCTGGACAAAAAAAAAGTCGTGTCAACAACACAACCACATGTCCAGCACAGATTGGTGTCTTTTCCTGCCTCTCTGAACTGAAAGCACTGCCTTCCAGGGCAGTGTCACTTACCTAAATAATGGGATCATTTTCACCCTTATTTTAAAAAAACAGTACTTTTAAAGGAAATGTGTCTTATCTGAGACACTACATATGCATATGCAGATATGGTATTTAGACTCAAAGAATAAATATTTTGCACATTCAAGTTTCCTGTGCCATTAATTTTTTATGTCTCGTTTTGGGTTGGTGTCATATGTTGCATGCATATTTTAACCTTAATAGGCTGAGCAGTATGTTCCTGTGCATATTTGTGTAAACTGTATCCTGATTATACACCAATTAGCTGATCTTAAAAATTAAAAGGATATTTTTTTCCTGCTAGCAATAATTTTTCTGAAGTTGGCAGTATTTGCAAGGGAACACCAAAGCCTGTCTGTGGAGAGGGCCTGAATGTATAAACAGCAGAAGGACAATCCAACCAAAAGAGAGATCAATGTCTTCAAACTTACTGTGTTTGAAAGGAAAACCAAAGGTGAGCATACTGAGGGTCAGACACCTCATCAAGCAAGATGAAGGCAGTCGCTTGCACTGCTAGGTAATAAAATACTTTATGAAAGAGATTTTGAATTTTGCCTTTCTGTTGAAAAATATGACCAGAACCAGAGCTTACATAGATTATTTAACATAAGACTCAGAGTCAACACACTCATATGCTGAGAAGCCAACAGCTTGTCTTTCTAATTAATGAAGTGCCTTTTTGTATGCAAATAATCGAAAAAACTATTGAACAAAATGATGCATTTTTCTTGCAAAATACTTTCCCTATTTCTCTAATTTACAAAAATTTACTTAAATCTCAGTTTTGCATACAACAGACTTGTTATCTATTCCTAAATTAAGCCTATTATATCATCAAACCTATTTTCACAAAACCTCCCTTTTAACATAGCATGCAAATGCTCTCTATTATTTAAATGTAGGCTGGAAGGTAAAATAAATAATTCTCAAGAGAACTAGAAAAAACTTTCCTTGCTTTCAGTATTTGGCTTTGATTAAGAACATGTAACAAATGATGAACTGTTCCAGATTTGCTGGCTCAATGCAGCCTGCAATTACAGTTTATAGAAAACAAATATATCTGACAAGGCAGTATATCTTTGCCTCAAATATGTTTACTCATATAACAATTGTTGTTAGTTTACTTACAAAATACAGTCTATCAGTTCCAGTTTTGCAACTTGACCTAAGCAAGCGGGCTCTTGTTCCCAGCCACACAAAATAGCACAATGAATAAGATACTTAAAAATAGGATACTCAAAAATGACAACAAAACTACTGTAAAATAAGCTATGGCCATTTAACTGTTAAAGCTCATTGCAGGCAAGTTTCCATTATGTCCCTTTATACCTGAATGAAGATCGTACTGAATTTATGACAGATCTAAAATAGTTGCACAACCTCGGATCTGTTTTTAGATTTTTAAAGTTAACACAGAAGAGATGGAATTTCACCATGTTGGAAAAGCATTTAAGGAAAAAAAATACATCTTTCAGTGTTTTTCTGTTCCAAGACCTGGTTGTAATTTTCTTACGTTACTAAATAATTGCAACAATAGCAATAATTTTTTCAAACAATCTGAAAATGTTCTCTCAGGGAAGAAAAGGCTTTCCCATCCTGTTATTACCAAAGCACAACAATGCCAATTCTAAGTAGAAAAAAAGCCATTTTTAATTCTTTTTTTTTTTTAACTCAGCTTTATAAAAGTTTTAGAACAATAGTTCAATACGCCAACAAAAAAATCTTAAGCAGTGAAAACATATACTCAAAGACCCAGTCGTGGTGAGGAAAGGATTTTCTTGGCTTATGAACTGTAGGAGGAAGCAAAAGAATGATCCCTCCCAGGTTCTGGCAAAGGATATGCAAGCCAAGCAACATCTGACATTCCTACAGCTTCAGACAGGTGCCTCAGTGTCACAGCCTTTTTCCCCAGACAGGGCTGATACTGCAGCACCTGAAGCACCCATCAAACCAGCCTAGAGCTGCTACAGCCCTGGGAATAGCCAGGGAAAGCACAAGGTCATCATGCTTCCCCAACCCCATCCCTACACTCGAGCTAGTGGTCCTTTCCTGAGCCTTTCAGAGGTGAAGCATGAACCCACTGCAGTGCTATGTCAAAATGCTGCTTGGTTTCTTGGATGTTAATTGCCATCACTACCATGCTGGAACAGATCTCAACATCTTAGTGAGGTAGGTATTATCCAGGTTTTGCCAATAGGCAGCATAAGGCAGAGACACCTGAAATACATGAAAGTTACTCATAAATCTGGGTATGTCACTGCAATAAATCAGAAAAAGTAAAGCCCTGCCTATGTGAAAAATCAATACATACTAAAATACCTGACCCTAGGAAGGTAAGTGTGGTAATTTGGCCAACAGTTTAAGTGATTCAGCAAAAGTTCCATAACAAGTCTGTGGCAGATCTAGAAAAGAATCCCCTTATTTCTTAAGTGTAGCCCTGACCTCTAGATCATACTTACAACCCTATAAAGAGGTTTATACATCCAGGCCAGGTGTAACAGAATTTCCTAAATTATGTTCACCACAGCAGTCGTCACTGTTTGTTTCCATTAGGTCACTAATATCTGTGGTCAACAAGAAACATTAAAGGATGACACATGTTCTGGTTTTACTGCCCACAGTGAAAAGCAGACAAAATCAAATCCTTCCAGCTCCTCTTGGCCTTTGTAACAAAAACCTCAGTGATTCACAAATGGTGACGTACAACCAGATGCAACCCTCACTGTGTCAGGGAAGTAATAACCCAGGTAGGCTACTGCTGGTGTGGTTACATCAACTTTAATTTGTTCCTACGTCACATGTGTAATCCAAAGTGGTAACACCCATTACTGGTGTGGTTTAACCCCAGCCAGCAAATAAATATTATGCAGCCACTTATTTCAATTTACACTGACCTTATTAAAGCCCCTAATTTCAATAGAGTACTTAGAAACAATTAGCATAAAAAAACAAGATACAAAGTTGGATCCTTAATGTCTTTTTAGTTCAGAAATTCGTTATTTTCCTCTCGGCTACTTAGATGTTTCTTACAAATAACTTAGCTATTTTCCTTGAATACCAGGGTTGGACACTTGTCAATATTTCTCAAGGAAAAACTCTCTACAAGCCAAAAGCCCAAGAGGCCAAGATTCTTCTCAGAATGTAAATGCTTGCTGAAGTGCTGACACTTAAATTAGGCCAACCAAGTTAAGTAGTAAAACTACACAATATAACACCACAGCAGTAGAACAGCCCTTATCATCATCTTGGTAATAAAAACAATGCAGCAGCACAGAATGCTTCACTCCCATATTACTGGATCTGCTCTGAAGTTCTGAGCAGCAGGATTACATTGCCCAAGCAAACAAATAATACTGCCTGCCATTTTCACTGTTGAACAGTGGCTAAAGACCTTTAGATGCATCCCTGTCCCCCTCACTTCCTAACAACAAGGAGAAAAAAAGAAAACAAACCAACCAATGAACCAAACACAAACATCCTGCACCCTCTTTCAGGTCTTTCAGGTCACATTCTGTGATCAGTAAACAGATTTAATTAGGGTTTAGTAAAAATCCCAGGACAAGAGCACTTGAAGAAAATAACACCCATGGCATTTAGAGCTCCCTCTTCAGTAAAATATGGCAACACTTTCCACAAGATTTGCCACATTCATCTTAGAAAACTCTTTCTGAACACAACAGTAACTACTTGCTCAGCTGTCCACACTTAAACAAGGCTACTTTGGCACCATGCTCAAACTGATCCCAGGAAAAATGAGGGGACGCTTGCTTGGCCTTGCTGTGCTCCATGCATCCTTAGCTGTGCTGCCAGACCATGGCATCCTGCACCTGCTTTTTCTGCAGCAGTGGAGAAGCAGCCAACATGAACAGTGCACCAACCCTGACACGATGTCCAGGTGGCCATGAGAAGTGCAATCCTCACCAAAGAAGCCCAAAGAAATAATATTCTAATATGAAATCTGCTACTTCCAAACCTAACCCCTACCTCAACTCATAGATCTTCATGTCAGACTTTGCTTTTCTCCTTTCAGTAAATATGAGGTTTTGTATTCTTCAGCTAGAGACAGAAAAATCTTTCTCTCCTGAATCCTTTAAAGCTCCTAGCCAGAGGGAAGAAAGAGGAGGAGAAACTGCTCTAAGAATCATATTTGGAGTGCTATCCCCTTGTGACTGAACTGAATCCTTGCATCTGCCACAGCTATTAGCCTTCTCCAAATAGCAGCTGAAGCAATATGGAACAAACTTAGTCCCTAGATAATTTCCCAACTACTCATATGGTTCTGTATAGCAGCCATGAAAAATAATAATTCTTAGTAATTTAATTCTGCTGTTGCTTGAAAAACCTATGACCCAAAGCAGAAATGTCGGATGTGTCTCCAGATTCAAGACAACATTGCAAGCCCAAAAGACAAAGCTTTCTGAGAGTTTTTTCCAGTCCTTTCTTTCAGAGGACATCAATCCTTGCAAAAGAGGTAGAGATTAGTCTCCTTCACCTTTTAAGGAAGTCATACATCTTGCAAAAATTATTAATTCTTCTGCACTTGCAGTTGTAAACCTTGAGTATAAGGCCTCTACTGAAACTGTAGCTCTAATAAAATGTTAGCTGATAATACATAAGAGGAAATGTCCATAACAGTCCTAACAGTATAGAAGACATGTCAAAATGGAAATTACATTACAGCAATGATTAATGACAGCAGATTATTCTGTATAAGACAGCAAGCAAGAAACTCTCCAGTGAATTCTCCAGAAAAAATTACAGCTCATGTCTTGCAAAAAGCCAATTGTCGTCCAACAAACAAACAGGAGCATAAACATAACCTAAAGAAAAATCCAGCTTCTATATTGCCATTTTTTTGTTTTGTTCTGATATTTCTGATAGCAGGACTGGGAGCTAGGGAATGAGACAGAAGATTTGGAGGCTTTCATTTTAGCAACCCAAAACCCTATATAGGAATCTGCATTAGGAGTCAAGCCAGACATGAAGAGCACACGTTCCAGTCTCAAACAGAAGACAGCGAAAGACACTTCCCAAGAAACTAATGCATTAAGTTGTATGTTTTCCACTTTTTTCCCCTTTTTTTAGAGCTCTCTGTCCCAGATAAAGCATGAATATGTGAATGTAGACTGACATCCCTGTGCAAAAACCTCCATATATGCAAGCTGCCAGTTCCTCACTTTAATAAGCTTCAGCAATCTCCTCATACAGCTTTCCTTAATTAAATGTATGGAGGAGGGATTTCCTTAAAAAGAAAGGGATGTCTGTGCAAGTTAATGTGGAAATATTAGACATAATACGTGCATCCATATATGCCAGTTAAAGGGGACAAAGATTTTTTACTATTATTATTCCTGCTATGCCTTTTCAGTTAAATAGACTCTAGCTTTGTTTCTAGAAACAAGAAAGATTTACATTTTGTTCTTTGGAAGGCCTGAATTTAATCTGCATTTAATGTCCATGTACTATACCTTTTTTGTTGGTTCTAATAATTGTCTCAGACAACAGTAAAGGGCTTCCATTGGAAACTTCATTTATAGGCTTCTCTGGTGGTTTGTTGGCAGTATTTTCTTTCTTCATGTCCTTCTTTATTTCCTGCAGAAGACAGGTAGAGAGGGAAAAGAAAAAAAAAAAAAAAACCAGTTAAAAAAAAGGTATTACAGAATATTCTCAAGCTCCCAAGATTTCTTAAAACTTCTATGTGCACACCTCTGCCTGCTCTAATGTTACCTCAAAGACTCTTATAAAGTTGAAATGCCACAAAAAGAAAGCAGTTGTCAGTAACCTTTTCCAAGGGACACTATTGTTTTTCTTTTTAAAATAATTCCTTATGTATGTGTGGAAATTGTAGGACAACTTTAAAAATCTCTTAGTAAAGATCACCAAAGCTGAAAGGTGTGAGAGGGGAAAAAAACAGACGTCTCAGTTTATCAAGCAATGAGCTGTACTTTTGATGCACAGGGCAAAATCAGTCCAGTGCTCCTGGTATAAAGGCAGCTAAGTCTGCTTCCCCTCCAATGACAAGCCCACAGAAACAACCACTATAGCAGGAAGAAAAATATTAACTAGGAAAATATGACAAATGTTACCATAATTGGCAGAAGCATATAGAGAGCCTGCTGTCAGAGCTGTTGCTAACACTGACAACATTTTGCTGCTCACTACCTTTTAAGGTGATCGACTTCTTTGGCAGCACATGGAGAAAATATATATGGTGGGGTTTCATGAAAGTAAACCACAGAAAACAGCTTCCCAAGACTTCACCGTTACTACTAGAAATGCACAATACCTCTCTACCAGCTTCTTAGGCAGACTTTAAAAGCCTGTGTTGTTGTCTATACCAAGTTTGACAAAGCATCCAAAAGATAAATATCATAACCTTTCATATCCCTTACCTTGAAACACCACTGAAGCAGACAAATAGCATTACCTCCACTTTCTAGACAGGTAGCTGACACACTACAGAGGCTGAATGATTTGCTTATAACCATGTCCCAAAAAATAAGTTAAAAAAAAAAATCTTGGCTCCAAGCTCTGTCCTAGAGCCACAGAGCCACTCAGGCTGAGAGAGAACTCAGAAGGTCTCTTCTCCAATTCAGTTCAAAGCAGGGTCACCTCTGGGGTCAGACCAGGCTGTTCAAGGCTGTTTGACAAGTTGGGTCTTGAAAACCTCCAAGGACAGAGGCTGCAGAAGCCCACTTCTTTTCAAGTCTCATCTGCTCTGTCCTGTTCTGCCCATCAGGCATCACTGTGATGGGCCTGTCTCTGTCTCTTGGATAACAATCTTTTATGTATCAGAAGGTCCTCCTAAAACCCTGTTTTCAGGGTGAAAAAGGCCACACCTCCCTCAGCACATCCTTAGGAAGCATGTACTCCAGCTTCCACAGGCACAGAACTTGCTTCAGCTCATCAATATCTTGTCTTCATGCAAAATTCTCATCCCATCCACTAAATGGGAAGCTGTTTTCTAGATGTGGACTAGTGAGTGCCAGGTAAAGGAGGATTATCACCTCCCTCAATCTGCAGGCTATTAATGCAGCCCAGGATGCTGTTCACTGTGTTGATGCCAGGGTACAAGACTGGTACATGTTTATGTTGCTGCCCACCAGGACCCACAGGCTCTTCTCAGCAGAGTTGCTCCCAAACCTATCAGGTCCCACTCTGCAGATCTGCCAGCATTCCTCCTTCCCAGGGCTAGAACTAGTATTTGTCCTTGCTGGATTCCATGATGTTCCTATCTGGAGCCCTCTGAACAGCAGCCCTGCCTTCAAGCATGTCAGTTGCTCCCCCAGTTTTATGTCATCTGCAGATTTTATGAGATCTACATTAAACAGGCATCAGGGACAGGTGATGGCTTTGGATGAACTCTTCCCCTCATAAAAACCTCTACCCCTCCTCATCTCTTTCAACTCTCTTACATTCACTGCCCCCTTCTATATCCCAATGCAGGATCAATCTCCACCATCCCACAGCACCGTACCATACATAGGAAATACTATAGATCCTTTTTTTAGATTTTCAGCATATCAGACATGAGCACTAAACCATAGAAAGCACATTTCTATTTGAAGTTTCTGAAGTTGTCATCTGTGGACAGCATCGAGCAAAGCAAGAATTTCCAAGTTATTCTCTGTAAGATGCACCTTAAACCTGACTTGTTTTTTTCACTTTTTATTTCACCAGACCAATTGTTATTTCAAAGCTGACCTATTAGCTATACAACATTAATACAGTCTTCTGTATCTACCCAAAGCATTTTCTGTGTATCAGTGCATTAGCAGAGATAAAACTTTTATAAATGACTGCCTATGGAGGGTACAATAAATCTTTTATCTACTGCCATCACACAGGTAAAATAGTATCTAAAAGACAACTCCTCACAGTAACCACATTAACTGAAATAACAAATGTGAATATGTGTCTGAAAGGTGTGTGATATCTGTGTGATAGATGCTGCTGTTGTTAGAATAAATATTGTGCATAGCTCTGGTAGAAAAGTGAACAAAGTGAGAATTTAAGAACACTATGCATTTAGAAGAATATATCACTTTCTAAAAGACTAGACTTAACACATACATTATTCCACAAGTTTCTTTTTCACATCCTTAAAAAATAAAATGTATAATAAATTACTTCACCCAAAGCTTTACATTTATTTTGCAGCTAGGTGACAAACTCACTGTGTTTTAAAAAATTATCTACCGTTTAAACAGAATTTGTGAGTCAAACAGCATTCTCATGTGAACAAGACCACAAGACAACATCCTACGGAAGACCCCATCTTGCCAGAACTTGCTTCCTGTGTCATTACTGCGTTATTTTTCATTCTTTATGTCAGAATGTAATTAAATCCTCAACTCACAAATTCTGAAACAGCAGTACCATATTTTTAATTGTAAAAATCCTTTTGCAACTTCAAAACTGACAGAGAAAATTGTCTGCTATAAGAGAAAACAGTGCTGTACCCTTTAGTCTCTGGATGAATGTCACTGGTGCCTTTGCTGCTGCTGACAGCTTTTTGAGAAAGCCTTGTTTGGCTCCTGAAAAAAGCAAAGGAATACAAGACAACTCCCAAACACTGGCATTTGTTTGTAGGGTGGGGAGTCTTGCACTTCTTTCTCATCCACTATTCGTGGAAAGAAGAAAGACACATGGGCCGAGGGTCCACTAAACCAAAATTCATATAGAACGTTCAACACCTTGCAGTCACCAAAATTGTCTAAGGACTTCCTTTTTTGTGCCTTTCTAATACTTGTTTGAGCTAATTTTCATTACTGCTACTTTCAATGGTCATGAGAAGGGCCATAATCTTTCATAGCTACTGCCCAGAGTAACATGACATGGTCAATCCCAGCAGCTTGAAAAATTGAAAGGTCCAGGAGGGAATTGAAAGGAAAAGTGGAGAGTTGTCTAAATAATGAAACAGAAATCAAGCACAGGTCAATAAAACCCTACTAAGCCAAAATCTTACCAGAAACATATTCATACTTAGCAATATCCTATGGGAAGCCCATATCTAAGTGGCTTAGCACACATTCTGCAATGAGTTATGCTGGCTTTAAGACCTTTGCATATCTTTTCAATTCATGGTCTTAGTCTACACCATAAGACTAAAAACTTACAAACAAAACCAAACAAATGCCCCAGCCTTCAGCAGCCTCACCACTGTAGCCTGCAGCAAACACTGGTGCCAATATTACAGCCTCTCTCCTCTCTCTAATATGTTGCTTCTGCCTCATTGCTGTCTTCTGTAGTGCTCACGCTTGAGGAATTTAGGATTTTAGAACTTTTCTTCAGTTGTGGCCCAAACAGAGCCAGGCACCCTAATCTTTAGGCCAAAGAAAGAGACCGTAGTCCTATTAAATTCAGAAATATTGACATAGCCCTTTATATCTACCCCCACTCTTATCTGCTGTAAAAAGTAAATTATTACTCTAAAACGCTATAATGCCTAACTCAAAATTGCATTTCTTCTTGAAAAATGAAGTGAAAACAAACACAAACAACTCTGGCCAAACAGATATACCAAGTCAGCTCACTTTATTTTACTGCAAAAAGTACACTGAACATGCCTACCCTATATATTTGGTAAATGAACTACAATGGCCCTAAAACCTTGGTGCTGCATCAGTAGCGGTTATAGAAATCTCTCTGTGTAACCCAATCCTTCCAGATCTGCAAGGAGTCGAAGCCTAACACACGAGGAAAGAGTAGGCAAATGAGCTTGCAAACCCATGCGTATCAAAGGTGGCTTGTGGGAACTTCCCTGGTGTATGACAAAATCTATTTTTAGTTCTGATTTCAAGTTGAAGTTTGCAGATATTATTTCTTTTAAAGAAGGAATTCCATGTACACAAATAAGAAGAAAGCAAAAAAGTTAGAAGTCCTCAGTCTGCGGTAAGTAGTTCAAGAACAGCTGAATTTAAATGCTAAAGGAGGATGAACAGAAACTAATAGTCCAGTTTCAAGTTCAAGGACTGCTGTGTCTTGAAAAAGAAGCTTGTGTAATAAAAGAGAGGAGAAACTAGACAGGTAAGATTTTTGACTACATTATATTGCTCTAATATAGTGGGAAAAGAGCAACCTGCTGTCTGCTCAGCAAGGACTTCAGTGCACCTCCTGACCAGGACTTTTGCACTGGTTTCTGGTTTTATTTTGACTACAGCAGATATATTCCCACCCTAATCAGATACAACCACCATTCACTGTGGGCCAATCTGCCCTTGAGTAGAGCAGGGTGGGTGGACTGGTACTGCAGGACGTCTGAGCCTTGCTGAGTCTCCTCTAAGGGACACAGTGTGAGAACCTTCACCAGGAATCCCTGTGGTGAAACTATCTGGAACAGGCTTGACGACCTCAAGAGCCCTTCCCAGAACCAAATTCACAAGACAGTTGTCAGTGGAAACCCCACACAGAGTCTCAGGAGAAGGAGCTCAAAGGGATCCTGAGTGCAGCGCTTGGCTCTTTATCTCTCCATTCCTGTGAGAGGTTTCTGCAGAATGAGCAGCTGTCTCACTCACACAACCCACTTGCAAAGAGGTAGGCTCTCACAGTGCTAACAGTTTCAAAAATATCTCTAAACCTAATCTTTGGGACTATTTAGTTCTTGATTTTGGAGCACTGCCTGGTATAAATTTCGTGGATCTAAATGATGCACTTCTTTCCTAGCTCACATAGAGATAACTGCAGGTTAATAGCAGATCATTTTCAAGAGGCTATGCCTCAGGAACCCAACCCTTAAGTAAGTAATCTTGCATTTGAACCACTAAACCTAAAAGAGGGCCTCTTGATGCCAGAAATTTTAAGACAGCTTCCATCTCCTGTCTACGTGGGTTTCAGTGTGATTCCAATATGATAAGCAGTTCATACTCAGAAGAAGCATCCTCAATCTGAGAAACACTGAAAAAAACGTAATTGTGAACTTTAAAAATAAGCTTCATTCCATGAAATATTAAATTTTCAAAGATATTATGGGGCAATAAAGCCCATTTAATACATTAAAAAATATTATTTTTTTTGTAACTAGGATTCAACCATACTGCATACATACCAACAGCCAAATCACTGTGAAAAGATTCTTTTCTTCCAGAAAACTTTGAAATCCAAACAAACACAAAATCTTAGACAATACCTGAGCTGGTTTTTTTTGGATCTTCTCTAATCCAATCCTACATCAGTATAAGCCACAGGAAATTTGAAAGATATTATCCTTAAGCTTGTCAGCTTTACAATGTGACAAAACTTCAAGTAACAGCAAATTACATAGTGTGATGGAATCCCATCACATAGGAAAATACAATATATTCAAGTATACCTGTACCCTATTAAATGGCTATTTCAACATATAAAATTTATAAATTAAGTACCTCATCTTTTGTAAGTCAGAAACTATTATTGAAATGACACATGCTTTGTCAATCTGAAGAGAGACAAAAAGAGCAGTTAACAGCTTTCAAAAAGAAACCATAGTTTTTCTACTGCTGTTTGCAACACCTAGCTTTTTTTCAGAATTTCACCATTTGTTACGTTTCAAGAAAAAAGTCTTTTCTCTTTATGTGTCTTTACGTGCTGAAGTTTCCACCCCCCTATCAAAAAGCTTCCCTGAAATTAGAGCAAATGCTTGAATTAGGTCAGCCACAAAAGTTACAGTTAGGAAAGTACAAGAACTTCTGCCATTTTACCTACACCAACGTTTCACTTTTTTTTATTCTAGCAGTTCTGACCTTTACAGGAAACTCAGCTGAAAACATTTGAGGAAATTGCTGCAACCTTTTCCGTGACTCTAAATGAAACAAAATGCTATTTTGTACTGCTGCAGGTACAAAATCCTAAAGTCAGTACTTCATTCCTCAAAGCTGTTGGGAGCCATGAAAAATTATGAGAAAAATCACTATCAGACTATAAGGTGATTTATCTGTGGCTTCCATATAAGAGGAACAACAGTTCTTGCATCCTGGGAGCAAGAGGTTTAATCAAAATCAAAGCTTTTGAAAAAAAGACGCATACTGAAAGAGTTAAAAGCTGAGAAATAATGAGTCTTTCACAATTCAAAAGTCTGCAGCATGTGCCCTGCTTGAAGACAAATATGGGAGCAGGAATAAGAGCCCAGAACCATACACAGCCAAGAGGAAACAACACAACACCTTTGAATTATCAAAAGATGACAGTGGAAATGTGAGGAGCACTTTGACCCCTCTGACAAACAGAATGCTTTTCCTTCAATCCCTTTTCTCAAAACCATACTTTACATTTCAAGAGACAAATACCACCATGATTTCCTGCAAACAAATGTCTGTAACTTCAAACAATATGTGAGTTCAATTATCAATTTATATTAAATGCCTCAAAATAAAACTCTGCTGGACAGTACATCAATTCAATATTTAGTCCTCCCAAGAAATTTCCTATGATATTTTCACTAAAATGAGTTAAGGGTTATGGAAAAATTATAAATGTGCTCAGTTAGAAACATAACTCTGATTTTCAAGAATCTTGTAGTTCTAGTATAAATAAACAATACACCCTGAAGCGAGGTTGGAACAAACTTTCCCAGCAACTGAACTAGAATCAAGACAAAAATTATTTTCAACCAGAAAGATGTTGCCAGCACTAAAATACAATATACTTTCATAGCATGAGCTTTACTTTCTGTAAAAAGCAATATGACAACATTTCAGGGACAAATAAGAAACTACCTAGCTTTTCTTTTCCTGGCTTCTGCAATAGTAGCCTTTAGTTTCTCTTTCCAGGGCAATACCAGGTCCAAGACACAGAGGGAGGACATGGGACCTTCAAGCACTGTGATCAAGACTGAGATCTCCCCATCAGCTGGTCATGACAGGAGACACTCCCCAGTGGCTCTGTCAGCAAGCAGAGGGAGAAGGATGGTTTGGAGATTGTTCTACCTTAGCAGTGATCCCCAGCTTCTAAGAGAGGCACAGATCCCAAACTGCTACTGCACACATCCTCTGAGCTTGTGACAAAAGATACGCTCTTGTTTCACTGCTGCACGATTCCACATCCTCTCTTCTTTTTCACTATCAGCTTATCCCAAATTTATAGGAAACGTTCCCAGCTGTCTGTCAGGCATGTGATTGAGGAAAAAAAAAAGACAGGGTTAGAGTTCATGAGCCTCCAGGTTTGTGCTAGTACCACCTAGTCCTGGGGTTATTTCTAACCACAGCCTCCTAAACCTCTCCGGTTTTTGTATCTAGCCTTTAAAATCAAGTCTGTTTCTGCGGCTCACATGACTTCTATCTGATTTACAGCTTGATAGAGAAAGTGTTATTTGCTCAGGAAGTTTTACATACTGAACAATTTATCTACTCTAGCAGAACGGGCACCTTAAGGATGAGGACTCTGACCTGCTTTACCCTCCTTTGCTTTTCTTGTTGTGTTACATAAAACAGATGCACTGATTTGCTCTCTCCCAGCACAAATGAAGCCTTGAACACAGCCAGAAGTGCTGCTTTCGTGGCTGCTCAGGTAAGCCCATAGTGCCACCCTTGCTTCTCAGATGGAAGGGTCTTATGAACACTGCAAAGCTTCATGTCAGGACACTGTTCCACTATTTATTGTACACCTAGAACCAGCCTGCACAAAGATAAATTCATTACACAGCCTTAAGTAAAGGCTTCTACAGCCCATCTGTCATGTGCATTGTTCTTAGAGCATTTAAATATTCATTTTAGCACTAATTTTATTTATAAACTTTACTTATTACAAAGGTCATACCTCAAACATTTGAGACAATAGTGGGGCACTTGAAAACATCCATGTAGAAAAATTAATGCGTCAGATTTAATCCAAACAACTGGCAACAAACAAATTTACTATGAAGTGACAAACCAGCAGTTGTTATGAAAAAAACATTAATTCCTGCATCCAGTGTATTCTACATTAACCACAAAAGTACTGCACTGACGGCACAGTGCAACCTGCTTGGGCTTAAACTGCTGGTGGCTTCTCTGTGATATCCTTGTGTGAACTCTCCCTGTTTATCCCAGCAGGAGATGCCCATGCTACAATGCCCTCCCTACCACAGGAGACCACACTGTGCCACACTTATATCCTCTGCTCCTCTTCTACACATCAATAACCAGTCTACTACAGCAAACTCAAGCTCCTCTTTTAAAGAATCTCCACATTCTTCCTTTTTCGTTACAGATTTGTTGTGTCTTTTGCACATCTTTCTGATAAGCAAAGATCTTCTGGATAGGATTTACACTCTTACATATGTAGAAAGCCTTGTGCTTTTAGAGAGATGAGTGCATACTTTGTAATAAAATTAACAAAACTCTCAGATTTGTTGAGTCTTATGCAATCTTTCAGCTCTGCTTTTCTCTGAATATGTGCGTTTCTGCATTCACTCAGTTCAAGAAATCTTGTTCCATCCTTTAGCCTCACACTTCATATTTCAGTTCAAAAGGAGACAGCTCATATTTACCTATACCAATTAGTTTACTGTGGTTTTTTTAATTACCAAAAAAAAGAAAAGATTAAAGAAACATGGGGGAGGCAGAGGGGGAAGGGAGATGGAGGCTACAAGAAACAGCAAGGAATACAACAGTAAGAAAAGTGGAGAGCACCTTGTAAAACAAACAATCACAAAACACCACCTGTCTCAGAGAAAGCCAGGAAGAAAAAAGAATACACCCTCTGCACATTGTGGTTTGGGTTTTGGAGACGTGCTTGGCTACATCAGTGATCAGCTTTACTACCACCAAAGCAAGCAATTCATTACATCCTAATGCACTTAACAGATCAAGACTGAAAATTATAACTAGAGCAACAAAAGAAGGGAAATAGGAAAAACATGGTGTGCTGGATGCCACTCCAAGCCACTTGATTCGTCCTGACCCATTTTTTTTCAAATGACAGTACCTCTATCTGAGGCCTCACAACCTAGGTGTAAGCAAAAGCATAACTGATGAACAGACACAGCAGATGGCAGGAAGCACAAAGAAGCAGAAGCGATTGGCACAGGCCGGGTGCATAAGCACTCTAGCATTTTGTAAGCACTGTGACAAGACACCTCTAAGGAAGACTTTGAAAAACAGTGAATACATTTGTTGATCTTTATGTGCAGGTTCCCCAAAGTAGGTGAGAAGTACAAAAGCAGAAGCTTGTTATAAATTTATTTAAAAGGTGAGGAAAACCAAACCCGTCACCTTGTCACCAGAACAGAGAGACACACCATCCATGTATGAGACACTTGAGAGATGATGACCCAAAGACTCTAAGATTTAGAGTAGGCAAGTTGTAGAACTGACATGGACTTTGCATTTCAGAAACCTCCCAGAGAATCACACTGTATGACTGCAGCGGGTCTCACAGCCTGCAGATGAACTGGAAGCAACTTCCTGATTTCATACTGCTGTAGAGTTGTCTGCTAACACCTGCCCATGAACCCCTGCAGTATACACTCCTTCCCAGTTTTAATCTGGGGCTGAGAATTTGTTTTACATATTTGCAACATATGTGAGTACTGGGATTAAGGGCAAAATGCATTGTTGCCATGGGGAAGGTGTTTGACAACCAGACTCTTTAACTGGCACCCTTCTCCCCCATCTCTACAATCTTCATGCCAATAGATGGCCAGCCAGGCTTTTATCAGCTGGAACTCCTGCCTTGCACCTGTGTTTGGCAACAGCACAGTGCATTTGTGTGCATTTCAGCCACGCAGTGTTCTCAGCACATCCACACACACATCTGTGCAGGTGCTCCTCCCTGCATCCTTGAATACTGTGGGGAGGTACAAAAGGTGCTTCTCAGCCATCCTCCCCCCAGTCCAGCTCCAGCAGAATGAAATTACTCAAGCAGTTTCAAATAAAAATAAATTTCTTCACACAAAAGTTCCATTTTTGTCCAGCTATTAGAAGCATTGTTAACTTTGCCTGAAAGTGCAATGTCATTCCTCATTTCTTTGAGTGGAGAGTGGGATATGCAAGAATTTAGCACGCTAACAGTTTTTCCCCATAGAAACCTGGCCTTATTAAAAAATGCATCAGACTACAGTTTTAGACGGTGAAAAATGGATATTTCGTGTAGCAGAAATATTTCTGCTGTCAGTATAAAAAACTCCGTGCATATTAGCACATAAAGCATACATATCTATATAAGAAGCTTATAATATGTATAAGAAACTACTGTTATAGTTATGTTCTTTCTCACAACCATACCAATTTGAACAGATGACCAATACAGAAAAAAGCGACGACACATATTCTTAAGAAAAAAGTGCTGGGAGACATTATCACAAATTGTAACATGTTAGATAGATAGCAGATAAGCTATCTCTATGACACAGACAGATTTAGAGAGAGACAAAGTCACATAAATCCTTTATGCAAAATCCTATCACAAACCAGATGATCCTTAACAGCAGGATTTTCTAATGAGAACATTAACTGACTCACCCAGTATCTTGCATTCTCTGTTTAAAATCATATGGAAGGTTTTTTTATTAAATGATTTATCTTTTCTAAATGATGTTGTACAGTGAAAGAGAAACAACAACAACAAAAAAACCCCACACAAATGGAAAGGAAGTCACCGAGCTACACAAAAACATACAAAATACATAAAATACAGCTGGCACAGAATTTCAAAATTTTTATTTCAACCACACTTAAAAAAACCTTGGTGATGGTCCAAACAGCCATTTTTCTATCCAATTAGCAAGTCACAAAAAATTGTACAAATTCCTATAGAGGTCTTCAATCACATAATTCTGCATTATAGAATGAAGAACTGTGCCATAAAAAGGTTAGGGCAAATTACAGAAATTCCTATTGTTCTTTGACAGACCTCTCATCAAATATTCTATTGAACCAACACATTGCTCAACCCTCTGCAGTATATATCTATTAAGGTTATGCAGAGAAGTCCACTGAACCTGCATAGGGAGGGCAAGTGTTGGGTAATTCCACTGCATGTAAAATTAGAACTGAGATTCTTGAAGATGAATCACTATCTTAAAAGAGTCCCCTCAAACAAGCTGAGATTTTTTCAAGACAAAAACCAGGGACCATGAAAATATTTAGAGAGAAAGATAGTTACAGCATTACAGGATTTTTAGGGCTTTGTTTGTTTGTGTAGCCAGTTGTATGAAAGCTTGCAGGAATTAATGAAATAAGAAACCTGGATTAAATCAGGGTTAATGAGATCAGGAGTAGACACATCATTATTCAAATCACACACCATGTGAATAGTATGCACTGCCAGACTTGTAAATCAGAGATTAGAATTTAACACTCTTCCTTCTGCAGTCTGACAGTTTAGGGCTAGAGGTCTCTTTATAAATATTGCTGGCATCCACCTGCCACAGCTTCACAAGACAATGTATTATGATTCCAGGTTTTCCTGGTGCTAAGTACCAACAATTTCAAGATGTAACCGATGGCAGAAGCAGTTCCTCAGCACTTCTGACAGTCATGCTCCTCAAGTCTTACAACCCTTGCAGCTGTCAAGCAAAATTTGTTATTTAATTATTTTCCATCTTAATTGGACCTTTCTTCCTGCAAACATTACAGCAGGTACAGGTTAATTCATGTAGTTTGGAATGGGGCGATATACCTTATGGATTCCTTTTTGTCTGGATAGCCTTTTGAGTTCTGGCATGTTGCTAATATGCTCAAACCCAGAGGTAGTTTCTTAGGGGAAAAAAACCCCAAACTGTATGAAATGAAAAGATTCAGAACAATTTTAATAATCCCCATTAAAAGATGTCCTGGAACCATGGAAATTCCTTTATAAAATGTAGGTCACATGTTTCTTTGGAGGTATTAGACTTAATTCTAGAGATCTGATATTTAGAAAAGATAGCCCTATTCATAAAATCTTAGTAGCTGGGAAAATTGACCCAAACCTTAACCAATGGGTCTCAAAAAGCCTCTAGAAATGCAGCAGCTGTCCTCTACACTTGAGACTGTTTTCTCTTAGTAGAGTGGAGGTCGCTGGACAAAGATTTTCATAGTAGAATTTTTTAGGCTCTTCATATATTCTGTCTGCTCTTTTACAGCTGGGAAAAAAAGAAAAAGGAGGGGAAAGGAGATGTATAGGTCAAGCTATTCTAGCAAAACGACCTCCTATATCTTGGTTTTATCCAAGAGAAAAGAGGTATAAAGAATGCAAATAGAAGAAATAACCATGCTCAACACTGACCCAGAACAGCAGAGAGTGTTGCTCAAGACTAAAAAATGTGTGATGGGTGCTACAACTGCTTGAGAGAGTTTGATATACCATTGGTATTTGTAGGAGAGGTGCAGCCTAGCGTCATAGATGGGAGAAGATTTGGTGACCACAATCCTCACCTCAAATTACTTAATCTCATAGTTACTCAATGTTTGCAAAAGAGATTGGCATGCTACCTTTGAAGTCATGCATCATACTGAAACTACCTTTGCAGTTTCTCAATCTAGTGTTTATTCAGCCATCATGAAACTTTAAACAAACCTGCATGGCTATCAGAGCCACACAGGCTTACTGGCTTGTATTACAAAACAACCAAAACTGTATAGGACATATAATGGTCAAGTCCACATGAGAAAAAATGATGTGTACCTGCTTAGCACACTCAGCAGGTTTCCTGTTCACAGACAAGTTGCATAAGAAAGTATGATCTTTATTTGGATAAGTCTCCTTCCAAGCAGAGACAGCTATTTTATGGTTTCTCCCAACGTACCATGTGGTACCAGCATGCTTGAGGCTCACTGTTACTGTAAATAAGATAGAGGTAAAAGAAAAGCACTGATTATGCAGTTCTGTTGAGGGGAAATGAAAGTTTAAAGATGAGAGTTAAAGAAAGAAAGCAGACAGCAGGTGCATAGGAGTCATCAAGGATGATGAACTGGTGCAGTCTGACCATATATAAAGGCATATTGGAGCTCCAGAACTGAGTCCTCTGAACCCGTTTGCCTTGCTGAGCATCACTGAATGATGATGCAGATGATGCAGACTGATTCAGCCAGCAGAAACAAGATTTCAGCATCTACAAACACCCAGGGAAATTTCCTTTAGGTATTTTTAAATTTAAAAACTTAATACATTAGTTTTCATTTTTACCTTTAAACAAGAATCAAGGGGGAAAAGTTGCATATGTCATACGTAGAAGAAAGACCTATTTTTTGATCTAAGCATTAACAATTCTTTTTACTCACCAATTTATCAAGAAAATATTTATTCATTTTGAACATTTGATACACTCCTGGTCTGAGTATTGTGACCTGAGGGAAGACACTGAGTGTTACTCCTCTGTGTTGAAGAGGACTCACCTACATTTCCAGCAGACTTTAGTGCAACTTTAACTATTAAACTGCTATGACTCCAATTATATATATGCAGATCTATGCCTTAAAATTCTAAATATTGACTTATACAATTCTCAGGATGACAGGAAAAATGACAATATATGACTTAGATTTTGTTCCCCAAGAGCAGCCTTCCTTGAAAGTAGCTCCCTGCCATAAAAGATAAATGTGTATGCACAATACAAATCATAGAAAATTAAGACAATCATTGGATAATTAATACAAATACAAATATCTCTTGAAAAGAATGGGGAGAAATCTCACTTAGCAGAAGGAGTATCCTTCCATTTGTAGCAAATATTGAACTTAAGAAGTTTCAGGCAAAGCAGAGAAATTTGCCAGGCAATTCATAAGAGTACTCTATCCACCCTGCTCCTCAACTGTATTTTTTACTGGGGAGGCAAAAAACAACACTCCTTCTTCTAGATACTCTGATATCTTCTAGAAATTACAGGATATTCTAGATGTATTTAGATTTAACCTCCTTCACTGCAAAATGCTTTAAGTTCAGATGCAGGGGTTTTTTACCTTTACAGTATTAAGCTTGACAGCACAGCATAAACCATTTCTTCCTTTGTTTTCATTGGGAGCCCTTCTTGATGCATTTCCTTCAGGCCAAGGAGAACACTTATACTCAGGCAGTCCTACTGATTTTAACAGGCCTCATCAGGAAATAAAGTTTTTAGGCCCATTCCTCAGGAAAAACAAGACCTCAAACCTCTCAGCCCTTCTTACACTTTGCATGCACATTTCCTCTCCTCTGTGATCCACTAAATGGGGAAATACTGAGAAATAAAGAAATTATCTAGGAACAGCCACACAGCAGTGGTTTAAAGAAACACCCAAACATAGATGTGCTCTATTTTGTAAACAGCATACTCATAATCCCAAATCAACTAACAGACTCCTTCAAGAAAGTCATTAACCCCTCTAGACAAGGGCTGTGGCGGACACTTCCCAGAATTCATGGGAGTGGTGGCCTGGGAACAGATACCGCTGAAAAGGAAACAGAGCTTGAACACACATAATACTATACTGAAAAGTACAAAAGGCAAAGCTATGCCTTTTTATCCCAGAATAAAACTGCAAAGAAACAAGGCCCATTGAGGATATTCTGCTAGAGGAAGATGAATACAGAGTAAACAAGCAGCAAACAGATCCAAGGGCCTGGGAAGAAGCTTGAAATCCACAACTGAGAGGAAACCCCACACAGGGCTGGGGAAATGGAGCACAATTGTAAACTGACGCTACACAAACTGGTTTGGATGTGTCTGCACTGCTCCACACAACACAGAAGTGCTCAGGGGCAGAGGTGGCTCTCACTAACCTATAGGCAGGGGGAAAAGCAGACTTGGGAAAGGTGAGCAGTGTCTCAGTGCATCAGTGCACCTGCTAGTGATGAAAGCAGGTAGCTGTAGCAAGTACCCATTTAAGGGAATGAAACTCATACATTCCCATAACAGTGTCTCCATTTAGCCTTCAGTCATTTAAAGAAAACGGGCTGACCCTACATTTGGTCACTTTTCATCCATTTTCTGTCCCTCTGTCATGTAAGTGCTGCTGCTCAGTCAGTGACTACTGCATTGAATTAGTGAGTATTTGCAGGTACTTTCAGACCTAGGCATTTTCAACACATATTTCATTATCTACCATCAATGCTAACACTAAATTTAAGTTGTCACATGGAAAGAGTTTGTTTGCTTTGGACTTAATTTTTTCTGAAGTACTTAACAGGGTGTGAACAGTGACAAGAGTCACATGAGTACACTGAACAGCCGAAGTGCTGGGGAAAGAGCCTTCACCTATAAAGGGGGGAGGCGAGTAACTAGCCTGGTCAAACGTAGTTGGTAATTACTAGTTAATCTGCTAAGGCCAGGTATTCTAGCAGCTACAAGAAGCTCCTAAACCAACAATTTAAACACTCTGAATCCTTAAAAATCATGTTTATCTTTCTTACTTAATATGTTTTTTTAAAAAAATCACTTGCTTCCTCATCTAAATAAGCTTTATCTCACACTCGCTGTGACCAAGCCCACACAAATAAACATTCAATACCTGGAAAAAGTCATTTAAAAAGGCAAAAAGGAAGCTTGAGTATAATAAGGGTGATGCTGGCCAAGTATTGGTCAATTCCTTATTTCCTGTATTTTAAATATTTATTAAATGCACACACGAATCAAAATAAATGGTCTGGTCTCCATTTATTTACACAGTTACACAAATCCTGAAACATAACCAACTATCCCTTAACATAAGACCATTGACAGTTTAATAGGAAGTCATTTATTTGTCATTTAGAAAACAAAGGTTGGAGACATAGGTAATCAAAACAAGAATTTCAGCTTCCTTTCTCCCTCTTTATCCCACAGTACAATATTTCATCCTCTCATGTTCTCCTGTACCTCATAACTCTGCCTTCAGTATGACAGTTTCACACATCAGGGATGAAAAATAAAGCTGTTTGGTTTTCAGTAACATGAAATTCCCTCTCATACTTCCAAATTTTGTTTTATTCAAATCTATTCACAAGATACGTACCAGCAATTCTCAGGGAAATCCTATATATCTACTTATTTGTCTTAGTTTATCTCTTAAGTTCTTCCTACTCAAAGTTTAAATTTCAAAAGTAATTTTCTATACAAAGATGCTTCTAAGGCCAGAAAATAAGACTCTTTCATTTAGTTGCTCAGGTTTCCTGGTCACATCAAAATATTTACCCAGATTTCTGAAGTGCACAAGGAAAACTGGAAAAGCATACTATTCCCTTTCCACAAAGTCACAACTCTGTTCTTGTCTTTGGATATTTATTTTCATTCACTCAAAATCTGGGGCAGTTAGCCACAAACTACATTTTCCAGCTAAGTACTGTAAAAACATTGCTAACCCTGAATTCAGTAAGAGTCTGCTGAATACTTTTACTAGCTCTTCAAAACTAATATTTTTAAAACAAGAGAAAAAAATCTATTAAATAACAAGAATTATCATGACTACTTGTCTTGCATTCTTAATTCACAAACACACACACACATCTCATACACAATAAGGTTAACTGAAAGAAAGCAGAGAAAACTAGAATCAATCTCCACAGTGTATTTCTAAAAATAATTAATTTTCAATGTACCCTCTGGAGGACACAGCTAAATTTTACTTCCACTCTCTTCTCACATCATGTTTTTAAATTTCTTTCCTTATTTTAACAGTATGAGATGTCCAAAAGTAAAGATGCCCTGAAGATTATTTTGACGCAAAATATTTTCCACGCTCTGCTGTTCTATAATGAATAGTGTCTTAGGACATTATTTTGTGGAAATGAATACCAAAACTGTTCAGTGTATTTAACATTTTCTAAAAATCTAAATCACCACATCATGTTTTTAAATTTCTTTCCTTATTTTAACAGTATGAGATGTCCAAAAGTAAAGATGCCCTGAAGATTATTTTGACGCAAAATATTTTCCACGCTCTGCTGTTCTATAATGAATAGTGTCTTAGGACATTATTTTGTGGAAATTAATACCAAAACTGTTCAGTGTATTTAACATTTTTTAAAAATCTCAATCACCATAGTATATGTAAAATCCTTTTGATAATGTATAAGGCAAGAGTGTACTAAATTGACATTCATTTATACGTTGTTTCATTTTGTAAGCTTTATTTCGTAAATCTAATATTATCCAGTTAAGTGGATGCTTTAATGTAATTATTTAAAAAAGAACACTCTGATTGTTTTGATTCCATTCCCCAGTCACTGCTTGAATGGCTTTCTGTTGGATACATTAGAAAATTACCATCATCACCAGTAGAAATTCTGTCCAAATGGATTTTAAGAGAAAGCTGGCAAACCTAGCTGATGCATGACACTTGTGGGAAGTTGTCCAGATTTTTTCACATCTTCTTCTTGAAAAAGCTATCCCATTTAAATGCTACAAAACATGGAAGTGTTTATTTAGATTTTAATATGTTGACCTCAATTCCATGCTTGTGTGATCCAGTATGAAGCAGAAGTAGCAACACTGACATCACGAGCATCACCAGTAACTCTGCCCAGGCAGTAACAACAGCCAGTACCTGGCTGAAAGAGTTGAGAAGCCTTCGATTTGCAGAGCAGAGAGCAGTGACTCAACCAGGTTTAACAGTACAAGAAAAACTGCTTGGTGGCTCTCATACTGTCACTTTACACATGAAAAGCCAGCCTTATACATTTTTAAGGATGTTCCTAGCAGCAGAAAAGTGTATTAGACATGACATTTTGTTCTTCAGAGGAAGAAAACTCAGAGTTGCACTATCCAGATGTCAGAGAAAACAAACATACAGAACCCAAGAGCACCTGTATCTGACCACAGCCAGATGTCACTTTGCCCGTTGCAGCGATGTCACCCTTACCACTGTAATATTCTCAAGTCATTATCTTTATAACCCTTTATGCTGCATGTGTATCCTCCTGAAACACTGAATCTCAGGATGGCAAGCACTAAAACCACCATAAGATACTGTATCACTACAGACTGTCAAGAAAAAAATAAGCCCCAAAAGCTGAAATACGGGTGTGAAAATGCAGATTTTATTCACCATATAACTGTACCAAGCTGATGATCATTTCTAAAGCAGGTTTTTATTTCAAACAGCTGGAAATTAAAATTCAAAGATATTAGAACCAGCCCCAAAGCCTGTACACAATCAAAGTTCATTTTCTATCGATCCATTTGCTTGAGGACAGAAGAAAAGCAAAAGCCAGTTGCGCAGCTCTTATTGCTACATACCCTCAAGGGAGTGAAATCAGCTATGCTAACTGAACAGCCATCAAAGCCTGTAAGGTTTAACTAAAACACAAAAAAAGTCGAGGAATCCTCAAAATGGGGGTGGGATAGGGCACAGGAATGAAGATAAATAAGAGGGAAAAGGAAACTTAGCAACATGTAATGCAGGTAAGGAGCCCTTCAACATCAATGTATTCTGCCTTCCCACACAGCACTCGGCCTTCCACCCTCAGAAACTATAGAGGGTACTCTGTAATCTTGTTTGTTTTTAAAAGGAAGCACATATGCTGAATTAGAACCAAGACCTACTGAAAATGTCTGAGACTGGGAAGAAATACTCCAAACACATTTGCACAGAGTATTGATCTTTCATCCAATGAAGTCCAGTCAGTTTTTTCCCTGGTGTGTTGAGGTACTCTCGTAAATTCACAGCTAGAGTAACTATGCAAGAAAGCTTCCAGAGAGGCTGGGGGCTGGGACAGGCTGGAAAAACAGCCTCCTTACATTTCATTAGAGGCTGCAAACCAGCCTCTCTGAATTTCCTTAGACTACAGCAGAGTCCTGTAAACACCCTTTATTACAACAGCTCCTTTACAGCCTGTAAGTATGCATTAAAATAATAGGAGGCTGTGCTGTTGAAAGGGGGAAAAAATACAAATTCTAAAATTACAGGTGTCTACAATAATATAGTAACAGCTCTGGCTACCAAGTTTCACCTTATTTTATGTGGTACTTGAGGAGAAATAGAGTTTGTCACCACAACTCCATATTCCTATAACAACCAAGGCTTAAAAGAAGAGGGAAAGTGGGGAACTTAAGTAATGAAAAATGAACTGGACACTTTGAACTGGGTATTAATAATCCAGCAGGTTGGGCATCAGCTCCAGTCAAAGATCTGGCTGTGGAAAGTGAAACTCTCTCCCTTGAAAATCAAGTCAGTCCATAGATTAGGCTGCTAAATACAAAACATGTCCTAACAGAGCCAGAAGTCTGGCAAACCAGGCACTGGGTCTAGAACAGCAGGAACACATAAATCAGCAAGCACTGGTAGTCTACTGTTTACAAAACTCAAAGGGGAAGGGAGTGAATTTGCAAATTATTTTTTCTCTAATATAGATAGGTAAATTTAAATAAAAAACACATACAAAGAGACAAATTTCTTACTAACTATGACCTGTTCCAGGTCATAAGTCAAAGTAGTAAGAAAGAAAGTAAGAAAGTAACCTGACTAGTTACTTTCCTGAGATCCCTGCTCCTCAAGGATAGCAGTTACAGCACTGCATGACAGCTGCAGGTTAAAGTTAGCACCTGTACTTTCTAGTGAAAAATAATTAGTATCTGCAACTTTGTACATATGGATTATGAGTGGTAAATACAGGAAAGGCTTAACTCCATTATATCACAGTACTGCAATGAGCAGGAGGGGCATATTCACAGCAATTCTCTCCTAGGCTTACACACAGAGTATTCTCAATCTGATGCACAGATCATTTCTGTAAGATATTACTTGTGAAAACAAAGGTATAAGGAGTTAAGAAGTACAGTGAGCTGCATAGATTACTTCCTAGCAGACCAAATACCAAGCTACCTATTCAGTAAGCTTTTATTCTTTTTACTTTTAAGTGTACATTTCTTCTATCAACATATACTGTACACTTAGTCACAAGTACTTACCTGCCTTGGGAAAAGGTCTGATGTTACCCTGTCCTTCTCCTGCACTCCGTGGGGTGTAACCACTGCTATACTTTTGGTTTGTCCTACAGTTTTCCAAGGTAGAAAACTAAATGCAACTCAGCCACCTCCTCTGTCACATTTAAATTATAAGTGACAGCTTACTTGGAAGACCTAATTTAAGAAAGAAAACAGGCAATTTGAATAAGGCAGAGGAGGTTGGACTTTCTTTTCTCAAAAATTCACAATGATTTTTCCTGAGTGAAAAATATCAAGTAAGGAGTCAACAAGATTAGATAACAGCCAATTTTCATACAAATAAATGGAAGAAATGACATTTATTGCATCAAACAATGCAATCACAGCCCATAATAAAGACCAAGATGGGCACTGGAACTAGACACTCAAAGTATTTCTTCAATATTCAAAGCATCAAGCCCAGAGCTGGTAGGTTATGCAACATCATACGGAAAACAACAAAAATGGTTTAAAGGCAGTTTTATGCTCCCATTTTGAGAAGTAACAAGAAACACTCCAGTGACGGGTTAGTTCAGAAGAGCCTGTCCTTCTCAGCTGTTGATTACTGGTGAGTGCTGGGAAAAGGGCATTGGACAAGACACACCAGGACTACAGCAACTCCTTCACGTTCAAACCGTAACCTCTGTTCCCATGCAGGGAGGATGTACTGATGTCCACGTACAACAGTACATCATGTACAACATGTACAACATGCACTGATTTGAGGCAAGCAGCCTGTGCTTTCTTTGGTTACCTGCAGAAGACCTGCAGTCCTACTACATTACCTCACTAATGCAACACTTATGCACAGGTGCAACTGTTATCTGAGCATTTTCAGTTCTTTTGCCACAACCTTTTAAAAGCTAGGGCAGCCCTCACTTTTGCAAAGTGAGCTTGAAAGAAGTGAGAACTAAGATCACCATGCTATATAGAAGAGGTACAATCCCTTCCATTACACACAGAAAGGAACTCCAGTTGGCACAAGAAAGGAAAACAAACATGTATTTTTAACCAAAAGTTTTGAATTTAGATTTAAATAGCTGTTACCTTTTCCAGCTGCTAAAGCAACACAACAGATGACTTGCAAGCCATAAACCAGGACATACATTTTTAAGCTTCTTTTCAAAATCGCAGACTAATTTCTTATTCCATCATGCCAAAGCTCTTAAAGCATACATGTAGAACTCAAAGGGAGAGCCCTGTCCTTCTCTCTTCCCCAAGGTACTAATTGGAATGTTCCTCTAGGCCCAAGCCTAGCCATGTGCCTGAAGCAGGTATCTCCACACTTTATTGGCTGTAATATGGAGCAAGCAATACTCAAGAGTTCTTCTGCTGGTCTTCAAGATATCCATAAGACCCAACTACTCATGCAACAAGTTTGCATGAGTAGGCTAGGCTTTTTCCTTTCAGGAGTTTGGGGAGGGTTTTTTAAAAGTCTTTGTTACTAGGTATGAAGGTTTAGATTCCACATAGCAAAAAAATTCTAAATCCACCAGGAAATGCACTCTAAGCTTTCTTACTGCACTCAGAGTGGAGCTGCAGGGACAATCAAATTGCTAACACAGACCCAGGAACCCAATCCTACAGCTTAAGAAATGTGCTGAATTGGTGAAAGGCTGCCAGACACCCGGGATCATTGTGAGCTGCCATGGTTACTAACTGGGGTTTAGCTCTGCAGGCTCTAAACACCACCGTGCATAGAACCAGCTATAGAGTTAATTAGCTACAGAGAAAGGAAAAACTTGTGTGGCAGAAGAGGAATCTCACATGGACAGTCATCTGCAGCTTAACTATACGGACTTTCCATAACCCTTTCAAAACAAGCATAGAAGATATCAAAGTTATGGCCCGTCCTTTCAGTTCTTAAGATCTATTTCAGGATATTATCTCCAGTTTTTCCATCCCCAGACCCCCAATTACTCTACTTCAAATAATTTCTGAGGCACAACAAGGGACATCTCACTGCTTCTGCTTCACAATCCTGTCAGCACATCTGACAAACGCTTCAATAAAATAAAAAAGGAGAGGAGAGGGGGAGCTAAAACTAAAAATGGGTGAAGGTGGAGTTAAACAAAGTGAAGTAAGATATTGGCATCGTATTTTCAAGAAAAGCTCATCTAAAAATAATACAAGAAGAAATATCAAATAATTTAAAAGGTCAACCAACAGAAAATGCATTTTATCAGTTATGTTCTTCACTATTAACTCATCAGAGCTTTGACAGATCCTGCTCAGCTACATCACTTCTGAGACCTTTGCAGTTAACACTAGGCTGCTTCAGGACGGCCTCCACCTCCTCCTTCTCCTCCTCCTTTTAAATTATTTTCAGAAATACCATACAGTATGCCTAATAGGTGAATCACAGATTCTTTCTATATGCTCTCAAAGACAGGCAAATTAATTTTCTTCAGAGTAATCAATCTTATTTAAGTAAACAGACAACTCCAAATGTAATTTTCACCTTTTTTTTTTAAATTAAGAAAAGAGATTTCCTAAGATGGGTAAGGTATCCATAAGTGCATTTCATTACTAGAAAGTTTTTTTAATGAGGAATAGAGCAACCTTTCCTTCAAAATTAAAAAAAAAAAAGTCCTTTTATTTTTTTAAATTATATGAATGTGGTACTTCGTGCCTAGACTACAAAAAAAAAAAGGAAAAAGGAGGCAGCTGAAGTAGTTTATCTCTTCCCCACTACACGTTCTGCACTATCTCCGTTCCCATACAATCACAGCCACAAATTCTTCATTCAAAGTCTAGCAGAACAAAAACACACCACATGCTAGCCCACCTGACCACTTTAATACGCCTAGAACATAAATCTAGATGAGTGACACAGCTTCCCCGTGTGCCTTCAGTCCCAGTACGCACCCAGGATCTTTGGAGAGAGGCTCCCGCGCCGTCTCAGCTCAGGGGCAGCCACCTGGGCGAGCTGCAGCAGCAGCAATGGGAATGTGAGCGCAGGGCAGAAATCATTTTGTGAAGCACTGATTCCACAGAGATACCAGCCTCCCAGTGAGCCTGCTAACAAACTGGTTTCTGGCCAAACAAACTACTGCCTTTTACACAGACATCCCCTTCCAAATAACAGTGAGAGTAGAAGCAAAGTTTTAGCAAAGGTGACGAGTGTATGTGTTGTGTTCACATTAGCTGCTTCTTTCTTCATATTAGCTTTGGCTTTGCCACATGAATCTGAACATATTAAAAAAGAAAAAGAAAAAAAAAGTCTCATCTCTCCTTCCAGCACCACCAGAGTCCATAGGGTGAGGAATAAGGGTACATTGTAATTCTTTCAGTTACATGTACATAATGTAACACTTGATTCACATCGCTATTTTGCCACTTACACAGGTTACAGGATGTTTTATTTTTAAATACGCTGTAAATGTCCCTCTAACTAGTAACATACAGTAGAATCAACCTACTAGGTCATAACAGCAGCCAATTCAACTCAAAAAATGCAGTGCTGACACAGTTATCTTGGGTTTGGGGGGTTTTTTCCAATTGAAGTGGTAAGCTAAGATTCCATATGGATACAAAGGATTTCTGCTTAAGTCTCCCTCCTCACTAAGATGCTTCATCAGATCACACCTCAGCTCTCAGCTGGGCTGACAGTAGCTCCTCTCCCTCCCAGACCCAGATTCTCCATTCCCCATGCTGAGCACTCTGTGGAGGACTTTACATACCCTGTGTTAAATGGCAAAATATGGTGACACAGGCCATTGAAGGACTAAAGAAACATGGGGGGTTTAAACTTCTTTTGTCTTAGAACCAGATAAAGGAAAAAAAGAACTGTAGGAGATGAAATGCATTCCCAGACTCCTGAGAGAAGTGGTAAGAACACTGAAACAACAATAATGTGTATTTTCATGAGCAGTAAGAGAGCAACCACAGATTGTGAAACAACCCTGGAGGACTTTATTATGGTGATTCAGACCCATTCACCAGCTCAAGGGAAAAACAAGCATCCTATCACCACCAGCAAAGAGTCAGTCAGTTCCCACCTTCTCACCCCAAACAGTTTGCACCATTTTGTTCTAATAACATGCAGAGGCTTTCAGAGGGAGCCCATTCCAAGTCCAGCTGAAGGATCCAGCAGTGACAGTTCTGGTTGAATGAACACACCATTCAGGACCTTGCTATTGCCAGGTCAGACAGCATGTCAGCTGGAAAGGGAAAGAATATTAAAAATAAAAATATCCCTTCATTTCCCAAAGGGGAAGCCCTCATAATGAAAAGGCTTAGAGTGATCCCTAAGTCCCCGTTCCACAGCACTCGTTGAGATGTGCTCAGACAAATAGGTGAATCCCTACATTAGACTTCATGCTGTTAAGAAACAAAAAAAGGTTAACAATACTGTCAAAAGTGGAAATATTTCAACTGTGCAAGCAAGTATGTTTACTCTTTGATAACCTTTAACAACCTTTAACACAAAAAATTTTGGTTTTATTTGAAATTAAAACTATTTAGTTTCAAAATAGAGAACAACTTTAGAGCATACAAAAATTCCTGATTTTAGTTTTCATTCCTTTTTCTACTATTCATAACATCTTTAAACTGTCTGCACTGAGGAATAAATTCAAGCAGGATATTTCTAATGCAATTACTTCCCTCATAATAGTTGTGTGCTTCTAAATCTATTTAGTGGGCTCTGAAACGGTACAGATTTTGTAAGGCTCAGTACTATCTCTGCCAAGCAATGAGCAGATACAAGATATTTCAGTCAATATTGTACCTATTTGTTGCCTCAGGAGACTTTTTTTTCCCTATGGCATATAAGGAAATACATTTTGCTGTTTTGTGATTTTTTTTTCTTCCAGAAAAAAAAATGTAACCCAGCACTAACAACTTTGCATTTCAAGCTGGAGCCCTTGTATTCAAGAGCTAACAGTTTAATACGTACATGATGCTGCACAAACTGGGAAACAAATCTACATTATGAACAGGACAAGTAGTACAATATTTTCAGGAAATAAAATTTTACTTAATTCTCATAAGCCAACTGTACAAATATAAGATGAGTCAAATGTAGAGCAAATAATTATTAATCAAATGCGTGGTACTGTTTGGCACATGGACATAAATCATACATAGAGGTAACTATGCCTCTTACTAATAATAAGTTTTATACCAGATAAATGAAATTTTCAGCTAAAAATCCAATTTATCTTTAAGTGTTTGTTGATATTTATTTCAAGCATCTTAGATGAAAACAAGGCTATAAAATTTGGCTGAGGTAGTAGTTAAAATTTTACAGCTTTTTAATAGTTTGCTCAAATTAAAAATAGGGAAATGTTTATTTTGTACAAAAACATACTTTCTTTGGTTCCGAAATATTTCCTTAAAGCTACACTTTAAGTTACAAACAAAACTGACCTACTTTTGTCCTCTTGAAAATGTAACTTATACTGTACAAATTTCACAGGATCCCTGTAGTACTCTCCATTATTGCAAATAATTTCCCATTATAAAACCTGTGTTTATCTAGGTATTATCTTGACAATTATTTTTTAAATCTATATTACAAAATGTTTGATATTTTAAAAAAAGAAATGTCAAGATCTCCTTCTTTTATTTCTAGTAAGAACCTACTTCCAAGGGAAAAAAAAAAAGCTTAGGACAAAGTAGCTTTAGCTATCTTAAAATCCTAAACTTTCGAAAAATACAAGTTTTAACATGTCATATACAAGGAATATGCTTTGTGGTGTCCACATTAAAATCTCACAAATATGGAAAAAAAAAATTAAAAATTAAAAAAACAACAACAAAAAAATGTACACAGCTGACAGATTAATTAAGAGTTGCTAGGATCTCCATGGATTTCATTGTCACTCATCACTGCCACATGTGCTGGGATGCTCAAGTGTGTTCACTGAAGGCTGTGAGCAGGAGGGCAGAACTCCCCTCTCACAACAGCTCCCAGTTGTGCCAAGGTGCAGAAACCAGCCCCAAGACTGAGCCCTGTGCTTCCAACAGCCCCTGGCAGTACCACAGCAAGAGGGAATCACCAAAAATCACATTGGAGGAGCAAAAGTACTGAGGAAGGAAGAGCATTTATATTGAAATAAGGACCTAGGTCAAGAGCCTGTTGGGGAAGGAAACAAGGGTGAAGCAGAGCAAATTCAATGGGATAACCTGAGATGCAAGGATGGGGAGAGGCAGAGGAAACATAGAGCCAGGGGAAAGAGGAGGAGGCCTGGCATGGCTGGAAAGAATATGATAAGCTTAAGAAACCCCAGAGGTGGGAGCGAGGAAGGAGCAGTCAGACCTGACAAGGAAGGGAACATACAGGAAGGGCTGAAGCTTAAGAGTAGAAAGAGCCGGGAGGAAGGAAGGGAATAACCAGATAAGGAGCCTGAATAAGACAGTTGAAAAGGCTGAAGTGAGGCAGGAGCATTGTAGAAAAATAGTCTGCTACCCTGTAAGTAACTCAGTATGATGGCTTTCCTGAAGTGCTGCACACAATTCTGCAGCAAAGGGCTAACCACACTTAGGGAGGCAAAGCAAAGGCCTGGATCAATCAGTGAAAAGGACACTTGAAAGGAGAAATCAAAAGATTTCTGTTTGCTACATTGAAAATATGTGTGATTATTTTCTAAAAATACATCAGAGGGGAAGGAATAGTAAAATAACAGGAAGAGAAGGAACTTTTTAATCAGAAATACAAGTCATGAGAATAAATGAGCCAAGATCTCCCAGGAATAATTTTATGCTAAACAAGTGAGGAAGTTATTTGTAGTTGGGTTTTTTTGGTGGTTGTTTTTTGCTTGGTTGGGATTTGTTCTGGTTTTTTAAATCATAAGAGCAGTATCTTCAATAACATCTAAAAAGCAGAAAAATAATGTCCCTTTTTTAGATGCAAAATACCCTCAAAGCTGTGTCAAGCTAGCAAGACAAAATTCTCCCCCTAAAACAATCCCTCCATCAACACCTTTAAATCTTTCAGAGTGGAACTTGCTGTGCTGATGAGATGAGCTCTCAGAGCTGTCCAAGAGCAGCAGAACACTCACCTGAAGGCTCTGTCCAACAGGGTTTTAAGCTGGGGCTGCCTTTCTTCTCCCCTCCCCCCAGACAGCACCAGAGCTCATAACGTGCTGCACTCAAAAAGCACACGTGGTTCTGCTCTCTGCCAGCTTTGCTTTTAGCCTCTTAATTTCCAATGGCTACAGCCAAAAGCAGGGAGCCAGAAAAACATGATTTACTGAGACCAGAACACAAAGACAGCATTTTGTTTTGTTTTGTTTTTAAGCTCTGTACTCTGTCTGACTTTGAAACATCTGTAATGCTTTTCTGACATTTCTGTGTACAACTCCTCCACAGCTGAAGGAAAGCAGCATTAGAGGAATGATTTCTTGCAATATAGAAATGCATTCTACTGAAAGCCCTGTACACTGGAACAACAAGAGTTCTGGATCTATTCTGGGATACAGTGTAAGTCAAATGTAACACACAAGCACATCATCTACTTTGACAAGAGGTTTTGTTCTGTTTTTAACTGCTATTTAATCAGCATCCTACTCACATTTAGAGTAGATCTGCTCATACTTAAGGGTGAAGCCCTGTTTCCATTAAATTAAATAGGAATTATAGTATTGAGTGGAGACCAGAATTTTACTCCAGACAAAACATTTATCTTGGAACTACAGAATGCAGTAGTTACAATTGTTTAATCTTTCCATTCAGGAGAAAAAATGGTACAATATACCACAACTGAAAACATTCCATTTTTACTTAACCAAAGTGGTTCCAAAACAACTAGATTTTCCCTTAAGCAAAATTATCTACAAATTAACTAGAAGAAATTCATCATTTGTCAGTTGTTTGCTAGGAGGAAAAAGACACACTGGCCCCACAACAGAGAACTCCACAAAACAACTTGTACATTAATTGTATGTTTCATTCAATAGTTCCCAGGCACACTTCTAGTGAAAAAAGGCACAAAGCCATTTCACTGTTACGTATGGCATTTCGTGTAATGAATACTTTTAGTTTGCATGATTACTTTCAAAAGGTCTTCTTCATAGGACCTCTAATAAATATTTAAATGCGAGTGAAAACTCCAGCTAATCCATCTTCCAGCACAAGCAGATTCCAGGCCACCCACATATCTACAATCCTTTTTGCCCTAACTCTTGACACCCAGGATATTTTATGTAATTTATGTGTAAAATAAAAATACTTCCTGTTAAAGTCACACTGTTTATAGATGTCCTCCAACCACAAATAAAGGGCTTCAGGTCTGATCACACCCGGACCTCAAGGGTTTTGTTCAAAACTGATTATTCCTTTCTTTCTCTTGCAAAGAGAATTTTGAAAGCATGTCCCTCTCTTAACCAGTTGTTTTGCCCACCTGCACATACAGGCACAGTGACAGAGGCTACTCCAAATTCATGTCTTTGCCATAGGTCAATACTAACTTTCATGTATCTTGAAAGCTTTCCCATACATCACAGTCCCCATTCTTCCACAAAGGCTGACAGTAGGAGAATGCAGGAGACCAACAGCACACAGAAAGGTACTCTCTCTCACAGGGCAGCTTCCACCTCTGGCACAAGCACTCTGAAACCAGATCAATAAGAACAATGGAAGTGACTGAGTAAGAATATCCAATCACGGTGAAAGGACTGCTTAGAATCCTCCGAACATTCCAAATGAGATTAAATCCTTCAAAACGCACCACAAGATCCTGTGTCCCAGCAAGAATTCTTTGGCATCTACTGTCTGTTTCTCTATCCTCACACTTTCTTAAAAACATTCCTACAGTAAAAGACATGGCTGCCTAAAATCACCCTCAGTTGTCAGCTTCCCCCACATTTTTTAGATCAATATTTCCCAGTTGTTGCAGCACACCACTGTCTAGGTTTCAGTATAGCTTCTTCTCTTCAAAAATGTGAAGAAAAAATAAAAAAGAAAAATCCCAGATGGAATTCAGATAATCAAATGTTACAAAAGGCCGTTTTCCCTCAGTAAATGCTGAGAAATAAATGCACTCAAACTTATTATCAACACATACGTCCCCACATCAACAAAATTACTTGGATTTTTTTACATTATGACTAGAAAAAATAGAAAACATATCATTCTAAAAAGTACAGTTCAGTTTAAAATGCAGCTGAAAGCTTCAAACCTAATTGTAGATTTATCCTTGTCTGTGTTACCTCCTAACTGCTGCACTGCTTTTAAGAAACGATGAAAATATATATCATGTAGGTAAAATAATAACAAAAAATTAAAAATCACAGTATATTGCATTCACATTCTGTGAGAACCAGAGTTTTCCTGCTTGTACAGGTATTTGCTATAACACAAAGCAGCATTCAAGCATTCCATCTCTTCTGTGATAAACATAAGGCTGTATTTTCATTTCCTCACTATGAGTTTGATTCAAGCTGCTCTGCATTTAGAGCTGACTGGCAGCTCACACTGAGCACCAGCTATCTGGAGGTAACCGCTCTGAGTGGGCTACAGGCTGTTGCTCAATGGAGTGGTTTCTCTAGAGCAGAAGAGAGGGAGAGGGAAGAGGAAGTGAGAAGGGGAAGAAGCAAAGACAAAGAACTCTCACAGGTAGTAAATGTAAAGATAACGCTCTCGGAAAGTTTCTACAAACTTCCGAAGCAACCTTAAGAAACTTCAGTGTATCCAGAAGTGCCATGCTGAGAAGTCAAGTAACCATGGCAGTCAGTGCTCACCACCACCCCACCAGGGTCACCATAAAGCAAAGCCCAGCAGGCAGGGGTCATAACTTCAAGTAAGGCAACAAGAGGACAAGAACACTCCAGGCACACTTATTCTCTGCGTACCACCACAGCTGCAGCACTGTATCTTTGAGAACACTGCCCTGGACATATAGATGCAGGCAGTCAGCATCTACAGCTGGCAGGATCCAAGCCACATCTATTTAAATACTGAAATCCAAGTTAGATTTCCTGTGGCAACACACTGAGCTTCCTGGAATCCCTCAGATCTTCAAATCACCCCATTGCAACTACATCCCTATCCTATCAAATGCATGTTATTTCCCTGAATGCCAGGGAGAAAAGGTACTCCTCTCAGCTCATTAGCTGTAAATTACAGCGATTACAAAAGGCTAGTCAAGAAGTCTCCTTCATACCAACCATACATAGCATGAGTGATCATTTTACAGAGATGCTTGTGCAGCTTAAGCTGTTGTGTTTTCTTTCAGTATGTGAATTGGTGAGTGTACAGCCATAGTAAAACCATGCAAAGGCACTTCTTAAAGTAAATTCCACCCCAAAGACTTGTTGTCACAAGTATGCTCCTATAATAGTTAGAGATGTCATTTTTTTTCAGGATTTATTGAGACATCTGCAGATTACCCTTCTCTTTCCTCTTGCTTCCATCATGGCTGACATTAGACAGAACTGGCATTCAAAGCCAGCCAACAGGCAAGACCATGTTTATTTCTAATTTATTTTTATCTTCCATGTGCTTATCATTTGCTTGAATCTTTCGTATCTCTTTATCCACCTTCTTGTTGAAAGATTTGTAGTGTTTGATTTGTATTTAGAGAAAAACAATGAATAATACAAAAAAATCTCTTGGCTTCCTTCACACCAAGGGATGAGGTCATAGGGCTGTTGACAATTATTTTGAAACAATCAACCTTTCATTGAGTGATGTGATCGTGCACATTCACACAGCTTGATAAAATACAGGCTTGCTCCTATCTAGAGCCTCAGGATTGCAGCCATGATATAAAATAGTACTTTTCCAGGGCTGGAAACATTTTCTAACAATTTCACAGACCAAAAAGAGACACTATCTTTCCTAGTACTTAATCCCCAAATTTGAACCATTGTTTCCTACCCCTTCTGTGCTCTAAAAATGTGGCTTTTAACAGACAATTCATTAAAAACATAATTTTTCCTAAATCATTTTAATTGACGGTAAACTTCAGTACTCTGATCATTTCTACAAGACAGGCTTTCCAGCTGCCTTTCCATTGCTCCCTTTTAGTCTCAGGAGCTCAACCATCAGCCACACTGACTTGCTGTAGCACTGCAGAGGGAGGGAGGGAGGAGGATAACTCATCTGTGTCTCCAACCGGATCTCTGAAGAGAAGCTTCAGCTTAAACATGAGCAAGAGAACAGTCATTTTAAAAACAAGAAAAGTACAACTCTGACTCCTTCAGATGCTTCTTGGGAGTCAAAAAAAAAAAGAAGTGGCAAACGAACAGAATGACTGTCTGAGCTCCTTGAACACAGATTAAAGCAGCCACGCTGGGAGAGAAATTGTGCCAAAATTGTTTGAGGTGTCCAAGACCCCAAAAGGGCTGTGCCTACCCAAGGAGTGAATAACACACTTTATACCTCGTTTTTGGCATGGTCTCTGGCACACCTGTCAAAGGAAGGTTTAGGAGTAACTAAAGACTTGCATATGTTTGCCACTTCTGTGCAATGCAAACAGTTCAAAAGAAGGAAGAGGAAAACAGGTGACTTCCAGGGTTCATGATGCTTCTCAGTTAATGAGGGCAATTTCACAAACAGTAGAAGTAGCACAAAATCTCCAAAACTGTGCATTTCAAGATGTTTTCTTCACAGCCAGTTTTAAGGAGTTTCAAAACAAGGAAAACTAAATCCATAAATCCTGCATGCTAATTATTAGTAATTTTCCATGTCCTACCAAATCAGAAGGGAGAGGATACTTTACTTCGTTGATCCCATCTAATTAGTGCATTATGATCCACAGGCTTCTCCATCAGTATCTCATCTTCCCCTTTGTCCCAGGGATAAGAAACTTTATACCTGGTTTCTCATATTTTAAAGTTGGCATCAAAGGCATGACCTGAAATTATAGCTTCCAGTTTTAGGACAGTAACATTGTGCACAAGCACACAAACTTTCTTTATAATTCAGCTGGAATTTTTGGGCTGGAAATGTAATCTTTTCAGAAGTCTGAATCTTTTCAGAACTCTGTTTCCCAGGCCTTACAAAGCAGTGCTCTTTAGAGAATCTGCTCCTCCAGCACCATTGGTGGCCAGAAGTGCAGGTGCAGAAAAGATCCTGTGGCTCCACACAAGAAGGAGCCCTGGAAAAGGCTGACACAGGCTCCCAGACACAGCCCTGTGCCCAGCACCTACCACAGTGATCAGGAACAGGACCACAAGTGAGGCTGCTAAGCCAGGTTTTGGAGCAAATTCCCAGGCATCCTCTGGAGACCTGAAACACATTCAGACCCAAGAAAGTGCAAGGGTAACTTGCTGCCATTTTGCAATGGGGATAAACTTCCTAAAAACTAACATTTTTTAAATAACTATAAAAATTCAGGTTCACTGTTAAAAACAACAGAAAACCACATTCCTGCTAATACAGACACAGATACTTCCTCTGAAAAAAACCAACTGCTCTGGTACCTGAGAAGGACTTCATTCAAGAAATATAATAAATCCCTAGTGTCTCTGCAAGATTTGAAAGCCCATTCCAAAAGGTGCAAAAAGAAAAAAATTATGAAGACAATGATACACTGTTATATGCTTAAAATATGCTTAACAACATTTCAGGAATTAATGAAAAAAGTTTTCCTAACACTTCCACTCATTTCTTTTAACATTGGTAAGAAAAATCCAAGCAGCATAAGACAGTATAAATCCATTGAGACATTCCCTGAGGTATGTACTGCATAATAGCTGCAGTGGAAGCTATGCCAGTAACTAATTAAACTTATGCCTTGGGCTTTAGTGATGTCAATTCATCTATTCAAAATTTATTCTGTTTTTAAAGAGCAAGTAGATAATTTTCTCCATGAATTCTATCATTTTAAAAAAATTAAAAATTCATTACTTAAGATCTTTTAAAGTAGAAATACACTGTGGAGAAAATGTGTTTGATATGATAGACTATCATATTTTAATAAATGCGGTAAAGTTTCATGCCCTTGTGAATGAGGTGGTCAGCCCATCCAGGAAGGTGGAAACTTTTTCCTTCCTTACAAGAAATGGATGAGTACACAAAAAAGCTTTGCTCTTGACAAAAGGTAGCTTCTAAAAACTCCTACAGAAAACAAGCTGCTCATCCAAGATGATAATTTTCACACTACATGACAACTCTTACCTCAAGAGTTACCAGTTTTCCTTACATTATGTGGTGTTTTTTGGGCTGTAAAAGTCCTCAAGGTTGGGTTATTTATGAGAGTAAACTACAGCAATAGTTACTCTTCCAATTTCAGCAGAAGGGCTATAAAACTATGTAGAAATAGCTTCTGGAATAAACTGTTACAGCCTTTAGCTCACCCTTGTTGCTTCTGTTAGCATCTTCTCATGAAAAGAGGACAGTCATGTCACTTCCTTCCATGGTTCTTGTTACAAGGTTTGCAAGAAGGCAGCAAAATTATGACAGTACCTCTTCTTTTTAATTGCATCAGAATTCAGATTCAGTCTCTTCCTAGTTGTTGGTAAATTCCAATTGTTGCAATTCCACTTTGATGGGCAAAATAACTTCCATATTAAGTAGTAAATCACCAGAAGTTCTAGCTCATCCTCAGGCCCCACAAAGCTAACAGAGCCCTCTGATCACACTAGTTGCACAATCATTTTAGGGACACTAGATTCATACAAACATGTTGTCATTTGAATCAGTCATGTATTACCAAAAAGAAAAAAAAATATGTATCTGACGCTCAAATCAGAAACATATTGTCATTAGCTGCCGTTGCTTTTGGCATGCTACTCTGAAAACACAACTACACATTACTTCTCTTTGCATCAAATCGTGCTTGAATTTATGTAAACATTGTGTAAGTGGCCCAACTTCACAAAGAATGAAACTGCTGTTTGCCATCTGCACTGGTAGGGTTGTACCGCTCAACATTAAGCTTTATTTAGCACTGTTTATGCTCAAAGTGTCCCCAAACAATATTAACCAGACTGGTTAAGTTCTGGTGTCAGAGAAGCCATGACAGCAGCCATTAAAGAGCTTACAGAAGTTCAGAGTGCATGTTCTTCTTGAATGTTCAGACCTATTTTACTGTAAGCAGATACTAGAGGTGTTCCTAAGTGTTTTATAGGCAAAGGGACATAAACGCATGAACAATTTTAAATAATGTGGTCATTAATTAGATATTAACCAGGTATTCAGGAGAAAGTAAGTTAGGGTCATGCAAGTGTTCAGTTCTTAACATGCTGAGTACTTACAGCCCTAAGGCCTGAAGTATTTATAACTAGCTGCAGAACAAAGACGTGCTGAGCTGCTCTAGCAGAAATTCATCAGCATCAACAAGAACTGTGTCCTGTATGTTCCAGGGGTGCTGTTTGCAGAGATCCCAAACATAAGAAGTCATAGCTGACTCTGATCTTTAGATGCAGCCAAGGAAGATGGTCTAAATACCACTTGCCACAAAGAGGAAAATAGACTTCAGAATGACACTCAGCCTCTGCAAAGGTAATAGATGCAAGGGCTACCTTCTGCTACCTCACCTTAATACCACAAAACAGATCCAACTGATTCAACTTTAAAGGTTTTGTCCTTAGACTATTAGAATTATTTCTTATTAATATAATTTAAAAGAGTGAGGATTCAAGAAAGAGAAAGACAATAAACAAGCTCCATAAGCGTGTCATTTTAAGTGATGACACTGGTCCATGCAGTTTGCAGTGTTTTCTGCTTCTCCTTAGAGACTGTGAAAAAACTCAGAGTACGGTTTGGAGATAGAGAAGACACACACACACACACGTACAGAGTTATATATTACAATATTCAAGCAACATCATAAATTGAAGAATATGCATCTTATGATTAGCAAAAGGCAGTGCAATCCAAAGGGAGCCAGACAATAGACTACATGAGCTTTGGATCAAATCCATTAAGCTAACACTGTAAACCACCAATATGAAAAGATTTCATAAAACAAAGCTATGCAAAGTAACTGCTGGTGAGTATCTGTCAAAAGTGAAACCCCAAAACCAAAAAGAAAGTCAAAGAAATTGATTTTGATTACACAGTTTTTATTGCAGTTTTAAAGGAGGCTAATTGGGGGGAATCAATATAAAGTCACCATGGACCATCTGAAAACACCACAAGACAAAAATCTGTTACAAACACAAATGTCTGTCTTTGGCAGTAGACGCTGTCACAGGATTTTTAAATCCAAGATCTCATCACTGCTTGTATTAAACCTTGGTAATCTCAGTACAAATAGACTGAGGGCCCTATGGGGTGGCTCCTAAAAGCCACTCTGCTCCACCCCAGGGCTCCAGTTCTTAACTTCCCCTACTTTTACTCATCTTGTCCCTCTGTCTTTATACCAAACCTCTGTGAAACAGGTGGAGTAGAGATGGTCTACAGTGTTTATGCTGAGCAGAGAAAGCCATGGGGGCAAGCTTAGTAACAGGGTGATAACTGAGGAAGAAAATGCAATAAAAAAACATCCCAAAAAAGAGAAAAAAACAACCCAAAAACCCCAAACCCAAAAACCCTAAAGGAAACACAGCAGAGCTGTTACGCTGCATTTGAGCATTACTCTGTATTTCCTCCAATCCAATTTCATATTTGTGTTGTTTGGAGTTTTTTTAACTGCATTTATATTTTTCAACACATTACCCTGTGTTGGAGTGCCCTGTCCAAGACTTTTAACCCCGACCAAGCGCTTCACTCCCTTTCAATCACCCTTCTTAAATTCAGCCCTCATCAGCCATTCAGCAGAAACTTCTACACTGGATACTGTCCATTTTCATCCTTTTATTTTTTGATTTTTTTTTCTGTTTTAACAGTGATCACCAGTTTTAATTCTTCAGAACAGCAAACATGTCCCAGCCATTATAATCTTCTCCTTTAACTGCTCTATCATAATTTCACTGTTCCTCTATTTTCCTAATTTAAATCTAATACCAGTTTTTCACAAGTTTGTCCTAGAGAGGCAAATATTCTATTTCTAAATGTAATCTAGATAATTTTCTGTCTTGGCTGGCCTCTGCCAAGTGTCACTGAACTCAGGCACAAAATTCTACTGCAAGATTTTGTGGTTTTTTTACTTCTCTCACACAGGTACAGTGTGTTTAGAATATGGCTGCTGCAAGTAAATTTTACTTCAAGACAGAATGGGCTGCTCAAATACCCTATTCTGAAAACATCTTGTTCATACAAAGCTTCTGTCTTAGCAGAGCCCTCCATGAATGACAAAAGAGGAGTGTGATTCATTTGGCAGCTAAAGTATTTAAATAGTTCCACAATGGCATATGAAGCCCCATACACATCACAACTTTTTATTTCCCACAATCATTTTTCTTTTCCTTCTCACTCAGTCATTTTTCTCTGAACTATTAAATCCTTCTTTCCCCTTCGTACAATTTGGGAATTCTCTGGCTGTAAGAATTCATAAGAGAAGGTTATAGTCAGCAGTAAAAGAAAGAGGGT